>NC_045680.1:32167563-32508202 GCF_003331165.1 Xiphophorus hellerii
TGTGTCTCTGTGTTGTCCAGTGGCTGCTGGACACACAAAAACCAACGGTCCAGAAACCCGTCAACGTTTTCTGGATCGGAGTTTCCAGGTTAAGATCATAAGAATCGAACGCAGAAACAGGAATAAAGCTGAATTCAGGCCGTTATTCTCCCAGAAAAAGCATCAGTTTGAACTGAAACTCAAGAACAACAGAACATTGTTTACCTTCATGTTTTATTGTTGGTTCTCATCTTCCTCAACCTTATTTGAAGGAACAAACTCTCATGTTTAGCTCAGAAATGCAGAACCTTCATCAACATTTACAATAAAAAAGGAAAAATGTTCATGTATTCATAAAAACATGAAATAACTCAATATGAAGGTTCCCCTCCCTGGTGCTGAACTATGAACCCACTTCTCCAGATTTTGTAACTGAAGCTCACAGAAAGTCGCTCAGTGTTGGACATCGCTAACCGAAAAGCTAGCTGCGCTAATCCTACAGCACTCTCCATAAACAGGTCCACTGATGCTAACTGCTACAGCAACACAGTATTTGGAGGAAGTTCATGCAAAAGCGCTAACTTCAATTCAAATGATATTTCCTCTGAAATGAAACAACCCTAAAGCACCAATTTAATTTCTCTTCTGTCCATGTTCTGAAAAAAAAAGGTTGAGAAATAAAGAAAGCAAGAGGAAACAGACTTGCATTGAAAACAGCACTCCTTCAAAATAAGAGCATAAATACAAACATCTACTTAGAGAACTCCAAATACTTGATAAACAAAACTTCAACACAGATGATAAACTTTATTAAGCTGAAAGTTTACAAACAGCAAAATAAATGAGTGCTTTGGATTTTATCTGGAAAAATGTACTTAGTGGAAGCTAAGTGCGCTAAGTGTTTTCAAAGTTAGCCAAAGTGCAAAATGAAAAATGATCTCCGCTATTAGCCATTAATGGAAGTGTGAGCCTGCAAAGCCGGAACCAATCACAGACTGTGGATAAGACCAATTCATGAAGCCGTTGTGAAGGGAACCCCAAACTGCTCAGAGGTGCCAACATTTAGTTAGACTTATTAACCAGTAATATTGTCTTTCTCTGATGTTTTGTACCTGTTGTGTTGTGAAGCCAGGTCATGGTTACAATGTTTGAGGGAAAAAATGTTTTGAGGCAAGAAAAGGCTTCAGATTGATTGAAACCTGACATTCGGTGCTAATAAACTGTTAGAAAACAGGGGAAAGGCTGTGCAGAACATAAACCTTAAACATTACTGACCCAGACTCTTAAAGGACAAACGTGATTCAGATAAACATCACAAAATCTACACAAGCAGCACATTTGTCACTGAACGACAAACACACTGAGGTCAAATCCTTGCTTTAGAAATTCTTCACAGAAATCACACAGCAACATACATCAACTTTAATGATTCCCAGTTTAACACAACTCTCACAAAGTTCAATGTTTTAGCAGACAAAGCTCTTGTCTCTCATTGGTTAAAGCCACAGCCGCTTACCTGTCTCCCCAGGTAGGGTATGCTGGGCTCTAGCGGAGTCATCTCAACTCCTTGGAGACGTTTCCCACAGGCCATGTGTCAGAAAGACCTTTCTCCTGTTTGTGAGTTCTCATGTGAGCCATCATGTGACATCTCACACTGAAACCTTTCCCACAGGTCGAACATGGGAACGGCTTCTCGCCGGTGTGAACTCTCATGTGACGAGTCAAATGACTCCGTAAAAGGAAGCTCTTCCGACAGGTGACACATGGGAAAGGCTTCTCACCTGTGTGGGTTCGCATGTGAATAACCAGGTAACTTCTTACACTAAAGCTTTTTCCACAGGTGACACATGGGAATGGTTTCTCACCTGTGTGAGATCTCATATGGACGGTCAAGCTACCGCTACATCCAAAGGATTTCCCACATACTTCACAATCATAGGGTTTCTCGCCCGTGTGCGTCCTCATGTGTCTGTTCAAGTTGCTTTTTCGACTGAAGCTGTTCCCACAGATCACACACAGATAGGACTTCTCATCTGTGTGTGTCCTCATGTGTGTATTCAGATATGTTTTGGCACTGAAACTTTTTCCACATGTGGGACATGGGAACGGCCTCTCCCCTGTGTGGATCCTCATGTGAGAAGCCAGACGGCTGCTCTGAGTGAAACCTTTACAGCACACATCACAGATGTGCAGCTTCTCATCCGTGTGCGTTCTCATGTGAATTGTCAAACTGCTTCTCACTCTGAAGCTTTTTCCACATGCCACACATGGAAAAGGTTTCTCTCCTGTATGTGTGCTCATGTGAACATTTAAATGACTTCGCAGACTGAAGCTTCTGCCACAGTATGGACAGGAGTATGGCTTCTCACCCGTGTGTGTTCTCAGATGAGTGATCAGGTGACTCCTTACACTGAAACTTTTCCCACAGCTCACACATGCAAAAGGTTTCTCACCCGTGTGTGTTCGCATGTGAGTGTTTAAATTGCTTTTAGCGCCAAACCGTTTTCCACAGGTGAGACACTGGAAAGGTTTCTCACCTGTGTGAATTCTCATGTGTGTGATTAGATGACTTTTTACAATGAAACTTTTCTCACAGCTTGGACAGGGAAATGGCTTCTCACCTGTGTGAGTTCTTACATGAGCAATGAAGCTGCTCCTCGCACCAAAACTTTTCCCACAGGTGGGACATGTGAAAGGCTTCTCACCTGTGTGGGTTCTCATGTGAACCGTTAAGCTACCTTTGTCATTTAAAAACTTACCGCAGACCTCACAGGGGTATTGTTTCTTACTTGCGTGCGATCTCATGTGGTTGTTCAGATGGCTACTCTGGGAGAAACTCTTGCCACACACTTTACAGGAAAACAAACTTTTTTCTGTTTGGCTCAGAGATCTGCTCCGCCTTCTACGTTTGGAACCGTGTGCATCGTCACTTTGAACTCTGGATTTCTGACAGCTCTTATTCGACCTTGGTTGTGGATGTTTACAGAATCCTGATTCTTCCTTCTTCCCTTCCTGTTGCTGGTTTTCAGCCAGTCGCGCGTTCTGGAGTCGGTCCCTGATTGGTTCTGGTTCCCTGTTGTTTCTCTGTTCAGGAGCAGTATTCATCCCCAATGTGTCCGTCTCCTCCTTCAGAACCAGGCGAACTTCGTCCTGGCTGGTGCAGTATTCGTCCACTTCCTCTTTAATCTGCAGATCTTCAGCATGTTGGTCATTTTTCAGCTGTTTATCCAGCAGTTCCTCCTGTTCCTGCTTTATATTTGGACCATCTGGATCCTTCTGTTCTTCCATCAGGGCAGAGTTTTGCTTCTTCTGGTTCTGAATGATTTCTTCTCTTTGTAAAAGAAAAACCTCTCGATTCTACAGAAAATATTTGCTGGACGTCTGAGGAGATGAAGAACACAAGAAGAAATTCAAGAGATTTCAGCAAACATGTATTTGGAAATCAGTAAAATGTTGAAATATTTGCAGTTTTTTAATCATTTGTTGTGGAATAAAAGCTATTAGAATAAACTTTTTGTGGAGTTTTGTGTTTCAACCCAGCAGATTTGATTTAAAAGGAAAAAATAAGATGTGGAAAATGCATTAAAAACAATCCAGGCAGTAAAGACAATAGAGATACAGAGCCAAGTATTAAATATAGTTATAAACACATTAAACCAACATGTTCAGCCAGTCGAGCCTCTAAAACTCATTACTGGTGTCACTAAATGGTTTATTGACTTTATTCAGCAAAGGAATGAAGGATTTTAAACTGTTCTGCCAATAAAACTGATTTTCTAATATTTTCATCAGGTTTGATTTAGTTATTTGATTACATTATTTAGTAACGGTTAATATTGCTGAAGAGGACGACGGCGGCCATATTTAAAGTGTTTTAAAACATTGACTAGTTGCACTCGAACGCACCGGGCTGCGAGGAACCGGACCCCAGGAGGAGTACTGAAAAGTTCTGTTGGTACCGTTCCACCCAGAGTTTCTGCAACAATAAAATGGAGTTTGGACGTGAAACAAACACAGACACAAGAAGAGATCAAGGAAACCATCGGACCAGAACCAACGACCCGCCAGAACACTACCGGCTCTACTCGGGTTCTTCAGGGTTTCACTATCGGGTCCAGAACATTATCTGGAGTCTTCATCAGAACCTCAAAGGACAAAAGGTTTGTCTATCAGCAGAGGGAGGAATGGACCCAGTGCCACTGCAGCCGATACCAGAACCAGAACCTCCCAGGCGACCCGAGTCAGATGAACTTTGCTGCTGTTGTTATTGTTCATTTCAATATAAAACAAGTTAAAAGTTGAGCTGAGCTTTAAAATAAAACATTTGATCTTCTTTTATCCAGGGAAAAGAATGGAGTGTGAAAAAATGTAATTTCAGAACCATAAAATACTTTAACGGTTCTGGAAACCTAATAATCGATTAACTGCAGGAAACAGATTCTAAAAATGTTATTAAAAATAATATAAACATTTAAGATAAAAACCTTCTTAGTCTGTAAATCTGTTCTAGCAGAACTCCTCTAGTTCGGCTTTAGCTTCACCTGGTTGGAGATTCTGTACAAATTCTTTCCATCCAGTGATTAATCAGTTAATCAATAATTAATCATCAGATCAGCCTGTATGGATGATCAGATTTTCTCATGTTGATGTCGATCGTTGGCCTGTGAGAGTTTTAACGTCGTCATGGTGATAACCTGAGTGCTACTCTTTTACCTGCTGCTGAAAACACGCCTGTGGTGGTGGGAGGGGCTGAGTGGGCGTGGCCTGCAGGATGCCACACCTCCACCTGCACACACCTGGAGACCAGAGGAGGAAGGTTAAAGAGCCATCATCATCATCATCATTTCTCTTCTGTTAGCAGCCCGATGCTCATTGAAGCAGGAGCTAGATCTACAATATTAGACTGCAAAACTGTTTAGTAATTGGGTCAAAACCAGAAGTCGACTGATTCTATTGGGTCGGTGGTTCTGAAGGGTCACCAATAGTAGATCAGTAAATGTCTGTTTATTTTATGCCTCCTTTTCTCAGAAAGCTACAAGTTGGATTTGTGGTAAAGTGATTAATGTTATGACCCCCCGCAGTACCTCTGCGACTCCCCCAGGGGTCGGGGCCCCACATTGAGATCCATAAACACAGTCTAAACAGAATCAGGCTTAATGGGAGACGATGATGTCACTTCCGGTCGGCAAGCCGTAACCATGGCAGCGTCTCGTTGTCCTCTGCAGGACTTAATCAACTTTTCCTTATTTGTGTCACTGCTTTTATTTTCTATTTAAATATGAAAATAACATCAAATTATATTTTAATTTCCGGTTAGTTATTTCAGCAAAATAAAAGGTTCATATTACAAATATATATATATATATATATATATATACATATATTTGTAAAACACAATCATTCTTGTGTTTGCGTTTATTAGTTTTTCAACCGTAGTTTCATGTCAAAAACATAACATTGACCGGAACTGGTCATAACTGGTTCACTGATTATTTATTGATTAATCTATAAACACTGATTAATGGCCTCTGTCGGTTCTGCCTGAACTTCTGCAGCTGGTTCCGGAAGTTCTACCTGAAACTGATCCAAGATCTGTTCGAAACTTCCAGAAAACCGTGGGACTAAAACCGGTTCTGGGTCCAGCTTCAGGTTTTCACATAAAGTATCCGAGCCCTCCGACCCTCCGGACCTCTGGTTCCGGTTCTAGCTCACAGTCGGGTCGGTATTGCGCTCCATGCCGGTTCTGTATGGGGTTCCTGTGATGGTTCCGGGTCCGGTTCGGATCTCTGGACCTCCTGAAGATGTTTCTCAACTCTGGATCCAAGCAGAATGGAAGCTAACTATGCTAACGCCACTAGCGCCATTTCTACTTCCGTCTAGTGTCGCACAGTGAAGCTCCGACAGAAACAAAGGGTCGGAACTGAAATGTTCCAGATGAAAGGACGCAGTTCGATAGTTCTACGGTTGGATCAAATGTAATAAATGATTCGTAAAGAAATTAGTTTATTTTCACATTTATAATTGATAATAAAATACGAGGAAAGTTAATTTGACAGATCAAGAAGAAACATCAAGTAAAATATTTACCAAATAATGAGATACATTTTTAGTTTATTATAAAAAGATGAACTAAGTAAATAATAATAGTTTACCTTCTCATTTGACCTTTTCTGACTTCTATTACCAATGAAGTATGATTGTCATCTAAAAAAACTAAAACCTTTACCCCCATCATAACTCTATTTGGTTATAAAATATTGTCTCAATTGTCAAACATTAGCAGACTGTAAGCAGCCAATCGTTTCCTTCCATTATTCTTCAAGTTTAAAGTGGATGTAAAAGCAGGAAAATAATTAACCTGCATCTGAGTTTCTGCTTTACAACTTCGGGATTAATTTACAATCAATCAATCAAATTTTATTTGTACAGCACATTTCAGCAGCAAGGCATTTCAAAGAGCTTTACATCATAACAAACACAAAGTCATGCAGCATAGAATCAACAATAAAACATGACATTAAGTCAAGATCCACTGTTACATTGGTAATTGATCATATTTCAAATAAAACTAACCAGCTGGTTTTAGTCTGGATTTAAAGGATCTCAGTGTTTCAGCTGTTTTACAGTTTTCTGGAAGTTTGTTCCAGATTTGTTGTGCATAGAAGCTGAAAGCTGCTTCTCCTCATTTGGTTCTGGTTCTGGATATAGAGCAGAACCAGAACCTGAGGGGTCTGGAAGATTGATCCAGCAGCAGCAGCAGATCTTTAATGTGTTGTGGTTCTGATCCGTTCAGTGATTTATAAACTAACAAGATTTAAAGTTGTAAAATTCAGCTTGACTTAAAGCAGAACTCAAGGGGGATCGGTACCAGGAAATCAGGTCAAATATTTGATTAAAAAAAAACAAAAAACACTCAATAAGAAATTTGTTGATTTTTAGCATCAATTATTTATTCAAAAAGAATTACAATACTAAGAAATGATGATAGTTATCTTGATAAATAGATCAATAACCCAGAAATCCCTCAAAAAATAATTATGTTAGACTTAAATCACTCAGTTTGTATCAGCCAAAAAAAACTAAATAATTAAATGTCCAAAATTTGCCCGTTCTTTTTTCAAAAAGATTAATGTCCACAAAGGAGTTCCATATCCTCAAAAAAAAAAAACAAAGTCCTGGAAATGTCCCCGTTTAATCCAAAGTCCTGATCCAAAATGAAAATCCCAAACGTCAACCCCCCCAAAAAAGATAAGAAAAAAGAGTGGTACCACCAAAAATCCCCAAAAAGAAAAGTAAAGTCCAGATCTCACCGGGAGATCTGGACTCCCGGTGAGAGTGGGTCCACCGGTGGCGTCTTCTCGCACTGACGGTGTCCTCTCGCACCGGGCGGCCTTGGTTCAAACTCCGATCCAGTTCCCATTACACGATCTGCGGCACTGGGGCAACTTTGATCGCTGTTTTATGTCTTTTCTTTGATTCTTACTAGTTTTAAACGATCGATAAAGACCAAATCCCGCTGCACAGATCTAACGGTGAGCGCCGACGGCCCCGCCCCTTTTTCACACACCTGAAAACCGCTGATGTTTCACCAAACCAGTTATACACAGTGGAAACTCGGAATGATTTTTAACAATGAAATCACTGCAGCTGTTCTACAACACAGTTTGATACATTTACTTTTTAATATAATTCTTCAGAAAAAAATTAACATAGTGGTTATGTTACAAAGTTTATTCTCTGAGCTACAGGGAGCCAGTGGAGGTTCTGGAGAACCGGGTGGTGTAGAACCGAGTGATGTAGAACCGAGTGATGTAGAACTGAGTGATGTAGAATCAGGTGGTGTAGAACCGGGTGATGTAGAATCAGGTGGTGTAGAACCGGGTGATGTAGAATCAGGTGGTGTAGAACCGGGTGATGTAGAATCAGGTGGTGTAGAACCGAGTTCTAACATGGAACTGAATTATAATCTATGTCTGAATCTTTTCTGCAGTTTTGATGTGAAACTTCAGATTTATGGAGGTAAATCTTCTGTTGCTGTCTCAGCTCTGACCTTCAGGTTGAATCCGTGCAGCATCTGGTTGGTGTAGCTCTTGAAGCTCTGCTATCACTCCTCCATGAAGGAATGGACGTCTGCAGACGTCTTGTCCTTCATGTCCTTCAGCCTCTCATCTCTGTGGCATAGTCCAAGTCCTGGACCATGAAGGTGACATAGAGGTCAGCGTCCAGGTCTCCAGACTGCATGTGCTGCAGAACGGACACCTTCGGCGCATCCTGGGCGATGTCCAGGTTCTGAGTCCAGAGACAATCGTAGACATCTTCTGCTTTCAGGGAAATGATGAGACACACAGACAGAACCCAAAAACAGACATTTATTCTCCTAACAACCTAACTGAAGGTCTGCAGGAGGCTGGAGAGATTCTGAGAGACGGAGACGGTGTGTGTGTGTGTGTGGGGGGGGGGGTAAACATTAGCATTTGGAAAGAAAGCGTTAGATCTGAATCTTTGTTTCTTTCTTAAAATGTTTAGAAAGTTCTTCTTCTCTGTTTTGTTCTCATAAACATAATTTCCACTCTGAAATTATTTTACATTAAAGTTATGTAAAAATACAGAACTTTGATTCAATATTTCAGGTTTGTTCTCTGTAGCCAAAATATATTAAGCTCAATTTACCACAAAGCTACTATTTCAACTGAATTTGTGCTCACAGATCAAATGTTTCTTCAGTTTATGAGTTCATGTTTTAACAAAATTTAAATCTAGAAATATCTGATATGGTTTAAACATAATCCTTATGAAACTTGAAGAGTGAAAGCAGGAAGTGTAGCTGAGCAGAAAGTGAAAGTATCTCACAGTTCGAGTCAGAATGAAACTCTGGTTCTGGTGGTTTCCTGGTCCGACCCAGGAGGTTCTGAGCTGCTCCTCTCTGAAACAGAGACGTTTCTGATGAACATGGAGTCCGGTAAAGTCTCGTGGTTTCTCTGAATTTCAGTCATGAACATGATTTCTTGTTCTGACTGACTCGGTTTCACAGTGAGGTTCTGCTGGGTTTGGACCTGCCTGCTGCTGACTCGTCCCTGCGGCTCAGCGGCTCATTCTGAGCATGGTGAGCTCTGCTCCAATCAGAACTTTGTATCCAGGTTCTGCTTTTCTTTATCGGACCTTCTGCTGCAGATGTGAGGAGCCACGGCGCCGCCTGCCCTGGAAGCTCAAAGTGGAGTCCGTCTTCGGCCCGCCAGGTGAGAGCCGGACCGCCTGCCCGGCGGCGCCTCCTCTGGCGTTCTGACGCCGTTTCTCGTCCTGCAGGAAGTCCTGATGTTTACGAGGAGCTGTGGCAGGAGAACCTGGACCTGGCCCAGCAGACGCTGGAGCTCCCCTTCCTGCAGCACATGCAGCTGGGTGACCTGCAGGCCGACGGCTACGCCTCCTTCCTGATGCAGGACATCTTGTACCTGGCGAAGGTCACCGACCTGCTGGGGCGCGCCGCCAAGAGGCCGGGCCAGGCCGACGACCTGAAGGCCTTCCTGACGGGAAGACAACAGAGCTACGAGAGATTCAGGACGACGATGCTGCAGAGCTTCAACCTGAACGTAAGAACCCGGCACGGGGAGGTCAGAGGTCAGAGGTCGACGCCAGCAGCAGGGAGAAAGTCTGAAACTTGCAGCAGGAACCTGGAGCAGACAAGCAGCTGCAGGCGCCGCCAACCCAGAAATACATAAACCAGGATTAATTATAATTACTTTATTTTTCTTTTTAAAGCTTCTTTGATTGTCATAATTTATAAATAAACATCTATGCAACCTTCCAAATATGTTTATTAATGCAAGATAAACAATAATGCCGTAAACATGACATGTAGAAAATGTTCAGTAATTATCTCAGATTAGCATTAGCATTAGCTTATATGCTGCAAAAATGTAAGAATCAAATATTTCCAATCTCTGAAATTTATTTATTTAAATGAAAAATCTATTTACTCCAGTAAGAGCAGAAATATTTCATAATATTTCTCAACAGTAAAAAGTACAGAGCAGTAAAATTATATAAGCGCCTTGGTTTGAAAAGATGATTTAAATAAATGTAAGCGGAACTACCTGAACATAGATGGCACCTAAATTAGTAGCTTGATGATGATGATGATGACGACGACACTGGAGAAATGAAGAGCAGCTGGATCCGATGCAGCGCCGTCCCTCCATCATCCCTCCATCATCCCTCCATCATCCTTTCCTTCCCTCCTTCCATCCTGGAGAAGATTTGCACTGCAGGTTTCTGAATCCGCAGCAGAAGCTGAATGTTCTGGAACGGCCTAGTCAAAACCTCGGCAAATATTTATTTTTAAAACATTTAAAATTTTAAAAAACTATAATTGTTTAAATTTGTTTAATTTTTATCATTTCAATCATAAAAACATGAAAATTGTGACCAAAAGAACCAGATTGCGGATACAAGCGGCTGAAATGGGTTTTCTCCGTCGGGTGGCTGGGCTCTCCCTTAGAGATAGGGTGAGGAGCTCAGTCATCCAGGAGAGACTCAGAGTAGAGCTGCTGCTCCTTCACATCGAGAGGAGCCAGTTGAAGAGCATCTGGTCAGGATGCCTCCTGGACGCCTCCCTGGTGAGGAGTTCAGGTCCCACCAGGAGGAGGGGAAAACCCAGGACACGCTGGAGGGACGATGTTCCTCTGCTGGCCTGGGAACGCCTCGGGATTCCCCTGGAGGATCTGGAACAAGAGGCTGGGGAGGGAAGACTGGGCCTCCCTTCTGAAGCTGCTGACCCCGCGACCCGACCTCGGATAGAAGGAAGAATATGGATGGATGGATCATATAAACAAGAGGGTGAAACGTGGGAGTGAATATTTCCGTGTAACTGATCTGTGAATCCAAAATGTTCCAATATCAGAAACGATAAACTTTGTGTTTCCATGACAACGATTTCAGAAATAAACATTTGTATCATTCTTGGTTTAAACCTGAAATGAAACTGTAACCTGGTTTCCCTCAAATGATGATGA
Organism: Xiphophorus hellerii; assembly: GCF_003331165.1. Taxonomy (NCBI): domain Eukaryota; kingdom Metazoa; phylum Chordata; class Actinopteri; order Cyprinodontiformes; family Poeciliidae; genus Xiphophorus; species Xiphophorus hellerii. The sequence continues at coordinate 32,178,552 of NC_045680.1, forward strand.
CCCAAATGGAAATAAAGCCATTATTTCCAGTTCTAATGCCGGACCAGAACCAGTTTGGACTGGAACTGGTTCCAGTTATGAAACCAGTTCTATGCTGGATTAGAACCGGATTGGAACTGGATTGGAACGGGTTCTTGGTCATTTTGCTCTAGTTGCATCATTCTCTCCACAGAACATTTTAAACATGAATCAGTGATTCTTGAGATAAGGGACAAAATGGTTTTAAAATTCTTCCACCAAAAATGTTATTTATTCCTGAAGTTATGTATTCATACATGACAAATAATGTTTTGGGAATGTAAATATGTTAAGGTGCAGGCTCCCAGCTGCAGCATTTTCTTTTAAATTACATTTTTACTGGATCTGACTGAGAAATTTGTCAACACCATCAGACAAAAATAAATTGGTATAAAATTATTTTTTAATGAACTTATGACTGATATTTTTACTCTCTGTGGTGTCTTAATTATTTTAATTATGTCCATGTTTTTTAAATTAATCATACCACAATTTAAACATTTATTTAGTCTGTATTTAATTACTCCAGTTCAATTGATACAAAAAACAATTTTGAAAGTAATCACCACAATGAACAGTGTCATTTATTAGTAAAAAACACATATGCACCAAATACATGAATTCAGACATTTCACAAACAAATGCCTATCAAGAAACAAAATAAATATTATTTTAAACAAAATGCAACATAAACTACATCTGACAGAGTTGACGGCACATGACGGTGTTGACACAAAACTGATGGTGGTGACAAACTAGTAAGTAAAAAGAAAACACTGAACTTGAAATGACATTTAAGAAGAATTAAATGCTGAAATGTTGTAGAATGTGAAGATATGAAGAAAAAATGTGAAATAACCATATTTAGATTTCAAGGAACATCTAAATTTTTGAGAATGTACCTTTGTCACTGAAGTCATCAACCAGGACGATTTTCAATCAAAATGTAAAAGATGAATACAAACAAAAATATACACGACAGAACTTTTTGAAATATATTGTGAACTAATTCATATCTTTCTAAATCGCTTAAAAGTCAGAATATTTAATCCCCAGGCAATAGACGTGTCACATATTCTCCTTCAATAAAATCCATAACAGCTGGTGAAATGCGGTATACACCCCTGGTGCTGCTTGTGCGGACTGGTGAGGATGGTTTTCTCAGCCTAACTAGGACATCCGAAAATGGCACAAAGCAGATATCCCGACGACCTTGTTTTTGCTTGAAGCTAAGAGTTGGTCCATGAGGATGAAAAAATTCCACTTGTACATCTTCGTGCTCTTTGTCAATTTGTAAGGCTTTAGCCAGCCACCATTTTCCATCATACATCACAACAAGCCAGTCTTCACTTTGGACATCACAAGGATCTATCAGGGTTGTTGTTCCTTTAGGTGTCTTGCTCGGCTCCTTCTCCATTTCCTCCATCAGCATTTCCAGAGGATTTTGAACTTTAGCAGTGGTTGAACTTTCATGGACATCTGGGTCCTGTGTTGTGTTGCCAAAAGAGTGAATGGTGGGACTGAAGCACTTGCAAATCTGTGGCTCTCCGCAAAAACATGAAAGGAACCTACAATGGATGACATTCCCCTGAGCTAGCACTTGGTGAATGTTTCTTGTTCCTGGAATTGATTTCAGGGTTTGCAGGAGGAGAGAGTCATAAGACTGAAAATCTTCATTTGTCACAAATTGCAGCTTGACACCACTTAAGCTGTTGGACACCTTGTCAAAGAATAATTTGCCATCTATGATATCCTGACCTCTCAGCACAATACTGTCAGCACATCTCTTCACCGTTGCCCCAATGCCATCTGGAGCGCCTTTGCCATGTGATGTTGGGAAGAAATTCCATGTAGCTTTCTCAAATCCCAGACGTTGCGGGACAACACAGAGGAGAAAGAAGTTCTTCTTATTTTTATATTGTTTGCTTGGACCATCAGACCAAAAGTGGATAGTGTTTATAGCCGGATATCTGATGTGAATATCTGTGAGGATTTGATCCATATAGGTCCATATGGCTGCAGCATCCTGACGCTTTGACTCCGAGATTGTGCAGAATCCTGCTTTTTGTTGCCCAGTGTAGAACATGCCTGTGTGAAGTGTGATCTGCGGGAGATTTTGTCCATAGTGACAGGATTGTACTTCTGAGCTGAATTTACATTTCCAGGCCTCAGAAAAGTCAACATGAACAATGGCTGTATTTTCATCACAATTTGCTATCATATTCCGATACTCCTTGGTTTGATTTCGAACCAAGTGGACATGAGTGGTTGTCTCATTTTTTAATTTGTCTTGGTAGAGACACATAAGCTCTGACAAGGTGCCAGTGTATTCCTGCAGTTTGGTGTGAAAGTGAGTTCCAACTTCTGTTTGCTCCGCTACGCGTTTCCACTGTGACCATTTTACTGGTGTTGTCCCTTTTTCTGGAGAAAGACTTGAGCATTTGTTTAAACAGCGGGAGCAAGCACGCAAAAGACAAGACTCACTTGCTGGAGAACAACAGATAAGTTTGAAACTCTCTTCAAGGTTGCTGGTTGCCACAGCATTGAATGATTTCAAGACCTCAAGCATCAACATGGCATTCTCATGGTACTGACACAGACAGGTTTTTCGATCTGAGGCTCTGATAGGTGTGATGTGGAAAGGACGCAAGGCACAGAATGATGAGTAACTAAGCTTAATATTTGGGTTTTGTTGGAGAAATACACCATGAAGGTTTTGCATAGTATTAGTTAGAATCATTCTTTGACGTTTTACTTTATTTCTGGTGATGGTGTCTTGCTTGTCAGTCGTCACCCTTGAATTGTTTTCCAAAAACATGTGCACACTCCGGGAGATGCGCTGGAGAAAGCTAGGCTTCCTTTGTTTTTGCATTTTTTCTCTCAGTGTTTTGTAAGTCAAGCCAAACTCATGAACCCGATGAAGTAGCCGATATTTCTTGAGAATTCTACCAGACAAAGAAAGTTGTGCGTGCTTTGCTACAAGTTTGCTTCTTCTGGGAATATGATGGGCATTGCTTTTCAACTCTGCAGTCAAGGCATGGTGGAAAACTAATGATCTTTTGATTAATGGATTCCTTAGTTTGCTCCCTTGAAGCATCTTTTTGGTCTTAGTCTGAGGTGAGTCTTTTGTTTTTTTCTTTTTACGTCTGTTTTTTTCTTTTATGCGTACAAGTCGCTTTTTTAGAGTGCTTCTCTCTTTTGATAACTTGTGAATTTTGTCTTTTAGTTCTTTGACCTGTCTTGAATGCCTTTTCCTCATTTTAGATCTTTCCCTTTCCCCTGCTGCCCGCTGCCTAGTGCTCCTTGGTTCTTCAAAATTTAAATCTACAGGACTCTGCGGTGGGGTATCTACACTTTTCTGGCCTTCCTTTGCTCTGTTTCTGCGTTCTCTTGCCTCCTTTTGTTTTTGCTTCCAAAGTCTTCTCTTACGTCTCTTATCTCTTTCACCCAGATTATTGATATGTTTTATTTTTCCCTCTTCCACTCTCTGTCTCCATCTTTTCCTTTCCTTTCTTAAAAACTCTTCCTTCAGCTCAGGCTGGCTATTTATTTTTTCTCTCCTTCTTTTCTGATACTCCCTGTTCCTTCTCTTGCGCTCCTCCACTGACAGCTTTTCTCTGGCCATTGTAGCCTGAAATATAGGCAATTATCATCAGTACACTGCTTGTCATGGGATAAACATACCCTTCCCTTACAAAATAAACTACATCTTATTAATTTTAAAGGACTAATAAAATTGTATTAAATTTAAACCATTAAACTTTACAAGTTGCTGAAAATAATCAGAAACATTTTTAAAAAGAAATACATGATGAATGTGAAGTGCTGTCAATTATGTAAAATACAGTAAAATGAATTAACTGCACACTTAAGTGACATTTGTCAACACCATCACTAAGAGAGTCAACACCGTCAGTTAAAAAATCTGATGGAGTTGACATCTGACGGAGTTGACAAAACGCCATGCTAACTTCATTTATATGATGATATTCTGAAGGAGGCCATATTGTAGCTCATCAGTTCTTTTAAATCCTTAAAATATACTAAAATTAAGCATTTATTTAACAAAATTTCATCAAAATTTTGAAAAATGTTACTTATGGTGTTGACACTTTATGGTTGTGACAAACAACTTAGGAATAAAAAAGAAGAAAAAACAAAAGAATAATATAAGCTAACCAGAGCTGCTTATCCCCCCAAGCACAGGAAGAGAAAGGAAGTGGTCATGGGGTCCTCAGAATTTCTGGTGCCCTTCAATAATGCCTGATTTTTTTCACATTCTTTCTATGTCTGACGGTGTTGACAAAAACTGAGGACACAATTTCAATTGAATTTGAAAATACATTAAATGACTTTTAATTGCATTCATTGATAGTTATGAAGTTAGTTGTTTGAATACTTATAAAATAATATATTATGACAACTAAATATAATTATTTTAGTTCTTTTAAACTATGATAATGTATTGAGTTCTACACCAGGACAAGGGCTTTTACAGACACCATTCACCTACTACAATGTTTAAAATAAAAAAATATTCAGCAAACACCAGGAAAACATACATTGTTGTGCTCAGATGACCCAGGTTAGTTTAGTCAGATATTTAAAAAATATATATTTGGTGTATATTTTATTCAAATTTTGTACTTTATCCATGGGACCTGTTTTGTCCCTATTCTCAAGAATCACTGGAATATTTAAACTTTAATGTTTCAGTTTCCAGGATTAAAGTCAGATTATGATCAAATGCAGCTTCTAGATTACAGTTCTATATTTCCGTTCATCAAACCTGGAATCTTTAGAGGATTAAACATCACTTGAGTTTTAAAGTTTAAAATGATTTCCATTAAGCTCCGCCCCCTGTTCTCTAAACTCCTCCGACTTTTCAGCAAAAACGTGTTCAGACTCAGATGAACTCAAGTTTTTATTCTCTGGAACATTTTACAGGATTTTTCTAGAAAATTCAGTCCACAGTTCAGACTGGGGCGTGGCCGGCTGCTGTGATTGGTCAGCAGGGGCAGGGCGTGCCGGCGTCCGGCTCCACCGTCAGCCCTTTACTCTGAAGGAAGGCTTCCTGTTTGGGTTCCCGGCCCAGGAACTTCCTCAGCATGTCCGCCGCGTCCTCGGAGCCACCGGGCTGCAGGATGAACTTCCTGTAGTCCAGACCCACCTGGAAGGACCAATCAGGAGAGAGAACTCAGCAGCCTGGCCATCTGACTGGACAGGCGGGGAGGAAGGCAGGGCTCACCTGGGGGTTCATGATGCCCTCCTGCTTGAAGCGAGCGTAGAACATGTCCATGGAGAAAACCTCGCTCCACAGGTAGCCGTAGTACTGGGCGTCGTAGCCCCCCGCCAGGTGGCCGAAGGTGGCCGGCATGTTGGTTCCTGTAGGGGACCAACATGGGAGTGTCAGTGACATTACTTATGGTGTCCCCCAGGGGTCAGTGTTGGGACCCGAGTGGTTTGTCTCTACATAAATGACGTGAGGTTTCTGAAGCGTCACAGTTCGGTTTGCAGCTGATATTAATATTTTTACAGCTACTGGATGAAACCAGAACAGAAATGAACAAACTGACTGAAAACTTTTCAGAAATCATAAAGGAAATCCAGAAAGTTATGATCGATGGGTGATAAGATAAGATAATAGTGCAAAGAGTGAATGGAGTAACATTTTGATGTGATTTATTAGAAAAACTGCTGAAAACAGGAAATCTGTTCAGAATGTCCTAGAACAGCCAAAGGAAAACATTTTCTGAATTATAAATCATCACATATGGTGTCAGTATGGTAACCAGTATGGTAACCAGTATGGTCTCACTGGTTACAAAGGGAAGTGATTGGTAAATAATACATAAAGCTGCATCATTTCAGACATTTGTAGACTTACTGTGGTCTTTGCAATATTTGCATATATTTCATATGATAGATAGATAGATAGATAGATAGATAGATAGATCTTTATTGTCATTGTCACAAGAACAACAAAATTTAAAAGGTGCCATCAGTCAGTGCATATGCTTAAAAACAAACAATAACTGTCTCACAATTCACACACAATGTAAGAATTAACAAATAACTGGTAAAAAAAACCTAATAAATAAGAACAGCCACATTCTCACATCATTCATGATGATTAATGGTTGTTTTTGATTGCATTTAGTTTTGTTATTGCTGTCGGGTAGAAACTGTCTCTGAGACGGTTGGTTCTGGTTCTGGTTGCTCTGTATCTTCTGCCTGAAGGCAGCAGTGTGAACAGAGAAGGTCCGGGGTGAGAAGTGTCCTTTGTGATGTGTTGTGCTTTTCTTAGACAGCGGTCGCTGTGCAGGTCCTCCAGTGAGGGGAGAGGGCAGCCAATGATTTTTTGGGCTGTATTCACAACCCTTTGGAGAGCTTTCCTTTGAGCCGCAGTGCTGCTGTTATACCAGACGCAGATACAGTAAGTCAGTATGCTCTCTATGGAGCACTTGTAGAAGGACACCAGCAGCTTCTCCTTGATGCTGTTCCTCCTGAGAACCCTCAGGAAGTTCAGTCTTTGCTGGGCCTTTTTTATCAGCTCCAAGGTGTTCATGTTCCATGTGAGGCCCTGCTCAATGTGGACCCCCAGGAAACGGAAATCAGCTACCCTCTCCACACATTTTCCCCCAATGGTTAGTGGTGTAATGTCCGTTTTATTCCTCCTGTAATCTATTATGAGTTCTTTTGTCTTTGAGTTGTTGAGGAGCAGATTGTTCTCCCTGCTCCACTGCACCAGCCGCTCCACCTCACCCCTGTAGGCGGACTCGTCGCCTCCTGAGATGAGCCCCACCACTGTGGTGTCATCAGCAAACTTGATGATGGTGTTGCTGTGGTGGGCAGAGGTGCAGTCGTATGTGTACAGACAGTAGAGCAGGGGGCTCAGCACACAGCCCTGTGGAGAGCCAGTACTAAGGCTGAGGGCAGTGGATGTATGTTTTCCCACCCTAACTCTCTGCTGTCGGTTGGTCAGGAAGCTCAGAATCCACATGCAGGTGGAGTGAGGGAGGCCCAGGTCCCCCAGTTTGTCCACCAGTCTGTGAGGGAGGATGGTATTAAAAGCAGAGCTGTAGTCTACAAAGAGCATCCGCACATAGCTCCCCTGCTGCTCCAGATGTGACAGAGCAGCATGGAGGGCCGTGATCACAGCGTCCTCTGTGGATCTGTTGGCTCTGTAGGCGAACTGGTGGGGGTCAAAGCCAGGAGGGAGAAGTGCTGTGATGTGACCCCGGACCAGTTTTTCAAAACACTTCGTCACCACAGGGGTTAGTGCCACTGGCCGGTAGTCGTTGAGGCAGGAGATGTGAGGTTTCTTGGGTATGGGGACTATGGTGGAAGATTTCAGGCAGGATGGGACTGTAGACAGGGCTAGGGACTGGTTGAAGATCCTGGTGGAGACTCCAGCCAGCTGATCGGCGCAGTCTTTCAGGACACGTCCAGGGACGCCATCAGGTCCAGCAACCTTCCTTGGGTTGACGGCCCGCAGTGTGCGCCTCACCTCGTGCTCCTCTACAGCGAGGGGTGTGGTGTTGTGGGTCGCTTGGTGTAGTGTGGCTGCCTCTGTTGGCTTCACCTCAAAGCGGGCAAAGAAGAGGTTCAGCTCCTCTGCCAGCGTGGCGTCGCCTTCCGCAGCTGCGAGGTTGGTCCTGTAGTTGGTGAGATGCTGGATTCCCTGCCACACCTGCCTGCTGTTGTTGCTGTCAAGGTAGCCCTCTATCCTCCTCCTGTAGTCAGACTTAGCCATTCTGATGCCGCTCTTCAAGTTAGCTCGGGCTGTACTGTAGGCGTCCTGTCCCCAGACCTGAAGGCGGTATTCCTGGTCTTTAGCAGTCGCTGGACCTCCTGAGTCATCCAGGGCTTCTGGTTTGGGAAGACCCGGATGCGTTTATCCACAGCTACAGTGTCAATACAGTTCTTGATATAGCACAGTACACTGTCTGTAAAAACCTCCAGGTCCTGATGTTCAAAAACATCCCAGTTTGTCCTGTCGAAACAGTCCTGCAGCTGCTGTGTCGCATCCTGGGGCCAGGATTTGATGGTTTTGGTGATGGTTGGAACAGTTTTCCTGAGGGGGGCATAAGCAGGAATTAAATGCAGGGACAGGTGATCGGACTGACCCAGGTGAGGAAGTGGTCTAGCCCTGTAGCCTAGCTTGATGTTGGAGTAGACTTTGTCCAGAGTGTTAGCCTCTCTTGTAGCACACTTTACATGCTGGTGGAACTTGGGGAGCGCCGTCTTCAAGTCTGCATGGTTGAAGTCCCCCGCTATGATGTGCACAGCATCTGGATAGATGCTCTGCAGATGGCTAATGCTGCCATGCAAAAGTCCAATAGCTGTTTTAGCATTAGCATCTGGTGGGATGTAAACAGCGGTTACCATGACTACGGTGAACTCTCTGGGAGGTATATTGGTCTGCATCTAACAGTCACATACTCCAGGTCTGGGCAGCAATGGCTGATGACAGTCGCTGTGTTAGTAACCAGGTGTTGTTCAGGTACACACAGAGCCCTCCTCCTCTGCTCTTACCGGAGTCCTTCGTCCTGTCGTGGCGCTGTACTGTGTAGCCTGCTAGCTCGATGGCAGAGTCCGCTACGTCTGGATGCAGCCAGGTCTCCGTGATCAGAAGAATACAGCTGTCCTTCACTGCGCTGTGAGATGCAGCCTGTAGTCTCAGTTCATCCATCTTGTTTGCAAGGGATCTGGCGTTGGAGAGAAACAGGCTGGGGAGCGGTGGTTTGTGTGGTTGCCTCCGTAGCCTAGCTAGCAGGCCGGCCCTGCAGCCCCGCTTCTGCCTTCTCTCTCTACGCCGCCGTCGCTTCCTCCCTGCTGCGATGGTAATCCACGGCGCGCCGGGGCTCCTCGCCATGTCCCCCGGAATATTGAACAAGCGTTGAAAATCAGCTGTAACATCTCGTTCGTAGCGGGCACCGACCGTCAGGAGATCGTCCCGACTGTATATTTTGTTTGTCCGACATGACGGAACACAAATCAACACAAGCAGCCAAACATAACATAGCACCGACCGAGAGAGCAACGGGCCGCTGCAACTGCGCGCGCCGCCATCTTGGGAAAAAAAAAAAATGTTGTCTCCATGTTCATTTATAAATCAATAATCCTTAAATATTTGAATTTAGTTTCAGCATCATGTTTTTAATATCATATCTCCAACAATTTCCTTTTCCGACTGTCAGGGAAAAAATGTTGAGAATTTTGACAATAAAGTTGTAATAATGCAAGAATAAAATCGTAAAATAAATAAAGTAGTAACTTTATGACTTTATTCTGTTAATACTGAATTTTTATTTTACTGGTATGACTTCCTTCTCTAAAAATATATCCAACAGTCTGGCCCTGATTCTCCATTGTACTTTTTATTTTCCAAACACATCAACTTAGTTTTGTTAATATTGAGAGATGATCTGTTTATGTCAATAATTGCCAATAACTGTGTTAAATTCTTCCCACAACAGTAAATATTATCAGCATCTGTAAAAAAAATTTTTAATTATAGCAGTTATTAATATAAAGTAAAAACACCAATCACAGGCATTACAAAAAAATCCCCCAAAATTCACATGGGTTCACATGTTGCACATGTGATGAAGGATTTTGTTCATGGTTTATGCAACATGTAATCACATTTACATTTTTTTCCATGTAAAGATCAGATGATTGAACTCAATATGTAAAAAAAATCTCATTAATTTTACATGCAAAAATCACATCTGAAAATCATGAACCACATAAAACATGCACAAATTCTCACATGTGAATGATATGAGACACATGTCAAAGCGTTTACATGTGAATTTGGAATTCTTCGTGGTAAAAATCCATGTGATTCCCAAGTTTTCACATGTGAAATAAAAGTTGAAGATGCTTTCTAAAATAAAATGATGCAAAATAAAGGATTTATGGTTCTGCTAAATCTGAAATATATTTAAATCTCATGTTATTTCAAAGATTTCCCCCTCCACTCACTCTAGAGGATTCTTCATTTTGTGCTGTTGGGCAGTTGAGGACGGTTTAAAAAATGGGGGGAAAGCGGCTGGTTGAGAGTACAGGCCTGACTTGCTGAAGGACTGGTGTGGACATGCGTCCCCCGATTCACGTCCCCACCAACGTCTCCTGCCCCTTTCCTTCTTTCTTTCTGTTCCTGCTTCTATGTAACTCGGCAGCAGCTGCACGTTGTATTCAAAGCATTAACAGCCAGGTAAAGCTTTTTAAACTCATTTGTACAACGTAAATGGAAAGTCCGCTCAGTGATCTAGTGGACTGGACATCATGTGACTCGCTGTGCGCCGTGGCAGTGAGTCACATGAGCTGCTGCTTTGCTTTGAGTCAGGAATATCGGTGGTTGGGGAAATGACACAATCAAGCAAAGAATCTGAAGAATCTAGTCGACACTAGGTATTGTTCAATATAAAAGATAAATTCGCCTTGTTCTCTCTTGTGTCTTTACAGAAGTGACAGAAACCAAACTATAGATTTATTAGCAGAGAGAATATATATTTTTACATCCAAACATCAGCATCTCAGCTTTAAGCCACATTTTATAGAATCCAGTGACATCGATGGTCAATCTACTGACCAGCTGCTCCAACCAGACCCAAACAATGTTTGCCTCTTTAAAGTTTGCTGTATTAAATACACATCATAACTCATCTCAGCAGAGCAAAGGTTTATTTATACCAGCTGTGGAGTCAGAATCACATAACTGAAAAATACAAAGTTTGATTCATTTGGTTTACACAGAAGTTATTATTCTCCTTTTGAAATGTTTAATAACATTTTGATTGTTACAGAATCTCATGTTGATGTTTTTAGTACTTGATAAAGTACTAAAAATACTTTAACATGTTTATATTTCGTGTATGTTTAATATCTGCTAAAAGGTTATTTTCTAAAGGTGCCATTAATCTGATCAGGATATGTATCCATGTTACACCTTTGGTTGAGAGCTTTCTTTATTATGGATAAAGTGGACTTTTGTTTTTTTTCCAACAAAAGGTAAAAATTTTTTTTACTTGATTTGAATCGCCAGGCGTATCAAAAATATTTATACAGCAATATAAATCTGGAAAGTACTGCGCATTGATAGTGACGTTCTGGTGAACTTTTCCTTAGTACTAAAGTCATGCGAAGCTAGCTAAACGTTAACTGAATGTTGGCTGATTTTACAGTTTGAAGACATTATCTCGAGTCCTACAGCTCCCAAAACAAATGACTGTTTCCTCTTAACGTCAGATTAGATCGGATTTGATGCTTCACTACATAAACGTTACATTTTTAATGACACAACAGGCAGCAGCTAATTTCAGTCACAAATAAAGTTAGAATCAAACGGCCGTTTCTCCCTCGTGTCCGTGGCGCGTCAGCGGCTGACGAGTGAGCTCGCTGTTATGATGACATCACCATTTATCATATTAGCGTTTTATTCTTCCAGTTGGGAAACATAAATTGACGTGTTATTGTTTTTAACACTGCGTGATTTTTCTTCAATCATAGTTTTATCAACTGAAGTGTTTTCTTTATCCTGACACAGAACAAAGTTTCTGGTTCCCACATGCTTATTGTCTGGGCCTGATTTGGTGTCATGCTCAGACGTGAAAAGTTGTTTCTGGTTCAGTTTCAAACAGAAAGAAATAAATAGTTATTTATGGACATATGCAGTCTCTATAGCGCTGCACTCTGTCCTTTCTCACCTGGACAGTAAGAACACTTACGCCAGACTGCTGTTCTTAGATTTTAGTTCAGCATTCAACACTGTCATCCCATCACAACTCATTACCAAACTCACAGACCTCGGCATCAGTCCACTCATCTGTAACTGGTTGCTCGACTTCCTGACCAGTCGACCTCAACATGTCCGGCTGGACAACCACTTCTCATCCACCATCATCATAAACACCGGAGTGCCACAAGGCTGTGTGATGAGTCCCTTCCTCTACTCCCTCTTCACCTACGACTGCAGACCTGTCCATGGCTCTAACGCCATCATCAAGTTCGCAGACGACACCACGGTGATCGGCCTCATCAGAGATAATGACGAGGCCGCTTACAGGGAGGAGGTAGACCGTCTGGCTGAGTGGTGCGACAAAAACAACCTGCAGCTGAACACCGAGAAGACCAAGGAGCTTATCGTGGACTTCAGGAGGAACGCTGACCCACATCCACCCATCCACATTAAGGGGACAGTGGTGGAGCGTGTGGACACCTTTAAGTTCCTGGGAGTCCACATCTCCGAGGACCTGACTTGGACGACCAGCTGCTCCAAACTCATTAAGAAGGCGCATCAGCGCCTCTTCTTCATGAGGACCCTGAGGAAGAACCACCTGTCCTCAGAGATCCTCACGAACTTCTACCGCTGCACCATTGAGAGCATCCTCACCAACTGTATTACAGCTTGGTACGGGAACTGCTCTGTCTCCGACCGGCAGGCGCTGCAGAGGGTGGTGAAAACTGCCCAGTATATCGCCGGGGCAACGCTCCCTGCCATCAAGGACATCTACAGGAAGCGGTGTTTGAAAAGGGCCGGGAAAATCACAAAGGACTCCACTCACCCAGCACACACACTCTTTTCCCTCCTGCCCTCTGGGAGGCGTTACAGAAGCCTACGGACCAGAACCACCAGGCACCGGAACAGCTTCTTTCCCACAGCTGTCACGCTTTTGAACGCCTCCTGACATAAAACATAAACTATAAGGACTGTACTCCCCTATCCTCTCATACAACAATAACACATGGACTATCCTCACACACACACACATCACGGACTGTTTTCTTCACACACATATACAACCTGTAAATTTTATCTGCCATTATTTATCTTGTATTATATTATATACATATATAATCCATTCCCTAACATTCTTGTATATTCTGTATAATCTGTATAATCTGTGCATATAGCTCCCATATTTATATTTATACACAATATCTATATCTCTTGCTATAACCCCTTATAGTCCATACATACATAGTCTTGTACATCTGTAAATAAATATTTATATCTCGTAGAGCACTTCTGGATAGATGCAAACTACATCTCGTTGCTTGTACTTGTGACAGTGCAATGACAATAAAGTTGAATTCTATTCTATTCTATATATTCTTGTTTTGGAAGTTTTGATTCATAAGTTTATAAATCATAATTTTACTTTAGTATGAAGTTATGTCTCATAAAATGACATGAGATTGACATGTGACCTCATATTCATCCCATATTGTGAAAAATGAAAAACATGAAGAATTTGAAAATTTTCATTGTAAAAAATGTTTTCCCATTATTTTATATATTTTCAAGTATTTCACATTCTTCCCACGTGTTTCACATGTGTGAAAAATGTGATCCACATGGCAACGTGATGCACATGTGTATCACATATTTTATACATAATACACATGTGAAAGCATGTGTATTATGCTTTCACATAATACACATTATGTGAATTATGGGGGGAGGGGGTGAGTGTGAGAAAGAGAGAGAGAGAGAGAGAGAGAGAGAGAGACCTTGTGACGCAGGGATCCCCAGGATCTCCCGGCAGAGCCGGCCGTACTCCTCTGCTGGGTCCAGTCCGGTTCTGGTGTGCAGAGCCTGATCCACCTTGGCCAGAACGATCTGCCGCAGGTTAAACAGCCCTGCAGTCCAAAAGAAACTTAGTTGGACCCGACTTAAGAGGAAAGGAGATCGGGCTTTTTCTGTTGTTACTCCTCTTCTATGGAACAATCCTCCTTTCCAAATTAGATCTGCCCACAGCCTGGATCATTTTAAATCGCTTCTTAAAACTCATTTTTATTCCTTGGCATTTAATTGAACTAGTGTTTTGATACTCTGTTTTTATTCATTTGTGTTATTGTCATTCTTGTACAGCACTTTGGTGCAGTTTTATGCCTGTTTTTAAAGTGCTATATAAATAAATTTGACATTGACATAGTTACTTTACTGATTTCAGGAGGAACTGTTGGCCTCCTGAGCTTCAGTGGCAGCTCTCTGCTGCCACCACCTGGTAGGACAGCAGTCTGACACTCAAAGTGTTTCTTCAGATGTTAACTCAGCATTTCTGAAGCCAGTAATGGTTTGATAGGCTGGAATAGTTTTATTGTGATTATTGTGATTATTGTGGCTGGCCACAGCTTTGCATCGGAGGCCCTTATTTTTCTACAATTCGTAACAAAGTGCTGCTTTCTTTCACCGTTAGTGCGTCCCAATTCAAAATGCAATCCAACTCGGAATCCGGGCTGTTACTTTTGTTGGCATTTCGAGTAACCATGGAGACATAATCAGTGAAAAATGTTTATGTGCCACTGAAAATCAAAGTTTAACTGAAAACCTGTTGCTCTGCTAGAGAGACGCTGGATTTCTGACTGCTGAACGATTTTTTATTGCAGGTTCTGACCAGAGGTTCTGTGGACCGGACCGGTGAGCAACATCAGCGGCTGTGAGCCGGCCCGTTTGGACCAGAACCACGGTGTTTCTACGTACCGGTGTTGGCCAGCCTGGACTTGATGAGTTTGTCCAGGAGTTCTGCCGGGATGGGTTTTCCCGTCTTGTAGTGGCGGGACATCCTCTGCAGAGGCTCCGCCTCCCAGACCCAGTTCTCCAGCATCTGGGACGGCGCCTCCACAAAGTCGCGCTCCACGTGCGTCCCGCTGAACATGGCGTAGTCCGCCTGCAGACACAGCAGCAGCGGGTCAGAAGGCGGAGCCCCGTGACCTTCTGTGACCTCACCATTCAGCGGCGGACCTGGGCGCAGAGCTGGTGCATGACGTGTCCGAACTCGTGGAAGTAGGTCTCCACCTCGTCGTGCTGCAGCAACGACGGCGCCGCCGCAGTGGGCTTGCTGAAGTTGGCCACCATGGCTGCCACCGACATCTGGCGCGAGCCGTCGGGCAGCAGGCAGCCGGGCTGCAGGCCGAAGCAGGCGGCGTGGCCGTACTTCCCCTCCCTGCAGGGACACACAGGTTCTGGTTCTGACCCGGCACCAAGCACCCCGACTCGGTTCCTTTTGCGGTTCTGACCTGGGGTAAAGGTCCAGGTAGAACTGGCCCACCACGTGGCCGGCGGCGCGGTCCCTGACGCAGTAGAGCGTCACGTCGGGGTGCCAGGCGGACGGAGCCGCCTCCAGCTGGAAGCTCAGGCCCAGCAGCTCCTGGTACAACTCCAGCAGCCCGCGGGTCACCACCTCCATGGGGAAGAACTCCTTCAGCAGGTTCTGGTCCACCGCGTATCGGGTCTCCTCCACCTGGGTACGGTTAGGTCATTTTACTTATACAACACGTTTTCAGCAACAAGGTCTTTACATGGATAAGAGGAAAAACAACAAAACAACAAACCAAAGGAAAGAACAAAAGAAGAAAACAGAAAGTAGAACCCATGTCTAAGAATAAGTAGTCAGTGATTCCTACACTGATCGTGTTTCTCTGGAATCTTGTTCTGATAATGTTGATCTCAAGTAATAACATTCAAATAATACAAAGGAATAAAAACACCAGGAGATGTTTTTGTTCTAACTAATAGTTTGATTCCAATTCTGGGTTGAGTGAATATATAACCAGATGTTCCTGTACTGGGTTGCTGGGTCAGTATGAATAAAACTAATAGAGTTTCTCTGGATAATAATCTAACAGGTGTAAAGCTGAAGTAATGAGTACTCCACAATTTCTAAAAGTAATAAACTATACAGATGGACAGGGCAAGAAATTGTGAAGAAACGTGTATGTGTGACCATGAGATGTGTTTGCAGTCTCATGGTCTGCATGAGACTGTTCATGGAATTTGTCGTTCCATGAACAGTTCTCGTAGTCTCTGATAGGGTGGTATTATCTAAGAGCAAGTCCTTGAGCGATTGCATGGGTGTCTTCAGAAGAGGGGAGGAGACTGTTTACATTTCATCCAGGAGATTTGAGATAAGGAGCCAGTTCAGACAAAACAGGCAAAGTGCTTTAGATAGGGTAGATCTTGAATTTTAAATGACCCTAGAGTCTCACCAGTACATCTCTGCAGATTCCAATCATCCAAATTAGCATGGTTGTTTCCATCAGGCCGAAACTAGCAACTTCTCCAAGATGGACTCCATCCCGCTAGTGAGTTTTAGCGTCCAAAGTTTGCCTGCGAGAGAATCGCAACCAACTTACGTCTCTGTCCCACAACATGTCAGTCTGAGTGTTTGCTAGTCGGCCCAATCCGTCACAAATTTGTCGATATGCCAGGTATCCGCTGACTCCAAACAGAAATCCTGTTATTGTGAATAAATCCAGGATGTATCCCTCCAGGTGTGTCCCCGCAAGACAAGAGGGCTCTCCTGTGCCCAGTCGTCTCGTTGAGAAAATTTGATCAATTGCATTGAGAGACCGATTGACCAGATCCATAATTTGTAGATTCAGAGGATGTGCAAAGAAAGACTCCAAAAGAAGCAACACAGAAACAGAGCAAGTGGAGGAAGGGAGGAAGGGAGCAGGGAAATAAAGCGTCTGCCTTCACCGAGAGCCAAAGAGAAAACCTGGGGACACACGCAGGTCAGCGGCCTAGCGGCGTGAGGGCGGACAGGGCGCGCCTCCTACCTGGGTCATGAAGTAGCGCGTATCCCAGGCGTGCAGCTGTCCATCGAAGACAAAACCTCGCTTCTCACACTCCTTCTGCTTCAGCTGCAGCAGGATGGAGCGCTCCT
The DNA here is from genome assembly GCF_003331165.1 of Xiphophorus hellerii. Taxonomy (NCBI): domain Eukaryota; kingdom Metazoa; phylum Chordata; class Actinopteri; order Cyprinodontiformes; family Poeciliidae; genus Xiphophorus; species Xiphophorus hellerii. The sequence goes on from NC_045680.1 coordinate 32,195,252, forward strand.
CCTCACCCAGAGGCTTCAGCTTCCTGGACAGGTCCTCTGAGACAGAGACAGGGGACAGACATGAGACCCTTACATGATGTAGAAAACATTGGGAAATATGTACAAGATATACGATATAGTTAGATATCACCATAACATTGGTACTAATCTGAGCGCATCTCTGACTGGCCGGTGTTGCGGCTCTGCTGGGCTCACCCAGGAAGCTGGCCACCTTCTTGGCAGACTTGGCCATGTTCATCTCCAGGACGAAGTCAGCGTGGGTGCTGAAGCCCAGCAGGGAACTCTTCTGAGCTCGCAGCTTCACCAGCTCCTTCAGGATCACCGAGTTCTCCTGGAAACACACAGCTGGGGAGGTCAGAGGTCAAACCACGGTGGAGCAGGCCAGCCCAGCCCCGGGGAGAACAGACCTCCTTGCAGCGGGAGTTGAAAGCCTCCTCCAGCTTCCTGCGGGTTTCTGGAACAAAGCATTTCTTCATGGTGGGGAAGTAGTGAGGATACTTGAGCGTGATCTTCAGCTGGTCGCCGTCCTGATCCAGAGAGCTCAGGAAGTCCTCAGGGAGCCCACCTGGTGGTCCCACACAACCACACCAGTTCAGACTGGGAGCATCATGGAAAACTGTCCAGAACCTCCAGATTCAGTCAGTCCAGTGATAAATGTTGTGACTTTGTGGTAGGACAATGGAGGCTCTGGACCATGTGGAGGTTCTGGTTCTGGTTCTGGAGAAGGACTCACCCAGCTGCTCCCGGGTGAAGCTCAGGCAGGTGGTGTCCTCGTTCAGGTTCTTGTTGAAGTCGATGCTCAAGTTGCTCAGCTTCTTCTTGATGCTCTTGATCTCCTGGAAGGAGAAGAAGAACGACGGAGGAGGCTGTTAGAGCAACATGTTCTCCAGAACCTCAGCAGAGCCCGCTCAGTCCAGAACCTGCTTCAGCAGGTGTGAAAACAGTCAGGTTAAAGTGGAGAGAGAAGGAAGCAGCGCCACCTGTTGGGTCTCGGTGGGCAGGTGCAGGCCGTTCCTCCGGCCCAGCTTGATCAGTCGCTCCATGTAGCGCCGAGCCTCCGGAGCGATGCTGGTGCCCTCCGTCTTCTTCTGCAGAGATGAACAAACATCACTCACCACGCCACTCTGAGAGTCAGAGGTCAACTGAAGCTCCCGGCCGTGAGATCAACTCACCTGCAGGGCGACGATCCTCAGGTAGACGTCCTCCCTCATGCTCATCTCCACGTCGAACTCGGACAGACGCTTATCAGCTTCGGTGCTGGCTGCCCGGACGTCCTTACAGGGAGAAACGTGCTGGGGGAAGTCCAGCGTGTTCCTCTGGACTGAGGCACGGGGCGGAGTCATAGCGGAGGGGGCGGGGCCAGAGCAGAGGGGCGGGGCCACCGCAGGAGAGAAAACAGACCTTTAACCTTCAATCAGACCAACTTTACTTGATGAATGTTTCCTGGAGCTCAGGAGTCGTTTGGTTCTCCAGAGACCAGCAGGATCGTCTCCATCCGCAGAACTTCTGGCCTCCACTAGAGGGAGCTCCCGCCTCAGGTGTCCTGAAATAATACTGGACCAGTCCGGATCGGGTTCTGACATGACCCGGTCTGGACCCATTTCTAAGCTGGACTGGTTTGGAGAAAAAGACAATCTTCACTTTTACTTTGTTATATGACTGTTAAATTAAAAGACTTTTATTTTGGAATAAATGAAAGCAGGCTGGTGGAACGGACCAATCAGGAGCTGGAGATGTTTTCATGGAGAACAAAGCTGCTGCTGGTTCAGCTGCTTTGTCTGCAAACTGCTGATGGGATTTGAACCATCGCTCTGATTCAGGCTCTGCTGACTCAGCTCCACCAGAGACAAAGCAGGAGATCCCCAGGTGACCCCTGACCCCGGCAGAGAGCTCCATCCCTCCCAGACACCTTGTGAGCAGAGGAAGCTGGTTGTGGTGTGACCTCTGACCCCCAGCGGACTCACCAGTGTACTCCACCTCCACGTCGGCCAGCGCCTTCAGCGTGTTCTCCATGGTAACGGCGTCCAGCTCCAGCCGGCCCACGCCGTCGTAAACCTCCTTAGTGTTTTGGATCAGGTCGTCGGAGCGCTGCCGGATCTGTTCCGGGCTCAGGTCCCAGCGCAGACGGTTCTCTGCGCAGACTGCCGCCGGGCTGCCGAACGCCACTTCACCTGGACACACGGAGAGGTGAGCACGGCTGTGAGAAAGTATTCACACCCTACTGGTCATGTTGGATCCGCTCCACATGTCAAACGCTCAAAACGGCTCCAATCGCGCCACACCAGACGCTCGAAACATGCTGCAACGTTCCTCGAAGTGCCTCCACCGAGACTTTGAATGTAAACCAGACATATCTAAGGCCGCTTAGCCAATCAGAAGCCAGAACATAAAGGCACCAAAGTCACATGACCCCACATGGTCCCTACATTTAACACTTTCTTTAGTTTTTTTAGTTTAGTGTTTTGTTTTTATTCACTTTGTTTTGGTAAATTAGCAACATTAAAAGAAGAAAACATTAATTTTAATGAGAAGCAAAAGAAAAATAGAAGATAAAATCTGAATCTCTCCACACCAAATCAATGCAACAACTGAGGAAGGGCTGATTATGAACAACAAATATATTTATTTAAATATTAAGAAGTTTCATTCATTGCTGAGAATTTGTCTAAATCTGGTTCCACTAAAAGAGTACAAAAAGAAAAATTATAAAACATAAGTAGGGTTAATCCTCTGGGAGATTTTAGCACAAATATACTACTTTTGTGTACTTTTATTCTTAATTTTGTGAATTATGACTTATGAAGCAATATGAAGTAATTTCCTGTTAATTATATTTTTATCAACACCATCAGATTTTAATAAAACAACAATGAAAATCAGGCAGCTCCATGGTCAGCTACATTCTTGAGGACCCTTCTCCAATCCGCCAGAGGTTCATAAAAACCTTCTGCAAGTTTAATGTCCTGAATACAATTTTTAAAAGTACGCTCATTTTATTATTGCAGCAATCATAATGTGTCAACAACATTTAGTTCAAACTTATTTTTAATTACTGCATAAATATATGAATAATAAGTGGAGGTCAGGGGTCAAGCAACATGGTTGCAGTAAATAATATCTTCTTCATTTTAGACCAAAACATCAGTTTTTCTGTTTACTAAAACCTCCAGATCATTTTTAGTGTGGATTGAATATTTCTTATGATCATAACTGTTGGTTCAGATATTAGATATTAATACTGCTGTTGTGACCTAATTACAATATTATTTATGTATATTCCCATATATAATCTGTTAGGTTGCTTAGCAACGCTTTATGATCGTCGAGCAGAAAACGTTTCCTTCACTGTGAGATGAAGGTGATGATGCGGTTTATTCAGTTATTCTGGATCAGATGTGAACAGGAAACAGAGTGCAGGCTGAACAGGTCCCTGCAGCCGGACGAGTGTTGCCATGGAAACATCAAATACCATCTTCATCATGGCAACAGAAATATGTTCTTTAATATTGTTGATTTATTAAAGAACATATTAATAAAAGAACTCTGTCAACAGACTTAATATGTTTATAAGTATTTTAATCAGGCATTGACACAGCCACCTATCTGATCTATAGATTTCAACCAGGTGACCTAGATCACCTGAACAAGAAGAATGAATGTTTAATTAACTTTTATTAATGTAAATGAGAGTTAAATTTATGTTAAGACTAAATGTGTTGATTATGTTTGGTTAATAATAATGTATTCATTTCTTAATTATTCAATTTGTAATCACATTTTCATGTATAACTTTTATTCATTTTATATTGCATATGGTTCTATTTGTATTTACTAATATTTGCAGCTTGGATGGAGTAGTTTGTCAGCAAATAAGCAATTTCCCTTGGGGGATCAATAAAGTATATTCTATTATTTTAATAGGACAGACAGACTATTAGGATGGAAATAATTTAGAGTCAGAATTTACATTAACCTAATGTAATGGTATAAAATGAAATCAGTTAGAAAACTGTCCTGTTCTGGATCATTAATATCATTTAAATTCATATCTTTTCTGTTTAATAACATTTATTGTTCAGATGTTTGTCATTTCATTCATTCATTGATGAACTACACTTTTACCTAATAATTCCAGGCTTAGCTACATAACATCGGTAATCTTTGTAATACTTATTGATAAAATAATTGTGTTTTATTCCAGATGTGATTAAAGAAGCTCTGACTGGATCTGATCACCTCATAATCAACTAATAATCAATAATCTGACAGGCTTAGCAGACCGGAGCTACTGATGAGTCAGTTAGCTCCCACTGTTAGCAACATGCTACACAGATCGGAAAGTTTAAATTAAATGAAAACAAATGACCGGAAATAACTCCAGATATAATAACTTCTTTATCGATCTGATTCACCACAAAACCGACACCGGTACAGAACCAGCGTGCTGCAGGTGAGCTCTGAACACGTCACAGGTGTTAGCATGATGCTAACTGTCAGCTAGCTCCCGCAGGTTGAAGCCGCTAGGCTGAAATCCCTACAGAAAAACGCTTTTTACCGCAAACTGCTCCCGGTGCCGTGAAACCGGCCCGCAGCCACTCACCTGTCGGCCCCATGCTTCACAGAAAGGATCAGGTTCGGTTCGGTTCGGGTGGCTCAATGAAGGCAGACTCGGCGGATAGGGATTAAAGAAGGAAGCGTCATTTCCGATCAGAGGTTTCACAATAAAAGCAGATGATCCAGGACGAAAATTTTTAATTTTTAATTCAGAAAAACGGAGATTTAAAGCAGAAAACCTAAAGCATGGCTCAGCAGGAAGAACAGAGTTATGTTTTATTATTACCTGAGTTCTACTGGAACCCAGTGACTTCCACTCAGACCCAACAGGTCCGGTTCTGACTGGTTTTCTTCCCAACTAATGAAGCGGGTTTTAATTTATCTGGCCCTAAGAGGAATGTGGCGCCCCCTGCTGATCAAATCGATATGACACCAGAAGTCTGAAACAAAGTCTAATTTCCATTAGAACCCGATATCTGTCTGGATCCGTCGCTTCAGCACATTTATCTGGTTCTGCTGCAGAAGGAATCCGGATCCAGGTTCACACTGTTCAGTCCGGTACCAGCATGCAGACATGCTCCTGTCAGTGGTTCATATACTGAACCATGGATTTGTTCACCTTGAGCTTACCTGCAGGAGGAGGGTCTTAGCGCTGTCAATCCACCTCATTCACTCACTGCTAAATGTGCTAATGGTGGAGAAACAACTTATCATTACAGGAAAAATGTTTATCTGCTGTAATTGATAGCTATGCTAACTAGTCTGAGCATTCACAACAGGCTGCACCAGCTGCAGCATAGGGATGAGCAGCCACATGAGATTGTGATTGACAGCACTAAATCTCTCCTGTCTCTGATTGGTTGTTTCTAGAAAGAACTGGGAGAAAGCAGAGGAAATAGATTTTTCACAGATTATCTCTCATGCTATACTGTCACAACATAATGAGTTTTAACAAATATGTGAAAATATATTTTTTATAAAAGTGACAAACTGCAGCTTTAGTTTCACTAGGAGAGGAGAGAAGACGGGTCAGGAGGGACTAGAGCTGCTGCTGATTGACTCACCTGTTGTTATAGTTCAATATATGAATATGTTGCTAATTTCTTTCCTTAATTCATTAAATGTTAGTGAAATGGAGGCAAGCAGTCTGTAGCTAAGCTAACTATGCTAAATGGTTGATAATCACAGTCTACCCACCTCTCAGAGAAAAACTGGGTTATAAATTGACACTCTTGTTTTTTCTCTCTCTCTGTCTCTATTTTTTGAAAACCTAACTTTATTATATTTCTTAGCAGCATAGTAACAGCCACAGCCGTTCTTGTTTTCCACTGTCTGCTGCTGAACACCTGAAGCTCCAAGCAGGAAGAAACCATTTCCTGCAGATCCAGGAGGTTCAGGGTGAATATGTGCATTTTGGTCTGGGAGGGAGAACATTTGATTTTTACTGCTAAAAACAATCTTAGAAAACACAATATGACTAATTTTGTTATTGACAGGGCCCCAATTTTTTTTTTCTATGAAAATAAATAAATAAATTGTGGAGGGCCCTCTGTTGGTCAGGGGCCCTCCACATTAGGAATTGTCCTTCGTTTCCCCCCAATATGGCACCCCTGCAATCAGCACACCACTAATTTTAATCAATAATATCTACCAAGAAGAAATAATTCTAATTTGAACTAAACTAAACTGAATAGTAGCAGCCCAACCTACACACAAAAGGGACAAAGTTAGACAAGCACCTTAAGTAGCCAAACAATAAAATAAGTGGCTTTTACCTCCTCAGAAGTGAAATCAGTCAACGGCGCTCCGTGTGTCACTCCCTCTAAAAAGGATGTCGCCTTCAGAAATGAAGGGGAGGAATCAGAAACTAGAAAATTTCGGAAGAAATTTAGCCGGGGCCTGCCAAGGCGTGCCCGTCGGTTTGGGCCCGGCGTTGTCACGCTACAAATTAGCATCGATGCTAAAGAACGCTGCAACGTAATCAATAGCATGTAGAGAATCACAAGAACGTTAAGTAAGGTGGACGTGCACCATTCAGTAAGATTTAAAATTTTCTCAAGGCTTTTATTTTGGAAGTTTTGTTAAACTTCATTTGAAAGGGCCAAACTAATCCCATGCGTAATAGTCATTGGGTTAAAATAGTTATATAATGCTCAAAACACAAGTAGTTCATGTAAAAATATTCAAGGCTTTTATTTTGAAATTTTCAGTATGCTTCATTTCAAAGGGCCAAACTAATACCATGTGTAACAGTGCTTTGGATGAAAAAGTCAAATAAAGCCAAAAAGAGCAATTACATGATGTAAAAATATTCAAGGCTTTTATTTTGAAATTTTCATTAAGCTTAATTTTTATTGCCCCAATAAACCCATGTCTAATAGTCATTGGGTAAATCAGTTATATAATGCTCAAAACACAAGTAGTTGATTTAAAAATATTAAAGGCTTTTATTTTGAAATTTTTGTTAAGCTTCATTTCAAAGGACCAAACTAATCCCATGTGTAATAGTCATTGGGTTAAATCAGTTATATAATGCTGAAAACGCAAGTAGTTGATGTAAAAATATTAAAGGCTTTTATTTTGGAATTTTTGTTAAACTTCATTTCAAAGGGCCAAACTAATCCCATGAATAACAGTCATTGTATAAAATCAGTTATATAATGCTCAAAACAGCAATAATCTCATGTAAAAATTCTCAAGGCTTTTATTTTGAAATTTTCAGTATGCTTCATTTCAAAGTTCCAAACTAATACCATGTGTAACAGTGCTTTGGATGAAAAAGTCAAAGAAAGCCAAAAAGAGCAATTACGTCATGTAAAAATATTCAAGGCTTTTATTTTGGAATTTTTGTTATATTCAAGGCTTTTATTTTGAAATTATTATTATGCTTAATTTTAAAGTTCCAAACTAATCCCATGTGTAACAGTTACTGAGTTAAATCAGTTATATACAGCCCATAGCAGCAAGTAGTTCTAAAGGCCAGTTCAGTCCTGATCTGTTTCAACTGAGGGTTCCACTATAGATAGAACTACAGTGATGCGTATTTGTAGTCCTAATCAGCAGCCAATAGCCTCTTGAGTTCCGTTGCTATGTTAAATAAGTTTCTCACCAAGGTGTGAAGTGTTAGTGACAGAGCCTGAGACAGCCTAGAAAATTCTGTCGCATGACTTTGCTCTGAAGCACCGTGACAGAAAACCGTACGATCTAGATAAATTTCGAAAACATTTTACCGGAGCAGACATGCGTATCAATGTCAGGACCGATTTTGATACCAATCGTGCGATATTTGTGGGCGTGATGGCGATTTCAAAATTATTTTGGGGTGAAAAAGTTCTCTTGATTTCTCACTCTAATCAGTGAGAGACGCACTCTAATTTTAGGAAAAATTAGAAACTTTGGGTCGCTTAGAGACAAATTGTGGACAAACCGTAATTGGTATCGACGAGCCGTCTTCACTTTCGAAGAGATCACAGACGTATCTACAAAATGAAATTTGAATGGCATTTCTACGTGAATTCGTGACGACACAGAAAATCCTCAAAAATAGGGTATTTCTAGGATTTTTCCCATTGACTTATAATGGGGGTTTTTTCGTAGTTTTTTGCGAATTATGTCGCCACGTTAACCCCGAATCCCACCAAAAGTAATAGCTCCAATGGCGTGAATTTTCTGCACGTTTTGATACCTCATTTGTAGGTGTGCACGCAGCGGTACGAGCCGCATTAACGGTTACGGATGAAAAATAAAGAATTGGGAGAATAGCAATAGGTTCCTGCCATTGCTTTGCATGGCAGGCCCCAACAAAACCAAGACCAGTGTTAAGGATCATACCTCTGATCTCCTCAGCGATCTACCTGCTGGGTGCTGATTACCTGCCTCCATAACGAGTCAGGTAATCAGTCGAGTCAGGTTTTATGCTCTGTAACAGCGTCTTCCATATATGGGTAACAGGAAGAGTGCGCAGGAACATACTTCCAGGGACAAAATGCCCCGGCTACACATGTATTCGTGTCGCCTGCAGATACACAAACCAGATAGTGGAAGCAAACTAGTGAAATATCAATACTGCTGTCTTAGCACATTTCTACATAAAACACATCCACAAACTCCTGACCAATCACACATCACTTGGCACTTCCACCGGTTCAACCCAGAACCGCTGAGACGGACACCTTCGTGTAAACAAGAGGACAGATCTGGGAGAGTCGTCCCTGCAGTCGGACTGCCTAGCGAGTCCAGCGCTAAATATGGCGAGCTAGCCAGGAGTTCCTTTGTGAGAAGAGGCTCTGAGCTCGATTCTGTTGCTCAGGACACCAGAACTGGACTTTGAATTTTTTATTTTTAGTTCAACAGAAGCCCTAAATATGACTTATTAACACCAACCAAATTTATTCCCTAGAGGTATTTTATGCTGCTACAAATACAGTGACTTAATGAGCTTCTTCTGCTTTCCAGTTTCTTCTTCTCAATAAAATCAGCAGGTGCACCTAAACGTTCTCTTCTCTGTGTTGCCTCATGTGAGCGGCCAGCTTGCCGCTCTGACTGAAGCCCTTTTGGCAGACTTTGCAGGAAAATGGCCGCTCGCCCGTGTGTGTGGCCATGTGGCCCGTCAGGCTCCGGTTCTCTGCAAAGCTCCTTCCACAGATGCAGCAGGAGAAGGGCTTCTCGCCCGTGTGGGTCCTGGCGTGAGCGGCCAGGTTGCGTCTGTCTGTGAAGGCCTTGTGGCAGATGTCGCAGGAGAACGGCCTCTCGCCTGTGTGCGTTCTGACGTGGGCGGTCAGGCTGCGGTTCTCGCTGAAGCTCTTTCCACACATTCGGCAGGAGTAGGGCTTCTCCCCGGTGTGGGTCCTCATGTGGGTGGTCAGGTGGCAACTGCGGGCGAAGCTCCGAGAGCAGATCTTGCAGGTGTACGGCTTCTCCCCGGTGTGGATCCGAATGTGGACCAGCAGCTCGTCGCTCCTGATGAAGGCTTTGCCGCACACCTTGCAGGTAAACGGCCGCTCACCAGTGTGGGTCCTCCGGTGGGCCGACAGGCCGCCGCTCTGGCTGAAGCTCTTCCCACAGACGTTGCACAGGTAGGGCCTCTCTCCTGTGTGGGTTCTCCTGTGGATGGTGAGGTGGCCGCTGGAGGTGAAGCTCTTCCCGCAAGTGTTGCAGGTGAAGGGCTTGTCGCCGACGTGGATCCTCATGTGGAAGGTGAGGTTGCTGCGCTGGCTGAAGCGCTTGCTGCAGGTCGGACAGGAGTAAGGTTTCTGACCCGTGTGGGTTCTGATGTGGACCAGCATGTTGTCGTACTTGATGAAGTTCTTCCCGCAGACCTGGCAGGAGTACGGCCGCTCGCCTGAGTGGATCCGGCGATGAGCCCTCATGTTGTAACTCTGAGTGAAATGTTTTCCACACACGTCACACTGAGAGGGTTTTCTATTCGGGACGGAACCAGCCCCAGCCTCAGAATTGGCAGACGTTCCTACCCCGTCAGGTTCCTTCTCTGCTTCTTCATCACCTCCTTTCTGATCCACGTTCTCAGCTTCTGCAGAGCTTTGGGACCGAGCCTGGTTCTGCTCTGGTTCTGGTTCGTCTGGGTCCCTTTCCTGCTTCAGCCCCAGCTCCTCTTCATCCTCACTGATGTGCACTTCTACATATTCATCTTTATCCAGCTCAGGCTCTGATTCCTCCTGTTCTTCTTTAATCTGTGGGAGTTCTGGTTCCTCCGGGTCCAGACCGGAGCTCATCTTGTCTAGAACCCGCCTGCAGGTGGAGGTCTGCGGGAGAACTGGAGGAGAAACAGAGATCAGAGAAGAAGAAGAACGGACATGCTGCTCTGCTGCAGAACCCAGCAAAGACGACGAGATTAAATGCTAATAAAAAAAATAAAAACAATGAAATCCATCCGAGGTCAAACAGTCACATTTGGTCTGTTTTAATAAGTCAAGCCCTTATTAATATGACTGTATTAATAAGACATGACTGGGCTCCACTGATCAGTAAAAACTAGTTTTGAAGCTTTAAATCAGGAATCCATGAGTTTTATGGTTTTAGAAAATCTAACGGTTTCAACGAGAGCAATAATGTTTAGAAGAAATCTGTCAGCGAAAATAACATTTCTGATAATACGGCCATTTGAGTTCATCGTGGCAACAATGAATCTTAATTGAAGTTTTTATGTTCTGTCACGTCTGTGTGCCGCTGGTTCTCTTGTAAAAAAGATTTTTTATCTCAATGGGAATTTCCAGGTGAGATAAAAGTTATTTTTATATTCTTGTCATAAGACATCACAGCTGGACGAACAGACATTAATAACATGTTACTAATAAATATTCAGCTCATGCTGCTGTCATTTCTATTTTATTCAAATTTAACGTCTCTGGATTTCAGGTTGTTTTAACTTTTATTAGAAATTCATCATTAATATTTTGGCTTAAATATCAGAACATGTCTCTGTTCATCAGAATTAGTCCGACAGTAAACACGAGCTAATCATTTCATTTCTTAGATATCTGGAGCCAAAGTTCTGCTATGGTTCTGGCTCTGGAAACGGACCGGTGATCCGTCCAGAACCAGCAGTAAACAACCCCCTGATTTGTCGCTGCTGGGTGTTTGTTCGGGTCGGGTTCTGAAGGACCGCCTGGGTCCGGTGTGGTTCTGATGTTCTACTAAAGCCCAGATATCAACAGAGGCGGTTCTGACTGGTGACCCAGTGGAACCGGGTCTGAGGAGCAGAACTTACTAACCCATAATCCTGGTACCAGCTACCAGGTCGGATTGATGAGAAAAGTCCAGATTCTGTCCCACTTTGGTTCAGTTTCATAAATTCAGAAAGATTTGGTTCATGTAACGCGAGAGCAGAACGTTCTCTGGTTCTGGTTCCGTTTACTGGACCTCTCAGGGGACCATCAGAACCATCCTGTGCTGAAACAGAACCTGGTTCCGAGCTTTACCAGGCCGCCCGCTCCACCAGCCGGACCTACCTGCGGGGTTCGGCTCGGTTCGGGGTCTCCAGGTGAGGTCCAGCAGTCTCCGCTGCCGGTCGATCTCCTCCTCGTACTGGACGATGGTTTTTTCCAGCTGGGTGAAGATTTCTTCAGCAGCAGCAGTTAGTCTCTCTCTGATAAACTCTCTCAGAGGCTCAACGGAACACATTGTTGCTGAACAGAACCATAACAAGCTAACCATGCTAACTGGGCTAGCGGGCTGGCTGTGAGCCGCTTCACTGCCCCCTGCTGGACTGGAGTGAAACGGCTGGAAAAATGTAAACAACACAAACTGAACCAAATAAAGTTTCCGTTAGAATTTTATTTCTACTCAGTTGTTATTAAAGCTGTATTACTAGATTAAAAAATAAACCAAATAAACACACAAATTTTAAATAATACATATACCTTTAGTCCTTTAGTTAATTTAGTCCTTTAGTTAATTTAGTTGTATATATTGTTATTATTATTATTGTGTGTTTGCTTATTTTTACTGTATATATTTGACCTTTTGCACGGGAGCTGCAATGGAAATTTCGTTGAATTCTGTTCAATGACAATAAATGCTATCTATACAGTAAATTTACATGAATAAGATTTAAAATTCATCAATGAGTAGAGCAGCCAGAAGTTTGAGAACTGCTACTGCCTCAGTCTGCTTTTATTCATGTAAAACTACAAAGTATTCATCCAAGAAACGACTCACGCAAGAGCGAAAAAGTATTTGATAATAAGGCAATAAAGTTGAGCATAATGATGTCAGTGACTCTGAACCAACCCATTTCTTCAGTAACAAGCAATCCAGTAATCAGATTACAGTTACTTATCTTGGTTACATTACTGTCTGAAATTTTCCTCAGCAAACAGACATGTTGTTGTTCTCTTCCTGTGTCTCAGGGAAAGACGTCTCCTGTTCAATACCAGCAGCGACACAAACAGTGGAGGAAACAGAGAGATTCACATTTTCTAGCTGGAAATCTACATATTTACAGTTTGGTGGCTAAAGATGAAAATATCAGCATTTTTTGTTCCCTCTGAGCTGCAGTTCCACCCTGGACAACAGGAGAGACAGGATACCCAATGCTTTTCTGTTCTTCTCTAGAGACAAACGCCCCCTAGTGGAGGATGGAGGTAGTACTAATCGATTCAGAACAGGCTTGCTAGCTGATTGCTGATGTACAAATCACAATTTGAAGAAAAATATATACTTTTTAATATTACAGTTATTAAAAATATTGAGTATGACTTAAAAATTCACTAGAGAACAGTGCGTTTCGTGTAACAGCATGAATTTTGTGTCAGTTGGTCACAAGGCAAGATTTCTATTTACATTTGTTTCTTAGGAGTGTTTGGTTTGGAAATTTGTTGACGGTCCCCAAGTGAACCTCCGAGCGCTTGAGGAGGGAGCGTAGAGAACGGCTGGCCGACATTAGCGTTCATAAATCGGATCAACCTGGAGCTCGGCGCCGCTCGCTCCGCGGCTGTTGGAATATCCAACATCCAACTTGAAAACAACTTTGCTGCGGTAGTTTTAACGGCACAAACCTGCACTAACAAAGTAACCCGCTTTGGTTTGTTTTGGAGCAAGATGGGGGGCTGGTGACGTCATTGGCCAAAATGCTAACTTTTAATATCTCAGAAACCAAACCTGCACTAATGGAGCACTAGTCAGCATCAATCAATAGCGTCGCCATTAAAATCTCTAATAACAAAAAAGTGGCTAGATTTGTCGATCTTATAAAAAATTCTCCACAGGGTCTGAAAAGTCATTAAATATAGCAACAAAAAGCTGTCCCTCATCCTGACCCCCACTCTTCCTCACACTTGGCCACGCCCCTCAGCGTATTCTGGCTCCGCCCACTTTTGTGGAATCTTTTAAAATTTGTCTGGAGGCGCGGCTATGTCTTCACATCCATGTTACTTAAACTTTAAGCTGTACTTTCCATCAGCAAACACCAGATTTAATTTGTCCAGCGTAGGGCTGCCTGCTGTTGATGCAGCGGTCACACTGAAGTCCAAAGTTGGCCTTAAACATTTATGACATTTGACCTCTGAATGGCCGTCCGCTTGATTTTCCTCACTGGGAAGTTGGAATTTCAAAAATACAAAGTATGTTGTAGTAAATCGACTCCTACAATACATTTTTCCTTATAATAATGAACATAGTGAGTTATAAACTTTTCACTTGTAGCAGAAAACTCAGCCAGTCCTTTAAGGAGGCAGTAGAGATGTGTTATCGTCATGATAAATTATTTATGAACCAAAGATTATATTCATTATTAAAATCACTCTAAAGGTCTATTTCCGTTGAATCCAGTCGAGAGAAACCTGATAACATGAAGATACTAGCACTAATAATAACAACAATAATAAATGATCCCAGTTTAACCTTTAACCCAAACATCAGAAGCTCTCACTGCGGTCCAGTTCTGTTTGTGTCCACCAGTAGGAAGAGAGACCCCATATTTGTGTTTCTCTGTGAACTTTTGGAATCCATCTGGTTCTGGAGGAGAGCGTCTCCTGGAGCATCTTCAGCTGTTGCCATGTCAACCTGACAGGGTACCTGTAGGAGGCAGCTGAGGTTCACACCTGCTCTCCTGTGTGGATCCTCATGTGGAGCACCAGGTGGTTCCCCACAAAGAAACCTTTGCCACAGATGGAACATCTGAAAGGTTTCTCAGACAAGTGTGTTGCCGTGTGACGAGTCAGGTGACCCTTGAACCCGAAGCCCCTCCCACAAGTGGAGCAACTGAAGGGCTTCTCATCTTTGTTGGTTCTCATGTGGTGACTCGGGGGGTCTTGGGTTTGAAGCTCTTTCTGCTGGACTGGCATGAGGACGGCTTGTCGGCATGACTCTTCTGGTGGTACTTCAGATTTCTCTAGTGGTTGAAGACTTTCCCGCAGGTCTGGCAAGAAAATGGTTTCTCACCTGTGTGGGTCCTCAGGTGGCAGGTCACATGACTCATGCTGCAGCGCTTCCAACAGGTGGGGCAGGAGAAGGGCTTCTCTCCGGCGTGGAGGCGCAGATGAACGCTCAGGCAGCTGCTGGTGCAGCTGCGCCCACAGATCTGGCAGGTGGAGTGTTCTTCACTGCTTCCTGACTGATCCAGATTCTCAGGTTCTGGAGGGTTCTGAGAGATCAGCTGGGCTCCTGTTGGTTCTGGTTTCATCTGGTCCAGTTTAAAACCAATATCCACCAGGAAGGAACCAGTCTGCTCTTCATCCTGACTGATGGAGACAACATCACACTCCTCCTTCACCCTCACAGGTTCTGGTTCCTCTGCTTCTTCTGGTTCCGACTTCTCTTACATACATACATACAACCTGTAAATTTTATCTGCCATTATTTATCTATAATCCATTCCCTAACATTCTTGTATATTCTGTATAATCTGTATAATCTGTGCATATAGCTCCCATATTTATATTTATACACAATATCTATATCTCTTGCTATAACCCCTTATAGTCCATACATACATAGTCTTGTACATCTGTAAATAAATATTTATATCTCGTAGAGCACTTCTGGATAGATGCAAACTACATCTTGTTGCTTGTACTTGTGACAGTGCAATGACAATAAAGTTGAATTCTATTCTATTCTCTTGTTCTGGTTCTGGCTTTATTTGAAGAGGTTCTGGTTCCTCCACTTCACATTTAATCTGCACAAGTTCTGGCTCCAGTTCTGGCTTAATCTGCAGGAACTCTGGTTCCCAAAGTTCAAGTTTAATTTCTAGAGGTTCTGGTTCTGGTTCCTCCTCCAGTTTTAGAGGTTCTGGTTCTGGTTCTAGCTTTATCTCCAGAGATTCTGGTTGCTCCAGTTCTTCACTGTGGTTCCATTTGGTCCAAAGTGGGTTTCGTCTCCTGGGTCAGAACCGGCTCGGTCCTGTCAGACGTCATGCTGGAGAGAAAACAGACCATAATGAACATGAAACCGGACCAGATGACGACACGGGGAAACATTTCATCAGAACTAGAATCAGTAGAGGTGACGTTACAGAACCGGGTTCAACCATCCTTCATCCTCCTGAGTTTAACTGTGGCCTTCACCAGGGGGCGCTGTTCTCTCAGAAACTAGACTCAAATCCAGACAGACGCGTTTAGGTCCGGCTCAGAAACCAGAACATCAGGAAAAAAGGTGCAAACATTGCGACCAGTTTAAACATTTTTCCTGTAATGATAAGTTGTTTCTCCATTTAGCAGTGAGTGAATGAGGATGATAATACATAATTTGTTAAAAACTGTGAGCTGCGCTGAAGTAAATAAAAGAGAGAAGTTCAAAAACATGCTGAGAGTGAAAATCCTTCCTAAAGGTGAAGATATAACACAGATTTCAAAAGAAAATTAAAACGGGAGAAATGGATAATATAAGAAATAGCGCCCCCTTCACTTCCGGAGTGCAATGGTCCCGTTTCCAAATAAGGTCTGAGACTGACAGAGGTCCGTCCCGCCCTTCCTGTTTGCTGCAGAGAGGTGGACTTGCTGTTTCCCCTAAAAAACTCATTTAAAAACCTCAAAAACAACAGAGGCCGATGTATGGAAGCCCGTTTCCACCACTCTGGTAAAAAACAAATAAATAAATAAATAATCTGAGAAACACAGAGGAACACTAAGGAACAGAGATCATTTATTTTATTTTGTAACAGAATGGTGGAATCAAGCTTCCATACGGATGTTTACAGGAAAAAGTTGGACGTTCTGGAAAAATATCCAGAATACACAAATTACATGAAAAACGTCCCGTTAAGATTGTTGTAAAGGAAACAGAAACTTGATCATTTGATGGGAGGTTGTTGTTGTCGGCTGGATCCCCAGAGATCTGCAGGTAAAAACAGCCTGAAGGAAAAACTGCAGAACAAACAGGCAGCAAGTTCCTGATGTTTCATCAGAAACTAACGTTTGTTTTCAGGTTCTGCAGCTGGGCCAAGAGGTTTCAGACTAGAAAGTCTTAGTTTGATAAAGCAGAAATTTTCTTCTGAAAGCACAAATCAGAGGGAGAGTCTCAGAACCGGTTCTGGTTCTTCTGGGTTTATTTAGTTTCACATCAGAAAGTTTCTCCACGTCTGGATATTAAACACAGAAAACATGTTTAAATCACATGACAAGAAGAATATATTTAAATACAATAAAGTTCATAATAAGCTAGATTTATTTGACATTTAATGTTTTTCATCATCCAGAATAATAAGAGAGTCAATAATAATAAAGTTGGAATGAATAATAAAAGTTCAATAGAGAAAAAAAACCTGAAGATTTAACTGACTTGTAAAAACTGGGATCATCAAAACATCCAATAAAAACGAAATGAAATAATAATAATAATAATAATAATAATAATAATAATAATAATAATAATAATAATAATAATGTCTATTAAATCTGCTCAGCTGCAGTTCAGTGCAGCAGAAAATAAATGTTATTGATGATGATGATGTCACAGGCTTGTTGTCCTCCTCTTCCTCGCTGTAATTAGTCGGAGCTGCAGCTGAGAGCGGCGCCCCCTGGGAGATGCCGCCCTGAGCTCAGCCGCTGTGACTCAACGCTGATCTTCAGAGCAGAACCTTCAGCAGCGGCGCCGACCGGTCCGGCCCGGTTCTGCAGCTTCATTAGAACCCGTAAACAGAAACTCGGCGCTCCACAGGGAGGAAACCGCCCAGGGAAACAAAGAGCTGCACCGGCGCCGACAGACAGAACCAGAACCAGAACCGGCAGACAGTCTGAGACGATGGACGGCGGACAAAGCTCCGGTGCGCGGGACATCCTGAGGGGACGCTGCCAAGGAGCTCAGAGGACCGGCAGCAACATGATCCGGATCTTCATCAGCTCCAGCTTCACAGGTCAGTTCTGCTCCCAGGCTCGGTTCTGGAGGTCCGGGTTCTGGGTTCTGGACGGAGTTCAGGTCCAGTTCTGCTGATCTGAGTTGATGTGTGAGAATCAGGGTGACCCTGATGGTTCTGGTTCAGCCGGGTCCATCTGACCCGGTTCAGACAGGTAAACACCTGGAGCCTCATGTGGAAACTTGCAGAAACTTTTTCAGCCGATAAAAAGAACCAGAACCGACCCGAAACCTCTGAGATTTTTTATTGTAAACGATGAAACTGAATCTTTTTTAGCCTCAAACAGAGACATGAAAGATTTTTGGTAAATCGGGTTTAGATAATAGATCTGTTGTAGACAGAAACGTTCAGGCAGGAAGTGGCTGTAAATGACCCGCTTTGGCTCCAGAGGTCCAACCGGTGCTCAGGTGGAGGCGGTCACATGACCAGACCATGACCTGGAGCATTCAGAGATTTTAAATTCAATCTATTAGTTATTTTGGAAACAGGTGAAGCGGAGGCCGTTGCCATGGTGATTCAGTCAGGAGGGCGGAGCTTTCCAGGTATTTATGCTACTTGGCGTTTAGGGGCGGAGTCATCTCCAGGTTACTGCAAATCCAGATCTACAGAAGCAGCATCTATGATGAAACGTCTGCGCTCCGTTTGAACTTTTCAGAATTTCTTCCTACTGAAAACTTTCAGAATAAAAGATCTGAAGATCTGTTCCGTTCCAGAACCAAGCCGACCCGGTTCCCCTTAGAACGTCCACCAGCTGGATCAACACAACCAGAACCGACCTGGTTGGTTCTCACGTTTCTGACTCCGCCCCCTAGTGGAGGAAACCTGCAACAATGGAGCTCTGCAGATCAGCTTCCATCAGAACCAGAACCAGAACTCTTCTGTGGTGCCAGAACTTTACTTGTGATGAAACGTGGTGCCGTCCAACATGTTGCTGGACCGCTGGAGCGAGGAGCTGCGCAGGTCCACTAGGTTCTGGAGGCTCTGGAGCGACCTCAGAGAGGTCCACTCAGTGGTACCAGAGCTCAATGATCAGGAGTCTGTTAGAAGTTCTGGTTCTGCTGTTGGTTCTGGTTCTGGATCTGGTTCTGCTGTTGGTTCTGGTTCTGCTGTTGGTTCTGGTTCTGGTTCTGACAGGAACGCCTTCTCCCTGGGTTCTGTGCAGACATGAGCGTTGAGAGGAAGGTTCTGCTAGAGAAAGCGTTTCCGGAGGTCCGGTCGTTCTGCCGCAGTCTGGGTCTGGTCTTTGAGGTCGGTCCGTCTCCTCTCAGCACCGAGAGAAAACATCACATATATCTGATGGAACCTTTCTGTGAGTGACATCACTTCCTGTCCAGGTGGTGGATCTGAGCTGGGGGATCCGGACCTTCCCGTATGGAGACCATGAGGTCAGTGAGATCTTCCTGCAGGAGATCCAGACGAGTCAGAAGGTTTCTGCTGGACCGGCCTTCGTGGTGAGTTCCTAACGTTCTCCAGGTTCTCGTTGGTGTTTGTGTCTCCTGTAGTAACTGCCGGTAAAATAATGCCATTGTACTTGTAGACGTGCGGCTGAATGCCAGTAAAGTTTCTGTAAGTCCAGAAAATGACGCTGCTTTAAGCCTCAGCACCAGGTTCTTTAAGCCTCGGCGTATAGAACCTGGTGCTGTTTGTTCATGATGATGTTTGTTCTTTGATGTTCTGCATCTGTAGATGTGATCACGTTTGCTTTGCTTCTCCTGATGTCCTCATGTTTGGATGCCGAAGGGCCTGCTGGGGAACAAGTACGGTCACCGACCTCTTCCTCGTCTCATCCCAGAAAAGCAGTTTGAGGTTCTTCTGTCCAAGCTGTCCAAGAACCCAGAAGCTGTTCAGCAGCTGCAAGAGTGGTTTCGGAAGGACAACAACTCTGTGCCACCCACCTACGTTCTCCAGCCAATCACTGCACGATTCCCACACTACAATGACCTCCGACCTGAGGTGGCAAAGCTCCATGACGATGACCTTCTGTCCTGGCGCGTCACGGAGAGTCAGCTACTGCAGCTGCTACGTTCTGCGGCCGCTGAGGCTGAGACGGCTGGAGACATCACGGCCGAGCAGAAGCGGCTCTTCTACTCATCAGGTGAGACATGTCCTCCGGCATGGACATGTCCCCAAGCTTGTCCTTTTGGTCCAAGAGGACTAACGTTTCCTGCTTCTCATTCAGTCACAGAACGGGCGCTAGAGGAGGGCGTCTGGAAGGACAACTGCCAAATGTCCGCCTTGCTCTTCGTCCGGGAGATTCCTCGGCAAAGGATGAAGGAAGGAGCCAAACGTCTGGCCAAGTTCATGGACCTCACTGCGGACGGGCTGCTGGACGCTGAAGCTCAGGAGTTGCTCACCGGCCTGAAGTCACGTCTGTATGCCACGTCCAAGAAGATCCTCAACCTACACTGTGTGGAGCTGAACAGAGGAAGCATCGACCCAAAACGAAAGGAACACGCCGAGTACCTGAACAGCATCTGCCAGCAGTTCATCTCCCAGATGACGACCCGGATCAGCGAGGCGGTCAAACTGGCGGGAGAGGACAGGAGGAAGGTCTGGGGAAGCACAGAGGAGGATGAGGAGGAGTTTGACTGGGTGGTCGAAGAGGCGAGGCAGCACACTGTCATGGCTGCCGAGTTGAGCAAGAGTCTCCAGGGCAGAGATGGGCTTCTGGGGAAGATCTGCCTCGCCATGTGGGAGTCCAGCCCGGTCCACCACGGTCCGCTGGTGGTTCACGGCGCTGCTGGGATGGGGAAAACCATTCTGCTGTGCAAACTGGCACAGGAGATGCAGGGTGTCCTGGAGGCCAAGGCGGTGCTGGTTATAAGGCTGCTGGCCGCCAATCATCCTCAGAGACCAAGCATCAACCATGTCCTCCACAGCGTCTGCCTCCAGGTGTGTCTGGCGTGTGGCCTGGCTCCGCATCCCCTGCTGTCAGTCAGCTCTCACCTGGAGCTGCAGCGGCTCTTCCAGAACCTGCTGGAGGAGGTTTCTCAGCAGGGGAACACTCTGCTCCTCATCCTGGACTCCCTGGAGCAGCTGGCAGACCAACATCAGGCTCACCAGTTGCGCTGGCTGCCCACAGACGTGCCTCCAAATGTCCACCTGCTGGTCTCCATGGAAACCACTAGCGAGGTGTTCGCCAGCACGCGGCTGAGGCTGGGCGCTGCAGGAAACCTCTTTGAGGTGGAGCGTCTGTCTCGTGATGAAGGGCAGCAGATCATGGAGTCCCATCTGCAGGCGGTTCAGCGAACTTTGACCCGGGAGCAGAAGGACGTGGTGCTGCAGAGTTTCCACGCCTCCGGCTCTCCTCTCCACCTTCAGCTCATCCTGTCTGCTGCCAAGCACTGGACATCCTTCACACCAACAACGCAGTTGCTGCTGGGTTCCAGCTCAGAGGAAGTGATGTCACAGCTCCTCCTGAAGCTTGAGGAGAAACATGGGAAGGAGCTGGTGGGCGGGGCCTTGGGATGCATCGTGTTGGCAAGGTGAGGAGACTAGCAGAGCATCTGGTGAGGATGTGTTGAAGCACAAGAAACCTTTACAGGCCTTAATACGTTTACCTGGAATCCAACCTTTGTTTGGGCTGTTGGAACAATTTGTTCACTGAAAGGATCAAAAAAGAGAAAAAGTCACAGAGTGAATGGTAAAATGCTAACTTCAATTCAAATCATTAGCCAAGTGTGCTAAGCGTTTTTAAAGTTAACAAAAGCGCTAAACCAAAAGTTAGCTCTGCTATCAACTTACTAGTGGATAGGTAGAAGTGTGCCCACCATTCAGGTTTGGAGCAGACAGGAAGTTGGTTCTGCTCCTTGTTCTCCTGAGGAATGGCAGGATGGAGCAGATGGTGAAGTTCAGAGATACGGATCAGGACTGAAAAAAATAGATCCTGGATCCCAGCTGGAGGAAGTGACCCAGAAGTCCTTGGAGTTGCGTTCCCGTCTGGGCTGGGTAGACCTTGGTCCTCCCGGAGAAGCTCTGGGTTTCCCTCCAGATGGACCTGGAGGTTCTCATGATGATCCACTAAATCTCTATGTCATAACTCTACAGGAGGGGCCTGATGGAGGCGGAACTGCGTGATGTCATGTCATTGGACGATGATGTCATCAGTGAGGTATACAGGTATTCCCTGCCTCCGACACCTTCGTTAATCCGGATGCCGCCCATCCTGTGGGCGCGGCTCAAGCAGGACCTGCGGGACCAGCTGGAGGTCCAGTGGACCGACGGAGTCACCATGCTGGCCTTCAGCAGCCGGTAAGATGTTCTCCATGTCCATTCCAAATGTCCTAACCCAGGAGCAGCGTCAGTACTTATGGAGTAACATCGAGCTTCTTCTTCTAGGCTTCTCTCAGAGGTAGTCAAAGCCCGCTATCTGACGCCAGAGCGACGGGGGCGGATCCACAGGATCCTGGCGGAGTATTTCCTGGGTCGTTGGTCCGGAAGACTGAAGCCGGTGGCTCTTCCGGGTCTGACGCTGCTGCTGTCCGACCGGAAGGTACCAGGACTCCTCTGGTGGACATAAGGAGACGTCTGAGCGTGCTCTCTGTGTGATGAAACAAATAAGGGTGGATGCTGAGTTCTGATTGGTTCTCTACTTCCCAAGGTCCCGCCCCAGCCGCTGTGGTTTGCTCCTGGATTGGCGAACGTCCGGAAGCTCCAGGAGTTGCCGTATCACTTGCTGCATGCCGGTCTGTGGGAGGAGCTACGGCAGGAAGTAGTAGGTACGATAATGACCAAACTGAGCGTGCTCAGATCAACCAAAGCTCCAGCACAGGAGTGAGCCAGCATGTTTTTATCTGGAGGTTCCTCAGACAGTCCTTGTCCAGTTCCACCAGTGGATCCAGTGTCCCCTGGTTCTGTGTGTGCAGGCAGCGCCGAGTGGCTCTACTGTCAGAGCCGGGTTTGTGGGGTGTCCAGCCTGATCAGCGACCTGGACCAGTGCTCCCAGTACATGGACTGCAGTGAAACTGGACTGGTCCGTGAGGCTCTGGCCCTGATGAAGCCCGGCCTGGACATCCTGTCAGGCCACATGGGTCAGTGTGGTTGGGTGGGAACATTTTGGCCCGTTTGGGTCGGTTCTGGGTGACCTGCTGTGCTTCCTCTGACTCCAGAGCGGTCTGTGTTTTACTCCGAGCTGCTGGCCCGACTCTCCTCCCTGGCCTCCACCTTCCGCACCGTGATTGGTCGGCTCTGCAGCCAGTGCAACGATTGGCTCCAAACGTGTCCGGAGCCGGTTCTGATCCCGAGGAGCACCTTCTTGCAGCAGCCAGGGGGGGCGCTGCAGCACACGCTGACTGCACCCCACGGAGGTCAGAGCTGAACCTTCAGAGACGTCAGTAAATGGAACAGACGATCCAGGCTGCTGGTTCCTGTCCACGTCCCCTGTGTCCTCAATGTCCTCTATGTCCCTCATGTCCTCTACATCAGTCGTCCCCAACCTCCTGGCTGCGGACCGGTACTGGTCCGTGAACCAATTGGTACCGGGCCGCACAAGAAATAATTAAATATTTGAGTCTGGAGGATCTTTATTTTGTAAATCCTTTAACCGGATTCTCTCGGTTCCGTCTTGCCGCCAACATGGAGCCACAAGCAGCAAAATGAGTCAGAAACGGATCAGATTGTTTGGAAAGTTTCTTTGTGAAGGGAAAAGGCCCAGAGAAGAGACAGGAGGATGGATTTATCCCGGCAGGTGATTCCCACAGTCCAAGCTCTGCATGATATGGTGACCGGATGTTAATGAGGCAATGAAGCTTCAAGCTGCTTCTCCACTAGAGACCAAGAACCCTGAGCATCAGCAACACTTCCGGTCTCATTGTCTCTCGTCTCTCCCAGATGGACCGTCTGGTTGCAGAGAAACAAGCTCAGGGCTCCATTAGTCGTTATCCTGAGTTAAAATTGAAGGGATATATAAACGTTACCATAGCGACCAGAGTCAGAGAGCGTTAGGGCAGTGGAGAGACGAGATGAGACCAACATCCCGATTCCAGAAGAAAATCCAGTAAAACCTCCAACATACCAACCATGAATTTAGAGTAACAAACATGTCCCACGATGTAGAAGCAGCAGTGATGGTTTGTGGAGTCGTTTTAAGAGAGCTAGTGTCAGCGTCAAGCCCTGACTGAATGAAACTATAACTATATTATGTCAGGTTAATGATGGATAGCTAAAACATTACTGGGTTTATCAACTGTGGTACCAGTTTGGCTCCAGTTCCTCTCATTATTATTTCTGTTGATATTCCTTGTACAAAATTCTAAATATCATCCGATGTCCACCGGACTCTCAGTTGCCATGTCAACTGTTGGGATTCCCCTCCGTTCTTACGTCAGCGGGCTTTCTGATTGGCTACCTGTCACATTCAACAGGCTGAGTTCTCATTCCCAGTCAGGGAAACGAGACAGGCTGCGACAATCGGGCCAAGACAATCCAACATGTTGAAAATGCCCGATGTTAGATCGGAGAGGTCCGTAACACACCACACTGCAGGACAATCAGCCACATTCGGAACATTCTAAGATTGTCTTAAGGGAAAAATTGGGGCAAAATATTTAAAATTGTGCCATGTGATCTAGGCTTTAGCGGACAGAAGCCTGTCTGAGGTTCACCCCCCTCCCCCGGTCCTACCGGGCCGCAGTAAAATTGCCAAGCCTTGACAGGTCCGCGGTGATAAAAAGGTTGGGGACCACTGACCTACATCCTCCATGTCCTCCATGTCCTCACAGCAGCTTCAGGAAGCTGAAATGTGTTTTTATGTGGGAGAACAGCACGAGGTGGTTGAACAGAGGGAAGTTTTTACCTTTGGGTTCATGTAGGACGACCAAACGTCTTCTTGTCCCTGAACATTTCTCAGATTCTGCCCAAGGCGTTCGAGGCAGGAGGAGGTGGAAGAGCTTTATTAGTCTCCTACGGGGAAATTCCCATTTCACTCCGGCCCAAAGACCAGAAACAAACATCAGACAGGACAGACGGGTCTGAGGCTGCAGCCGCCATGAAGCGCCATTAGCTTTATCGTTACCATGGAAACGTGGGAGGAAAAAATCACATCTCAGCTCATAAAAGGCAAAAAACTACAAATATTATTCAGTCTGGTGCAATGCATGCTAGTGGCTGGTTCTGATCCGTTCTGACCCGTTCTGACCCATTCATACATGAGTGCAGCTCATTTATTTTTACTGACAAACCAAATAAGTTTCCTTCTTAAAGTCGCAGTTGCACCAAATGTGGGCGGAGTTTCCAACAAGCCAATCAGCTGTTCCAGCTGCTGCGTCTCCATGTCTACAGTGACTGAGCCCGATCAGCTCACAGTAAGGTTAGCATCATGAGTTAGCCGCAGTGTGGCTTTTCCAGGCGTGCTCTGCTTGGCCGTGGGCGCGGCGCTGGGGCTGCTGGTCACCGGGTCGGCCGGCGGCGTGGTGGCGGTCTGGAGCCTCCGGGACAAACATCTCCAGCAGGTTCTGCAGGGACCGTCAGGTGGGTCCGAGAACTCATGAGATTTCTCACAGTTCAGGTCGGACAGTGACGGCTACTTCCTGTCTGTCTTGTCCTGATAGTGGCCATCTTGTCGGTAAAGATCATTGAAAGCTCCGCCCACTGCCTCTCATTGGCTGCAGATGGCTCCCTGAGGAGGTGGAGCTTAAAGAGCGGCCAGCAGCTGTTCTGCATCCAGGAGGCGGGGCCTGCTGGCTCCGCCCCTTCCGCGGCTCGCCTGCAGGTGTCGGAGCAGCTGCTGTTTGTCCACACCTGGATGCAGGTAGGTGGTGGGCGGAGCCTGAAGGTTCCTTGGTCTTTAACTCTGCTGCTTTCGGGGTTTGGTCTCTTCGGTTCTCCTTGGTTGTGATTTTGGGTTTTGGCTTTTTCTGAGTCTCCATAAAGTTCTGGATCTCTTTGTCTTTTGGACGGGTTCAGTCTAAGGTCCGTCTGAGGTTCTGTCGGTTCAAGGTTCCAGGTTTTTCTGCAGTCGGTCTCCTTACTGTCAGCAGGTCTTCACATGTCTGGTTCTGCCTAGTTCTGCCTGGTTCTGTCTGGTTCTGCCTAGTTCTGCCTAGTTCTGTGTGGTTCTGTCTGGTTCTGCCTAGTTCTGTGTGGTTCTGTCTGGTTCTGCCTAGTTCTGCCTAGTTCTGTGTGGTTCTGTCTGGTTCTGCCTAGTTCTGTGTGGTTCTGTCTGGTTCTGCCTAGTTCTGTGTGGTTCTGTCTGGTTCTGTCTGGTTCTGCCTAGTTCTGTGTGGTTCTGTCTGGTTCTGCCTAGTTCTGCCTGGTTCTGTCTGGTTCTGCCTAGTTCTGCCTAGTTCTGTGTGGTTCTGTCTGGTTCTGCCTAGTTCTGTCTGGTTCTGCCTGTGGTTCTTGTTCTATACGGGTTGACCCATGTGTCACTTTATAGCTTTCCTCAGCATGTTGGACCTACAGCTGGTTCTGAAGAACCCGGGTTTGTTTCCTCTGTGATGCTGTTGCAGGTGAAGGTCTGGAAGTCGGACGGAACCGAGATCCACAGCGAGGACGACTCGTTGGTTTTGGGGGTTCTGGGAGATGTTGTGGTTTCTCTGCATGACTTGGACCGGGTCAGAATCTTTGACCCGGTCACTGGAAGCCAGACAATGGTGCGGCTGACCCGGAGCCTGACTCCAGTGATTTCTGTGAGCTCTCCTAAACGTGGGTCAATATTTGTGGTGTCGGAAGACGGGATCCTGCATCAGGTGAGTTTTACGACTTTAGACCTGAAACTGGACCAGAGTTTGAGGTTCTAGGATCATATTTCTATGGTTAATCTGGATGATTCCAGGATCTAGAATGTGATGAGTCTGTTTGAAAAGCTCTGGGTGATGAAGGTGATGAAGGTGAACCATGTGACGTGAACTTCCTGTCTGCAGATCTCCAGGACAGGACAGCTAACTGTCGCAGAGTTTCCTCGGCTTCCGTCTCTTTTCTCAGCTTCGGAGGACGAGAAGATCCTGATAGCAGGTAGCAGAGACCCAACTGGAGCAGTTCTGATCCGGAGGTCAAGCTAAACCCAAGTGTTTCCTGCCGCTGTGTTCAGGATGGGAGAGGACTCTGAGCCTGTTCCGCGTCTGCGGCGACTCTGTGGACGGATTCCTGGAGCTGCAGCACGACGATGAAGTTTTATCGGCCTGCGTGTCGCCGGACAGCCGACGCGTCGTCACTGGAGCGGCGGATCAGCTGATCCGAGTGAGAACCAAGCAGCTGGTATCGTCCTCACTAACAGCAGGAAGGGGAGCAGACTCATCACAGCATTGAAACATCCTGTAGAGGAGAGATGCTGAAAAACTAATCCAGGAATTTCTTCCTTCAAGGTTGGACTAAAACTCCAGTTAGTGCGGCAGAAACCTCGTCTACTTCCTGCGGCTCCTCTGATGGAGAACTCTGCTGCTCTCCAACCTTTACGTTTCTCTCAGATCTTTCTAAGCTTCATCCGGTCTGGTTCCGTTTGGCTGTGATGTTTCCCAGGAACCACAACATCTAACCGTTCTACTTCTATAGATGTAGAAGCCTCTAAATGAGCCACACTGCCTTCCACTGCCTTTCTCTAACATAGAAAGTTCTTCTAGATCAGTTCTTCTGCTCTGTCTTCTCTGAGCCCAGTTCTGGCTCTGGTTCTGCTGGAGGGGTCTTCCTGATAAATTCTCCGTCCAGAGGAGTGATTGCTGTTTTTTATTGTACATTTCTATAAACTGGATTTTTGGTATTTGTAGTAAACTGGCAGTTTGTTAATAAAATGAAAGAAAGAATGAATGAAGCTTTTATTGTGAAAGGAAGCCAGGATCCAGTGCAGTAACATCCTGTTGTGTCTGGTCAGATCTGGTCGGTGACCACCGGCCGCCTGCTGGACGCTCTGAGCGGCTGCAGCGCTCCGGTCACCTCCCTGCTGCTCTACGACCACTTGGTGGTCTCGGCCTCCTCGGCGGCAGATTCGGTCCAGCTGTGGAGTTTGACCTACGACCCCAGCCACAAGCCCCTCCCCCACATCCCGGCAGGCTCCGCCCACTCAGCCGTCACCAGAGACGGAGATCAGGTGTTCTACGTGCGCCACCAGAACCAGAGGGAAGTGCTGAGCTGGAACAACCGCACAGGTCAGAGCGGCTCCCTGAACGGGGCCCAAGCAGAACTACGGATCCGGTTCTCCTCTGACCCGACCCGTTTCTGCCCAGGTTCCGTGTCGGAGCGCCTGCCAGTGTCTGCGGAGGTCAGCTGCCTGGAGCTGGCGCAGCAGAAGCGCCTCCTGCTGTGCGGCCTGCGTAGCGGCACCGTGCTGATCTACCCGCTGGCGTGGCCCCAGGAGACGCTGTGCATCCCGCCCCCGGAGGGCCTGGCCCCGGTGCTCTGCCTGGCCCTCAGCTCCCAGGAGAGCCTGCTGGCCGTCGCCCACCGGGACGCGCTGCGCCTGTTCCAGGTCGCCACCAGAGACGGTTTCCCCGCCGTGGAGGGGCCCCTGGCGACGGCCCCGCTCTCGCCAGGGGCCCCTCCATCCCACATGGCGCTGCTGCCCGACCGCCGGCTGCTGTACGGGACGGCCGGCGGCGAGGTGAAGCTGCACGACTTCGGCGTCGGCGTCGGCGCCGACCTGCAGCCTCACAGCTCGGGGGTCACCTGTGTCACGGCAAGCAACTGGGGGACGCACGCCCTGGTGGGCTCCCAGGACGCCACGCTGCGGCTGTGGGCCCTGGACCCGGTGGCCCTGGACCACACCATGGAGTACCAGGTGAGACCGGACGGGTTCAGGCCACAGCTGAGACCCAGACTCCTCCACTCACCGCGCCGCTCTGCTCTGCCGTCCCGACCAGGGCCTTTTCTTCCAGGGCGTCCTCTGCGCCGCCTTCGCCGACAGCGACCGCTTCGTCTTCACTGGATCTCAGGACCGAACCGTCAAGGTCTGGGACGTCGCTTCAGGTGAGACGGCTTCCGGTCAACAGGTACACCGCAAGATGGCCGCTGTTATCCCTGAGGAGGAACAGCAGGAACCAATCCTTCAGAACCTCACAACCCAAAGCAGAACTTCACCACTGGGTGGCACTGGTCCGTCCTTCTTTCCGTCCCTTCACCTTGTATCTTTCCGACCCAGTCGGTCTTCTGCTCTCTGGTTTATCCGGTTCCGGTTGGTCCGGTTCTGGTCCGATGCGTCTGTTTGTCTCCATCAGGGAAGCTGCTGTGCGTCCAGTTCGTCTACTCGCCGGTCGTCCGCATGCTGACCTTCAGGAACGGCTTCGTGGGCCTGACCCTGCAAGGCCGAGTCGTCCAGGAGGCCTTCAGATGTCCGGACCGGGTCGAGCCGGACCACAACCCTCTGAGGAACATCAAGGCCCGGTACCGGGTCACCTCCAGAGAGAAGGGCGGGGCCGGCCGGCGGACCTGCAGCTCCGACCTGCAGGACTTCAACCCGGCCCAGTTCAGCCTGAACCTAGTGAGCATGCTCAGTAGCAGGCCGTCCTCCGCCTGCGTCCTGCTGTAGGACACGCTGCTACTGCCAGATCTGAAGACTTCTGCTCACCATCATCATGTAAAAAAATCAGCGTTAGTTTTACTGTGAAAGCTTCTGGTTCGATGCTTTGCTCTTCACTTCAGAATCTTCTAGTAAAATCTTCTGATGTGTAAAACTAATTTATTGGAGTGAAGAACGTTCTGCTGTTCTAAATGTTCTGCTGGTTTATCTCCGTTCACATCATGAATATCTGCTGGAGGTCGGCCTTCAGAGAACAGGAAGTAGTTTAATGCTAGCTTTAATGCTAACAGCGCTGGTCGCCTGTCGTCTCGTTTTGCTTTAGATGTTCAACAGAACAGAAAGCAGCAAAGTTTCTGTGCAGCAATTCGTTTTAGAAATTCATTCTAAAATGAATTTACAAAATAAAAGATTCTGTTTATTTTGGATGTTTTAAGTTTCCATGTCTGGGTTCCGCTTTGAGCTCAACTTCCTGTTTTATTTTGGTAATCCGGTGTGACTGGGTTTCTTTACTTCCTGTTAGTCTGATCCTCTTTTTCCAACTCCAGTCCTGGAGGCCCTGCAGCGTTTAGATGAGCCTCTGCTGCAGCACCTGGACAGAATAATGAGGTCATTAAGGTTCTGGTGAGGATCAGAACCACTCCAGAACCTTAATGTTCTGGTGATCCACACCAGGAGGAGGTGATGAAGCCGTTTCATTCCAGGGTTTTGTACATGAGGCTCATCTAAAACCTGCAGGACAGCGACTGGAGGCCTGGAGTAACCAGAACATCATTTCTGGTCAATCAAAGGAAAACATTTTATAGTTCCTCCTCTGTCCTTTAACTAGGCCATCGCTGTCAGGAAAGAAACATCTTAACACGACTCTGTGTCTCCAAACTTTGTGTTAATTGGACCAAAACTGTAAAGTCAAAACAGGTTTGAGGCAAAAAATGTAAGAAAAACATATTTCAAAAATACACTTATTTGTACAATATATGAATTAAAATAATAAAGTAAACAGTTTGTAAGAAATGGATGCAAATGATTGTAGATGAAAACACAAATAACCTCGTTAAAATGAAAATCTTCAATAAATGGAGACATTGGAGGTAAACTGTTTTCTATTTTCTTGGTCTGGAAATTTTTAAAATTTTTAGCAACTAAAACCAAAATCACGGAGCCCAAATATTCTGCCTAGCAACAGAGCAGAAAGAAATGTGACTGGATGGAAACACTGGACATTTTTTAAATGCTTTTTTTTAAATGTTTCATATAAACATGAAATTTTACTTCTGATTTCTAGAAGGTTGAGTAAAACAATCGCTTTACATCTGCTGCAGGTTTTATTCCCAGCTTGGAACTGGAATGTTTTTCCTGATTTGGAGCAGAAATGTTAAAGATGTTAATCGAAAATGTTCCGGTTGTTAATCGATCCCAGTCTTATTTCCGCTCATCCCCACGTGTTTCCACGCCCTCTGATACCAAATAGTGATGGGATTTTCGGCTCCTTTTCGAGATGCGGCTCTAATGGCTCTTCTTACTGTGGAGAGCCGGCTCTTTCGGCTCCCCATATATATTTTTGACATTATTAACCCTCTATGGCATGACTTTTTATTTTTTGGGGGAAAAAATATTTTCCTGCATTCTTTGGGAGCTTGGTGGTCCCTAATTACATGTCAATCATAAAATCGGACTCTGACACCTCCTGGAACCAGATTTGGGTTTGTTGCCTCAGGGTAACATTGGTCTAGAACACCAAGATTTTCTACACTGATTATGAGAAATGAAATACAAATCAAACAAAAACTATATTCATAAAAAAACTTTTTTTCGGACAAAAATATGTCAAAAATCATGCCCCCCAAAAAATAAAATAAAGGAGCAATGTGAGGTACAGATATGTGGTTTGTTGCCTGAGGGCAACGCCATGCCATAGAGGGTTAATTAATTAATAGCTTAAACCTAATTTTATAATATTTTGTTTCATTATTGACATTGTTAAGCACTTATGATGAGTAAAAATGCCGCATAACAATGCTATAGCAATACCGATGCGTGTGATGTCCGCATGTGCCTGTGCAGGTTGTTTGTCGAGCCTGCACGATAGGAAATGCTGACTTTGCACAGTCTGCACTCTGCCCTGGAGCTTGATGTAGCATTAAAATGAGTCCAAATCTTGCTCCGTTTTCTGTCACTCATTTATTTTCACCTATTCAGTTCTCACACTGACTCCCCTTCTTTCTGTGCTTCCTGACCGCTGAGTGAGTGTCTGTACATAAACACCTGCCGACGAACGCTATACAGCTTGGCCAATTGCCTGCCGTTTCCACAAAAAAAGTGGAGATAAACTTTTTTTTCAGTGTTTTCCCGCCACATTATTAATTGAAACGATGTGTGATTGGTCAGATGTGTGGAGCACACGCTTGACATGAGGGCAGTGGACCGACCGAGGGAAAAAAACTCTCCGCTCTAGCACTGGCAGAAGAGCAAAACGCGAAGGAGAGGGAGAAGGAGGGGAGAGACAGCAAGGCACCGCAGGACAAAAAAAAACGATGTGGGGAAAAACTATCGGCTCTGGCACTTGCAGAGCACAAGCACAACGACAGGGAGGCGGAGAGACAGCGATATACTGTAGAAAAAAACCCGGCTCCCAAATAGGATCCTAAAACGGCTCCCATTGTGGAGCCGGTTCCAATCGTTCACTTCAAAGAGCCGGCTCTTAGAGCCGGATCGTTCGCGACCGACACATCACTAATACCAAAGCGGGCTCGGTTCCGGTTCTGTAAACGTGAGGATGCCGTTATGGTGTGATAGTCTGGTTGCCTTGACAACCTGGTTGCCGTGAAGAGCCTGAAAACATCCTAAAAGCGTCTCCGGTTTTCTGCAGGTAAACTTTGTGCAGAGAAACTGCGACTCTGAGTCGGTTTCCTGCAGGATTCCGACTCCGGTTCTGGTGCTGGTTCCGGTTCTGTGGCCGCAGCAGCTCGTCGGGTCGAGGCAGTGGAGCAGATAACAGCCCGGTTACAGATTAACAGAAATGATCCGAGCTTTGGCAGGAACACCTGCAGCCCTCAGATGTTTGTTTCAGATTCAGAGATGGGAAGAACCGAACTGACGTCCTGCGTGCTGGTTCTGGTCGGAGCCGCGGCGGCCCAGACGGGTAGGCTGCTTCACCTGGACAGGTGGCCGGGCTGCGGGGCGGGATTCAAACTCTGAGGTTCTGAGATCCAATCCGGTAAAAAAAAGAAGAAAAAAAAAGGTCTAAAGTAGGAAACAGTTTTAGCGTTAAAATCTAAAAAATGGAATAAAAATGAAGAAACGTTTGATTTGAGCTAAAATATTTAAACCCAAAGTTTTAACGTAACTTTGATCCAGGAAGAATCTTTTCCGGTTATTATGATCAGATAACAATAAACCACAAACCGATCATTCATTAATCTGTAGAACCAGGAACATAACTATAAACAGCAGAATATTTACACACTGTAAAAATTAACAGCAATAATTTGGTTAATTTAGCCTTTGAGTTTTCAAAACCACTGAACTGAATATACAAAAACTCACCTTGTTATTCCTACTTTTGTAAATGTCAGTCCCAAACTAAATATTTAATTCAAACATAATATTTAGCAAAGAAGTTGAATATTAGCATCTGAGCTAAATATTTAGCTCCAAATTAAATATTTAATTTGCTAACTAAATATTTTGATCCAAACCAACTTTGAATTCTGCCTACTAAATATCTAGATTAAAACTAAATATTTATTTTCCAAACTAAATCAAATATTTAACTTAGTTGCAAGTTGGCTTGCCAATAAGTGGAAGTGGAGTATCAAAATAAAAGCTGAGTTTTGTGGAACTCTTAATAAACTGAAGAATCGCTAAACGTTTATAGATTTTTTATTTGTCCAACCTGGAAAACAAAGCATGGGCTTTTACTTTGAAAACTAAACCTTTAGTTTGCTGTTGATTTTTTACAGTGTAGCTGTAGATCTTTGCTTTCAGGAGTTAAACTGCAGCAGATCTAGGAACAGATTTAAAGCAACCAGATCTGCTGCTGTTCACCAGGGAGTTCTGCCCACAGGTCAAAGGTCAGCAGCCCACAGAGTTCTGGTCAGCAGAACCGGTTCCAGAGAAACCGGGTCAGAACCGCTCCACTCTGATTGGCTAACCATAGTGACCTCTGCCTGCAGGCCAGGCCAGCCGCCCGGAGCGGCTGCTGCCCCAGTGGCTGACGGGGATCGTCGCCGTCTGCGGCTTCCTCATCCTCACCTTCATCGCTGCGCTGGTGAAGAAGGTCTGGTGCGAGTCCAGCAGGTCAGTCACAACTCGTCTTCATCACTTCAGGCCCAGCTTGATTGGACTAGACCACTCTTAGCAGGGCAATGTTTCAGATGAAGCCATCTGCTGATCGGTCAACATGAGCTGCTGGTGAACCGTGTGTGTGTGTGTGTGTGTGTGTGTGTGTGTGTGTGTGTGTGTGTGTGTCATCAGCAGGAGCTCCAGCGTTGACGGCGCCTTTGCTGAGAGCAACCCGTATGAGAGCAACCTGGACGGCCCGAGGTGAAGCAGCTGCTGTTTCAGTTCAGCCTTTAGTTTCCCACCAGAACGGAAACGGTTTATCGCCACCTGCTGGCTAAAAGCGGCACAGCAGGAAACAAGTTCAACTTCCTGCTAATTTAGTTCATTTTAGTTACTTTTTAAAAACTCATTAGTTTAGTTCTTTTAATCAAAGTTTTTATTTTAATTAATGAAATGTTTTTTTCTTCTAATATTTGTGATTTTATTAGTTTTTGTTGAGCTGATAACTTTATAACTTTAATCATAAAAGGACTAATAATTTGGAGAAAGTTTTTTTCTACTAAAATATCAGAAACATTAAAGAAAAGCTGAATATCTGCCTGACTGCCTCTGGTCGGTGGCAAGTAGCCCCACCTTCAGCCTCCATCCTGGTCCAAAGGAACTGACCCGGTCGGGTCCGGTCCGGTCCAGGTGTTTTATGTTGGACTGATCCGACCCGGTTCTGTTTGCAGGCCGAGGAGCAGCCTGGAGTTGGAGAAGGGGAAGTACGAGACGCGGCTGGACCTCGCCAGGTAGGAACCGGAGACGAGTCGCAGCAACCTGCACGACTCGGCAACTCAGAGACTAGGGACTTGGAGAACGGTCAGAACCGCAGCAGAACTCTGGGATCAGAACTTCATCAGAAGAACTAAACTAAAAAACAAAATGACTCCAACTCTAGTCAGAGTCCAGAGAGTGAAGATTCATCTGATGATTTATTTAAATGTTGGAGACCCAGCAGACCGGAACCGGTCCAGAGGTTCAAAAGCTCTCTGAGGAGACGACCGGAACTCCTGCTCCAGTTCTGACCAGCATTCCTCCCCTGGAGAAAACCAGGCTGAGTTATTAGCATTAGGAAGTTAAGACATGGCAGCAGCGAATGGAAGCAGCTGAAAATCCCATTTTTCTAACCAGTGCGTTTTTCTCGTAAAGCCTCGGCTGCTGGTTGCTCAGAAATCCGGAGCTTTAAAGCTGACTGTGTTTGTGCTGCAGGGCCAGAGACGGCAGCAACGTCTACGACAACGTCATCGCCGCCGAGGAAAAATCTACGGCCATGTGACCGGCCAGCAGGCGTCCCATTGGCTCCAGCCTTCCTTAAATCAGAATTCAATCTTCCCGATCATCTCGTGATCCTGGCCTAGAGACCAGTAACCCATAGCAACCAGACCCCTGTAGCTGTTCCAGATGAATCAGTTATCTGAACGGTTAATGATTCATCGTTCAGTGAAAACACGATGAAATGTTTCTGTTCTGTGTGAATGACAAACGTTTTGTAATAAACTGTTCTGATCCGACTCAAGGCGTCGTCCTGAACTTCACAGCATCCAGCACCGCTGAGATAAAACGTCCCAGTCAAAGTCCAGACCTGTGTCAGCAACTGAACATGAATGATTAATCAAGGTCATGTTTCCTTGTAAACCTTTAAATATCATTTTTATCACCAACTATAAAAACTGCAGGATTCAGTTTCACTTCCTTTCAGGAGATTAAAAGAAAAATAAATATTTTAAATTCGTCTCAAAATTACAATCAAGAACAAACAGAAACAGAATATTGATAAAAATATCAAGTGAAGTGATGAAGAGTAAAAGGATCAAGTGTAGCGGTTCTGGTCCATCACCAGATTTACTGGTCAGAACCACTAACCAGTTAGCTAACCAGTTAGCTTACCGTTAGCAGCGCCGTTTCTGAGCTGCTGCAGGTTAAAATGTTTGTCTAATCCTAAATATGTGCTTTTGAAAATAATTTCACATCAAAATATTTTGTTTGAAATATTAGTTTCAACAGAAAGTTTAATATTTAATCAAATGACAGAATTAATTTAATGCAAATTGAAACAGTTTAAAGTTCGTTTGTTCCCGATAAACAGAGAAATCTCACTTTATTCATCTTTATTCATTTTTCAACTAATCATCATTTAAATCTCACCATAAATCAAAAACATTTTCCAGAATCATTTGACAACGTGACATGAAACTAAAACGGACCCGTTTCAGGTTCTGATGGGATGCGGCACAAAGTTGCAACAAAAACACAGAAATCTGATTATTTCCAGTGGAAACGACAAATAAATTAAGACAGAATATTTGTGCACATGACTTGATATGTAAATTTCTGCAGACTGTTTTCCCTTTAGCTCTGTACTGTTATGCTAACAACAAGTTAGCTTTAGCTTCTAAAGAATTATAAACATCTTAATAAATCTTCCTAAGCAATTCTATATTCATAATTACAATTTCAGTGTTTCTGACTGATTAACAGTAAAATGTAAAAGAGTTTAGCTACGAAGCTAATCTTGTGAAATATGAAAAGTTGCTCTTTAAATGTTTTGTGAACATTAAATTAGAAACCTTTACGTCACAGATTGAGTTTGAGTGGAGATGAAATTATGCTAAGCTATAAAATTGAGCATATTTGTACAACCAAGCGCTAACAGAGCTAGCCAAGCTAACTGAGCTAACAACATCTTGTAAAAGTCTGCCTTAGCTTAGTTTTGTTTATTACGGACAAAGCTAACACGTTAGCACAGCTCAGTTGCACAAACACCCAGGTTTTAAAGCAGCTGACAGAAGTTAATTTAGCTGCAGTCATGACACCAAAGTGAAGATAAAAACGT
This sequence comes from Xiphophorus hellerii, assembly GCF_003331165.1. Lineage (NCBI taxonomy): Eukaryota > Metazoa > Chordata > Actinopteri > Cyprinodontiformes > Poeciliidae > Xiphophorus > Xiphophorus hellerii. The sequence continues at coordinate 32,231,219 of NC_045680.1, forward strand.
TTCTGAAGGTGGAAAATGTGGCGATGATTTTACCAGGAGCAAGACGAGGAAAAGTTCAGCAGAATGAAGTAAAGGCTGCAGGCGGATCAGGAGATTCAGTTTCTCAGAGGAAAACTTCAAGCTGCTCTGGAACGTTTGGCCACCATCCCATCTCTGCTCAGCAGGGAAAACGGCCGGGAATGTTCCAGCTACGCCTGAATGTTTACCGGAAAACTGGGAAGTTTGACATCCAGGAAGGAAAACCTTCAGGGAGTTTTGAGCAGCCGAGTTTCTCCAGATCAGCTTTTCTGGGTTTGGAAGTTTATTTTGGGATCATGAGGAACGTCAGCCTGCAGCTTTAATATGGACGTGGAAGACACTGCATCTGTTGTCAAGGCAACGGGCACCATGCCAACAACATCCTGAGAGCCGTCTCCATGGAGACGGACAAACAACAACGCTCAGAGGAATCATAGAAATGCATCGACTGCATGAAATAAAGTAATGAATTGATGAACGGCACTTTGGACCCGGAACAGAACCAGAACCGAAACGTTTGGGTCGCCTGACGGCAGGAAGCCAGCCGAACCCGCAGAACCAGAACCGGGACAGGAACCAGAACCGGAACCCAAAACAACCTCTTCTTGGCTTTCCAGAACTTTTGAGGCTTTTCTGCGACCTGGTGTGACATCATGGTTGCCGACCAATCAGACGGCTCCGTGCTAAGCTGTGGTGCTAGCGTCACGCTGCTGCATGCATCAACACTGGGAACACTGGGAACACTGGGGAAGTCTGAAACATGCCGGGAATGATCCGGACAGAACCAGAACCTCAGGAGAAAGGTTCGACCCGAGGAATGAGAGGCGTCACCACGGAGACATGGTTGGTCCGTTCTGATGATCGGACCGGGTGAGCCGAGTCCGATCCGATGGAAACGAAGCGAACCTGCAGGAGGACAGACTGCAGTCCCCACTCTGACCACCAGGTGGCAGACCGCAGCTCCTGCTGCCGTTCACTGTGGGCCGGTCCAGGCGGCGCCAGGCAGCGCTCCGGTTCCAGAACCCGACAGGAAGTTGTTCCACTGAGAAGCTGCAGAGGAAGGTGAGCAGAACTGGGGAGGCGCCTGGCGGGCGGAGCAGGAAGTGGAGACGAAGCAGAGCGGCCGTTGACCCGAATGACGGCGGAGACACGGGGACGTCCAGGACGGGACGTCCAGGTCGGGACGTCCAGGACAGGACGTCCAGGTCAGGACAGGACATCCAGGGTGACCGTCCCCCTCTGCTTCTTCAGGATGGTCACTGCTTGCTCATGGGTCACCGCCTGCAGACTCTCGCCGTTCACCGACAGAATCTGATCGCCACGCTTCAGACGCCCGTCCACCGCCGCCGCGCCCTGAGACACGGACAGAAAGGACGGTCAGGACGGACGAAGGTTCTGAGGCGACCCGCGGACCGGCCGGTTCTGACCTTACTGAAGACGGTCTTCACGTAGATGGGAAGGTCTCCGTGCGGACTGCCGAAACCGCCGACGATGCTGAAGCCCAAACCCTCACAGCCTTTCTCCAGAGTGATGCTGCGGGACCGAGGACCCCTGGGGGCAGAGGTCAGAGGTCAGCTTACCTCCACCTGGGTGTGTGTGTGTTCTCACTCTGACTCAGACGGTGTGTGTGTGTGTGTGTTCTCACTCTGACTCAGACGGTGTGTGTGTGTGTTCTCACCCTGACTCAGACGGTGTGTGTGTGTGTGTGTGTGTGTGTTCTCACTCTGACTCAGACGGTGTGTGTGTGTGTGTGTGTGTGTTCTCACTCTGACTCAGACGGTGTGTGTGTGTGTGTGTGTGTGTTCTCACTCTGACTCAGACGGTGTGTGTGTGTGTGTTCTCACTCTGACTCAGACGGTGTGTGTGTGTGTTCTCACTCTGACTCAGACGGTGTGTGTGTGTCGCTGCTCGCCGTCAGACTGCAGCTGCCGCTCAGACTCTCCACCTGAGTAGCGATGGCGCTGATGTTGGTGTCGGCCACCACCTGAAGACACCAGACGGGTTTCAGGTCCAATCAGAACCGGCTGATCGGACCTGAAACACGTCCTGAGAAGGGACGGGTTCTGACCGGGTCAGAACCAGACAGAACTTCCCCAACAAGACAAAACGGGAAGCTTTAAACAGACCAGGAATCATGTCGGTCACTAGAACCAAGACCATGTCTGGACCTGGGACCGTCTGCGGTAAACACTCCAGTTGGACCGGAGCGACTCTAAAGGTTCTGGTTCTACAGGTTGACAGATCCGGTTCTAGCTGCTCTTCACGTTCTCTAACTTCTCGGTGAAAATGACATCGAAGCTAGATCTATACTGTCTGTTCACCATGACCAGAGGTGGTACCGGTTCTGATCCGAGGAGAACCTGAGGTCGGAACCGGAGAGGCCCACCTGCAGGTTGATGTTCCCGTAGCTGTTCTTCAGCATGGCCACCACCTCGCTGTGGGACAGTCCGTCCACCGGCTGTCCCCCCACGCTGACGATCCGGTCCCCCACCTGCACAGACACAGAACCTCAGGGCAACAGAACCGACCGGGCTGCATCTAGCAGGACCGCCGTGTTTTCAGAACAGAACCAGACTGAAGTCCAGAACTGGGGCCAGCCAGTACCAGAGCCGTCAGGAACATGGACCACCGGGAAGAACCTCTGAGGGTCTCCGCCATCAGAACCCGGTAGACTGGGAGGGTCCGTCACGGTTCTGGATGGAGAGTACCACCAGAACTCTACAGGAGTTCTACCAATGCCTACAGTGGACGGGAACCAGAACACCAAGACTGAGTTCTAGCACCTCAACCAGAACCACAGATGTTCTCCTGCTTCTGGAACCCAACAACCAGGAACATCTGTGTGGAGGTCCAGGAGGAATGCGGTCCAGACTGGATCAGAACCCGAGTGCAGAACACCCCAGTGAACGGCTGGTTCTGACTGAACAGGTGAACTGGGATGGAGCTCCGTCCCGCTGACGGTCCGCCTGGAAGACGCTCAACGTAACAGAGGTGCCTCTCTTAGAACCGGACCAGAACAAACCCGATGGAACGGGTGGAACATCCTCATCCTAGGCGAACCAGTACCAGCGGTACCATTTGGATTCTTTCTGTATTTCTTTGCAAATACTTGGAGACGGACTTGCTAACTACCAGAGAGCTGTGAAAGCTGCAAAACCTCGTTTCCTTAAACGGCCACAAACCAAAAACACTTTTTAACATTGAAATCTCTCATTTGTCCTGTGACAGAAATGTTGCCATGGCTTCATCCAAGCTTTGTGAAAACTTCCTGACATTTTTCAGAAACAGAATTTCTGATCTCAGATTGTCTCCCCTTTCCAGTGCAGATCCAGTGGCTCCGCCAGTTTGCAATGCAACCCTTGAATGTTTAGAGCCGGCGTCTCTTAACGAGTTGATAAAACTGTTAGCAAGTTAAAGTCTTCTTCCTGCCCTCTGGCCTCCGTTCCCAGTCGGTTGCTCATAGATGTATCTGACTCTATTGGCTCATGTTCTGTTAAAATGCTTCTGATGGAGGTCTGGAGGTTTTCCATCCGCTCATTAAACCTCGTTTCCAAAGTCTTATCTAACTTCAGACCAATCTCTAAATTGCCATTGATGTCCAAAGTTTTGGGAAAGTTGCTTCTGTCCAACTGCAGACTTATGTTGACCTGAATGAAACTGGTGACTGAAGCTGCCCTTTTAAAAGTTTTAGAGGATCTTTCAACTGTTGAGGGAGAATCTGCAGGTCTTTAGATCTGTCTGCTGTGGATCACAGGATCTTCTGGTTGCTATTCGAGGTTCAGCACTGAACCGGTTCCGGTTCTTTTCAAGAGGAATTTCTCTGCAGATCTGGGGCAGCGTTGGTCCTCTGAAGTACGGGGTTCCTCAGGGTCGATGTTGGCGCCTGGTATCTGCCGCCTCTGGGTTGCATCTTTAAAAAGCACAAAGTCTCTTTCTGCTGCTCTGCAGATCCGTTCAGATCTTTCTGCCTCAACATGACCTCCAGTCTGCTGGGCCGATGTTCCAGGATCGTCTTCAGGATGTTCAGACATTTTCTGGACCCAAATAATAAAAACTGAGATTGTATGTTTGGTCAGTGCCGTCCTCTCCTGGACGTGACGGTGTGGTCGGTCCCCCGTCCTCCTGCTGTCGTCCATTTGTGAAAACTCTGGGTGTGATTGTTGATCCTGTGTTAGAGTTGATTAGCATGTTAGCGCTGCTATCAAAGCCAGTTTCTTCCAGCTGAGGATCCTTGCTAAGATCAAATCTGATCTTCCTCTGCCTGATTTTGATCCAATCATTCATCACATTTAGATTATTTAACTCTTTGTACTCAGGGTTGCAGCAGAGCAAACAAAATGCTGCAGCTGGTCTGCTGACCAAAACCAGGAGGAGTGAATCTGTGGCCCCGGTTTTACAAACCCTTCGCTGGCTCCCTGCTGCTTTAGGATCAAATTTAAGGTCTTATTGATAGTTTTTAAGTGTTTTGGGTCCTCGGTACTGAAGTGAGCTCCAGCAGCCTGCAGCCCACCAGAACCCTGAGCTTTTACCGTCTGTCCCTAAAGCCAGGATGGAAGCAGACAGAGAATCTGTGGATCGTCTCCCTCTGGCTGAAACTAAAGAGAAAAGGAGGGAAAACTCCATAATCTTTGGTTTTTATTCACACTATTAGCTTTTGGAATCTGACAGTTTAATATTTGGCTTATTATTTTTACTAAACTTAATTTTGTTTCTATTTTAATTTTATTTGACTTGATCCAGACCAGAACTTTTATACTGTTTTATAACTTTTATAATGATGCTCAGATAAATGATGCTGGTCTGGAAAAGAATCCTTTTACTTTGTTGGCCGATGTGAGAGCCAGTCAAGGTCCACCAGATGACTTCAGAACCGGGTCAGGTCTCAGTTTAACTCAGATAGTTTGCAATCTATCTGAGTTGGATAGATTGACGTAAAATATGGATCCAAACCACTAATTCTGACCCAGAGTCCCACAGCTCAGTTCAGTCCGCTTTAATCCAAATCCAGTCCGTTTGTCTATATATATATAGATTTTATTACAGACTCAGAGTCCAGATTACATACAAAAGAAAGCAAAGACAATAAAAGAAAAATAAAAAAAGTACAATAAAAATAAAAAACGACTCCTAGCTATTCAGAAGGCAATCACACCAATGTCTCCAGAGTACAGATGAGTATTTTACTGCACTATATTTGATATTAGTCAACAGTATTATAATTCTATTATTAGACTCGTTTAAACGACAAATAAATTTATTCATAAGCTTTCTTAAAACAGCCATCAAAGTGCTGACGTGAGCAGATACAAACAGTTCACTGGCACTGGTCCATCTGGGTTTATTTAACAAGAGTCTCAGTGCATCATTATAAGCCACCTTCAATCTTTGAAGACTGGCTTTTTTAAAATTGCACCACAAATGTGCAGTATACAGTGATGTACAATATGACCTAAACAAGTTCAGTTTCACTTCATCAGAGCAGAATCCAAACTTAAGGATATTTGCCTGAGTGTATAACATTCGAACCTGACGGTAAATGTCCTCATCATCAGACAGACGGTCTGTCAACACATGGCCAAGATATTTTACTTCATTTGAGACATTCAATAAAATCCCAGACAGTTTGAAATTTGGAAATACTCTATTTTTGTCCTCCTTAGTGCGACAGATCAAGATGATACTTTTTGATGGATTGAATTTGACATCAAGTAATTCACCATACGGTGAACAGACATTAAGCAGCTGCTGAAGACCAGCTGAACTTGGACTAAAAACCACTATGTCATCAGCATACATTAAATGATTAATAATAGTATCACCAACCATGCAGCCAGTTCTACACAGGTTTAGCTGCTTAGAGAGGTCATTCATAGAAAAATTAAACAACATAGGAGATAAAATGCTTCCTTGTCTGACGCCATTGCTGACATGAAAGGATGCAGACACACAGTTGTCCCATTTCACCTGCATAGTTTGATTAGCAACCAGTAGGACAGACATCTTACTATATACTTAGGAACACCAGCTTGGCACAATTTTAAAAATAGTTTTCTATGATTTACACGATCAAAAGCCTTAGTGGCGTCTAAAAAGCACAGAAAAACTGTAGAATTTTTGCTGTTATAATTTTTCAGTAATTCTTTTAGGCCATATATACACATATCAGTGCCATGTTTGGACATGAACCCAAATTGATTGTCAGTGGACATAACTATCTTTGCAAATTTTGGCAAAAGAATTAATTCAAAGACTTTAGACAGTGTACTAGCTAGGGCTATAGGTCTATAGTTATCAGAGCTGCCAATTTTACCAGCTTTGTTTTTAATCACAGGAAGTAGAAGAACATTCATCAAGGATTCAGGAATAAAACCATTCATAATAAAACCAGTGAAACACAAGGCAAGAAGAGGGACGACCCTTGAACTGGCAAATTTGAGATGTTCAGCTGAAATAAGATCCATAACTATAGATTTATTTACAGACAGTTCTTTAATTGCTTGATTGACCTCATGAGTTTTGATAGTTTCTACACTACTAACCTTGTCAACCTGGAAGGGTTCACTCTGTACACAGATGAATAACTTGCTGTAGTGGTGTTGCCAAAAATTCACAATCATATTCACCCCAGAAACACCATCGACAGTGAAAGGGAGAGAGGATTTACTGTTACTGATGGTTTTAACCTCTTTCCAAAAGGTTTTTGTATCCTTACCTAAAAGATTTTTTGCCAAGGAATCAGCCCTCATGGTTTCTCATTCTGTCTAATGAAGCGTAATGCATATTTGTATTTAGAATTAGACAACTTTTTATGCTCAAATATAGGGCCCTGCCCAGGTTCACCTGCTAGAGGCCAAGAAGTGGTAGCTTCACGGGCTTCACTGTGGAATTTAGACACGTATGTGTTCCAGCCTGGTCTATTTTTAATCTTTACATTACTTTTATTAAAAGGCAGGCTAGCCCCCAGTAGCGCTTCAATTATGTCGGAATATAATCCAGTTATATTGATTCTATGTTCAATATTAGAGCAGTTACAGTCTGTACATGTAACTGCCTCTCTTGATAAATTAATGGTAGATAACAATTGATCAGTTTGGGCAAAGTAACAGGCTATTTGTTCACTAGATAAAGAAGACCAGTCTATATACGTCTGATTATGAATACTGTTCTTATTTACAGTTGCGGGTACATGATCAAATCTAATTGATACCTTGAAAGGGATGTGATCAACAGTGGACACATTGTATAAGATACTAATATATATCAAAGCAGCATGAGCATCTGCTGTAGTGATGCAATGGTCCAACCAAGATGTAGTATGCCAGGCTTCACTTATATAAGTGTAACTCGCAGCTGGCAGAAGTTCTTTACTTGACAATATTAAATTAAAATCTGTACAAAAATGAATCAGGTGTTTAGCAAACAGCGAGTTTTTATCCGAGATGTCTGCATTCATGTCACCCATAAGATAGATACATTTTGACTTCTCATTTTGCATAAAAGAGCTAATATAAGCAAGTTTACTAAGGTATTCTTCTTCATTATGATGACATTCATATGGAGCGTAGACATTTAAAATAATAAACTCTTTGTCAAGCTGTTTCACGTGTACTGCAATACACCAATCCACACCTAATCTCATGACATTTATCACTGAGTCCAGGCTTTTTTTCCATAATATAGCCACCCCTCCTGGTATCCTTCCTCTTTTAATTCCCAGACTGAGGTCAGTAGTAGATTCTCCGGCACCCAGGAAACTGTCATTGATAGAGTTTAGTCCTTTTAAATCCTGTTTGGCTAAAAATGTTTCTTGCAAGCACAAGATGTCACAATGTAGCAACAACTGGTCGACAACCAACCGGCGAGCTTTATCATCTGCTCTCTGCCCTGAGCGCAGGCCACGACAGTTGTAAGCGATTACTTTAATGTCCATAATTCTTTATGACTTTGAGCTCACGCCAGCAATAGGCGCGCATATGTCCATGGAAGAAAGGGTAGCATTTGCGCCGATGATAGTTTTGCGTGGCTCATAAAACCTTCTCACATTGGTTCCCTCAGGCCAGAGCTCTGGGTTGTACATGACAGCCACCTCACTACATTCGGCAGAAACCTTGAATGAGGCGTACCTGGTATTAACAGTAGTGATTCTCTGGCATTTTACATGTTGCCCAAGTTTGGTTTTAAGATAAACACATAGTGTTTCCGCATCCAAGTCAGGTGAGAATTTAGAGGCAAAAACACTCACCAGTTTGGTTTTCACCATTTTGATGTTCCCTGCGGCCCCAGTACCAACAATAGTTTGGCCAGCTTTCCTGCGTCCCAGTGAAGGGCCAGAGCGAGTCGTCGTATTCACAACCGAAGGAACTTTGGGCTGTCGGTGCCGTTTCACGACCTGGCTCCACTTAGAAGATCCCGGAGATGGCGTAGATTCTCCGGTACACATCGCAGGAGTATCTCCCTTTACAGTTGATAGCGAATCTCCCTCCAGAACTTGAGGACGGTGTTCCATATCCAAGGCAATGTTCAGATCCATGTCCGCCGCACCCTTCTCCTTCACCGGTACAGATCCTTGATCGGTGCGTTGTTCAAGAGCAGACACCCGGCTTCGCAGATCCGCCGTAACATTGTGAAGACCTTCACTTACTTCAGCCTGAGCTTGAAGTGTTTGCTTCATGGCAGACACTGCAACGTGGAGCTGTTCCATTTTGCGTAGCAAGCCGCAGACATCCATGTTGGTAAAAGTCACCGGAGGCAACTCGTCTAAGTAATGGGACACAAATCTGGGAATATTATCCCCGCATTCATTTAGCACTTTGAGGCAGGCCTTCACATTGTTGATATCCTTTTGTGCTCCTTTATACAAGATGTTACGCTGAGAAGAAGTGCAGAACTCATACAGCGTCTTCTTTGATGTTTCTATCCAGTCTGAGTCAAAAGTGTTGACGGCTAACAACACAATCTCATCCTGGCTTAGAGTCTTTAGTTTGATAGAAAGAAAGTGTAAAAATTCATCCTCTACGATAATTTTATCCTCAATAGTTTTATATATGCGTGGTTTTAAGCGAACTCTAGAAAACGCCAGAGATCCGGAAGAGCGCGCTGCTGCCACGTCAGCCATGTCAGCCATGTCAACTCTGGTTTGTTTTGCTTGATGTGAATTCTATTCGACCTCTGACCTCTGGTCCTCCAAACCTTGGTCTGGGTTCAGTTAGAATGTGAACGCCAAGCGGACCAGAGTCCGCTCCGAAAGCAAGAAGTGGACCACAGCGCAGGGCATTCTGGGTAAATACAACCAAAGCTAACGTGCTAGCCTAGCGCTAGCAGCAGAAATGTCTCCTGGTTTTTAGCCGAAGCCTAAAGTAAAATCCTCCAACACTAAAACCTGACGCTTCCATCTAGTTTCCGTTTGGTGAAGGAGGAAGTTGCTCTCACTTGTGTTTCCATCAACGGTTTTTATGCAACATTTTAAATCGTTTCCCAGTTTCAGGGTTTTTGCTTCTCCGAGTTGAGAAGCAGCTCTGATGGTTTCCCTCCAGCGTAGCCAACATGGCCGACCGTCGGCTCGGTCCGACCTGCTTCCTCTTCCTATAGATTACTGAAAAGGTTCTGCAGGGTTCTGTCCCAGGTTTAGTCTGATAAACAGGTGACGGTTTCCGACCAGAACCAGAACTTCGTGGATGAAGCAAGCAGAAATGGACACCAGCTCTCCAGAAACAGAACCTGTTGATCGGGTCATGCCGAGTTGTTCTGGAGCGGAACCAGAACCGGAGCGGCGCTCACCTTCAGCCGGTGCGTCTTGGCGGCGACGCCGTTGGCCCGGATCATGGCGATGAAGACGGGGACGTCCCCCAGCGGGCTGCCCTGCCCCCCCGCCACGCTCACCCCCAGGGAGTCGCCGCTGCCCTGAGTGGGTCAGAACCAGAACCAGAACCCCACTCAATCACAGGAAACCAGAGGAGGTTCTGTCTGCTGCTCAGTGATCGGACCCAGGTTCTTCTTGTTGGTTCTGGTCAACTGGATGGTTCAGAACCAACAATGTGGGTTCTGGACTGGTGTCAGGACCAATACCGGGTTCAGATCGGGTTCTGGACAGCAGAACAACTTTAGATTTGGGTCAGAACCACTTCCAGACAAATTTGGAGGAGTGCCCGTTACTGGTACCGGTACTATTTTGTTAGAAATGGATCAGAACTTCTGTAGGTTCTGGTTCTGAAGATAAGCCCATTTATTTTGGTTCTGATCCCTGTTTGGACTTAGGGGGGTTCTGAAGTGGTGGGTCCAGTCCAGAACCTGCTGGACCTCGTTTGGACCAGAACCAGATCTCTGAGAAGGTTTCTCTAAAGTTCCTGAAGTCCTTTGGATCGGGACCAGAGGTTCTGGAGAAGATCCGGTTGGTTCTGATGGTGACATCACACACCTCAGAGGTCCAATCAGAGAGCAGCAGAGTGAGAACCGGTTCTGGTTCTGAAGAACTCAGGTGTGTTGTGAGACGACGTTACCCTGGTGATCTGCACCGTCCGGACGCCTGAGAACACACACACAGACACACCCACACACCCACACCCACACACCGAGACACACACACACACACACACACACACACAGAGACACCCACACACACAGAGACACACACACACAGAGACACACACACACACACGCAGGTTGGATCAGTCTCTCCCTCTCCAGGTGAGCAGTGCATTTTACAGGAATTGTCTTGAGAAACACAAACCGTTTCCCTTTCATGGACCTTAGAAAAACTTCACCCCATCGAATTAACGCCACGGTCAGACCGTCTCGGCCATGAAAACGCTCCCGTCGGATTGCAAATCACCAAAGATGAAACACGTCGTTTCATTTAAAAGACAAATGTTTATGATTCTCAAAAATGATATTGAGGAACTGAGCATAGTGATGAAATTTAAGGTTGACGGCTTTGATTACGTCATTTTTGTGACAACGGAAACTATGAGGTGTTTTGGGTGGAAGCAGGAGGGACATTCAGTAGATGATTTAGATAGGAGTCATTTGGAGCCACATTTACAGTCAAGGAGAATATTGAAACGTATTATTGAAACTTATGATTTAGCTGATGTGTGGCGCTTTAAAAATGGAAAGATAAGGCAATATCATTGTAAAGAGAATTATAGATTAGATAGGTTTTATTGTTTTGGGTTTTTCTGATCATTGTATGATCATAGGAAATGTGTTTATAAATAATTTAAGACCTAAAAGTGCATATTGGCATTTCAATACTGTTTTGTTAAATGATGGTTGTTTTAAAAAAGGATTTTGTTTTTTTTGGAAACAGTGGAGACTCATGAAATGTCAGATTACATCTGTACAGCAGTGGTGGGATATTGGTAAAATTAAAATTCAACAGTTTTGTAATCAGTACACAAACAATGTTACAAGAGAAATGGTCAAATCTATTGAAGAATTAGAGACTGAAATTGTGGATCTTCAGTTTTTGAGTCCACAGGAAATGGAGGCCATATTCAGACGCTCAAAGGAAAAAGCTGCTTTGCTGATCTGCTTGGGCTCAGAGCGCAGGGAGCCCTGCTACGTTTTCAAAGTGTCTCTGAATGGATGCTCCCTCACAGAAAAATGGACAAAATCGTCTCATTCGTTGCATTCGTCCTGAAGATGGAAAAGAGTTGACAGATCCCACCGAACTGCGGAAAAGAGCTGTGGACTTTTCTTCAACGTTGTATGCCAGTGAGTTTAGAGAAGATTCTGGGATAACAGCAGAGTTTCTTAAGGACTTGCAAAAGGTGTCGGACCAAGACAAGGTCATTTTGGAGCATGCTTTGACGTTGGAAGAACTGCAGGAGGCGCTGCTGAGCATGGAAAATGGCAAGGCTCCAGGAATAGATGGCTTGTCTGTGGAGTTTTATAATTTTATATGTTTTATATGTTGACTGAAGATCTGTTCTCAATAACAGGGTGGAAAGAGGAATGTTACCCCTTAGCTGTCGCAGAGCTGAGCTCACTCTCATTCCTAAGAAGGATGATCTTCATGAAATAAGGAATTGGAGACCCGTCAGTCTGTTGTGTACTGACTATAAGATCTTCTCAAAGGTTCTGGCAGGCAGATTGAGAAACGTGATTGATCAAGTTATACATGTTGATCAGTGTTATTGCATCCCTGGCAGATCAATAAGAGATAACATAACTTTAATTCGAGATTATTTGGACGTCTCTAATTTATTGGGTTTAAACTTTGGTCTGATTTCTATTGACCAAGAAAAGGCATTTAATCGAGTGGAGCACCAATATTTATGGAATAGTCTGAAAGCTTTTGGTTTCTCCTCTGGGTTCATTGCCATGATTAAAACCCTCTATTGTGACATTGAAAGTGTATTGAAAGTCAATGGTGGTTTAAGTCACATTTTAATGTAAAGAGAGGAATTGGCCAAGGTTGTGCAATGTCAGGAATGTTGTATTCATTGAGCATTGATCTCTTGTTATGGCAAATCAGGAAAATGTCAGGAACTGGTGTGGTGAAGGGCGGCGAGGCAGACGCAGCAGACCCAGGATGAGATGATTATGGTGATTTAATGGTAAAAATAGGCTCAAACAATATCCAAAGTCCACAAAACCTGGCAGCACAGTTGAGCGGAATGCTAGGGCTCAGCACTGGTAGCAACAGGCTACGTGCATGGACAGGACACATAGACAGCACGCACATTAGAGGAGGATCCGACAGAGACGCTGAGACACAGGTGACACTAAATACACACGGGGTAATTACAGAAACGAGACACACCTGGGAAACAATCAAGGGGAAGACAGGACAACACGAAGACTCGGGGACACAGAAAACTAAATAAATACACAGAAAACACAGAACACGACAAAAAGGTTGCAGGCTGTGAAATTAAATGAAGTTTCTTCACCTTTTCAACTTTCTGCATATGCTGATGATATTATTGTGGCAATAACAAAAGAGTCGGATGTTTTTACTTTAATTAAAATTATTGAGTGTTTTGGTAAAATTTCTTCATCCAAAGTTGATTGGAGCAAGAGTAAAGCTTTGTCAGTTGGTAAGTGGACAAAACAAGAACCTAAATTACCTGATGAATTAAAGTGGTTGAAAAATGGTTTTAAATATTTTTTATTTATAATAAAAGTCACCATATAAAAAATAATATGTTTATTTGGGGGATCAAATAGAGGTCATGAAAAATTGGGAGGTTTTATTGAACTAATGGGTAAAGAAATGGCTTTTATCTTATAGAGGCCGTACACTAATTATTAATAATCTGGTTGCTTCAACTTTATGGCATCGTTTATGTTATCGGTCTTCTGGTGAAATTACAGATTATTATTTTAAATTTCTTTTGGGACAGATTACATTGGGTCCCTCAGAGTGTTTTGTTTTTAAGGAAGAAGGAGGTTTGATTCATTTAGAGGAAAACAGCCTTCAGATTACAGTTTTAAACAGTTTTTGTTTGGTGATCAAAATGTTTTGTGGAGAAAAGTTACAAAATGGTTGTTTTTTTTCAAATGTTGGTAATTTATGTCTTGGTAAAACTTTATTTATTGTTGACCTTTCAAAATATAATGTAAAGTGTTTGTCACCTTTTTATGTTAGTGTGTTAAAATCCTGGAACCTGATGGAAACGGAGAGTTGGACCGTCTTTAAACTGGTTCTTATTGGAACCGTTTGGGTTCCAACATGGCGATGATTTCTGAACTGTTGATGAAAAGAGGCGAGGTTACGCTGAAACTGCTCCAACTTGTTGGAGCTGAAATGGATGATGTCGATTGGACATTCACTCTGCGAACTGTTGGAAGGATGCTGGCAACGTTTAAGAAAATGTTATCAGAAGAAAAAACACTCAAAGGGTTTAACGGCCTTCTAGCAGCAGATCTTTTCTTTAAGCCACAATTGAAAGACTGAATGTCTTGGACTTTTTCTAGAGAAGGAGAAAAATGAATGGACACTTTTGGATTCTGTAAATGGAAAGATAATATATATGAAATGTCTTACGGCTTTGAACAAAGTAACATTGAAATATAAAAAATGCTCCTTGGAGAGATTTCTTTAAAGTTGCTTTATGAGACACCATTGACTAAAAATGCTAAAAGTGATTTACAGTGGAGAAATTTGCACAGTATTATTGCAGTTAAAGTTTTTGTTTCTATTATTAATCCTGCTGTTTCAGATAAATGTCCCTTTTGTTTATTAAGAGAAACTATCTTTAATTGTTTTGTACAATGTTTCAGAATAATGGATTTATTTACATGACTAAGATATTTGGAGAAAGTTTCACAGAACAGTCTTTTATTTTTGTCTTTTATATGACAAAAGCAAAAAGAAAATTGAAGGGTTGTTAAATTCTTTTCTTGGCTTGCAATATATTTAAGTAGAAAATGGAAAATTAATAATGAATTTAAAATTCATTATTTAATGATTTTTATTCATGAATTTGTGAAAAGCAGTATGGTTAGAGCAAGAGTGATGTTACAATATAGATATTTTTAAAAAGTGGATGAAAATATTTTTCTGAATATTTGCGACTATAAAGCTGTTTTATTTACTTCATAAAATCCTGAACTTTATGGATGCGTTAATTTGAAGTTGTGTTGAATGTTCCTATGGATCTCTACTGAGTGAATAAATGAGTTTTTAAAAATCAAATGCCGGGCGTGCCGTGGTGGCGTAGCGGTTAGCGCGACCCGTATTTGGAGGCCTTGAGTTCTCGACGCGGCCGTCGCGGGTTCGACTCCCGGACCCGACGATATTTGCCGCATGTCTTCCCCCCTCTCCTTCCCCGTTTCCTGTCAGCCTGCTGTCACATAAGGGACACTAGAGCCACAAAAGACCCCCTGGAGGGGTAAAAAGAAAAAAAAAAAAAAAAAATCAAATCAAAATCTCTCTCTGTTCCCCACCTGAGCTGCTCTCGGAGCAGGAAGTGATGTCACTGCTGGTCTTGGCGCTGATTTCCTCAGGTGTCATCGGGGGGTCAGGTGAGGCAGGTGGGGGGGGCGGAGCCTCAACACCTGAGCTGCTGATGTCGCTCATCTGGAAGGAAGAGAAACGTTTGATCACTTCGGTAACAGAAGCTGCAAACAGAATCCCACACAAAGAGGATGACTTGGTTCCTGTTATGTCATTAGAAATCATTTCCTGTCATTTATTCTCCTGCGTTTCTGCCTGCGGTAACATCCTGTTGGTCAGAACTCGTGATGCAGTTTTATAGAAAACAGCTGGAATTTTTTTTTCACTTTTATTGAATTTGGTGCATTTCTGCAGTAAATTCATTTTCAGAATTATAATTTGTGTAATTTTCACGTCAATGGAAACGCAGCTACAGAAGCACGCCACACTTTTCAGATCATAACCATGACGACCAGCAGCACCTCTGTCACATGAGGTTCTGGGTGTGAACCTGATTCGAACCAGCAGCTCCGATCCGGTCCCAGAAACCCACCTGGCTCCCCCCGGTGGTCAGTCTGGAGCACATCCAGGAAGCGGCTTTCAGGCGGCCGAGCTCCAGCTGGACGGGTCCACGGGCACACTGCAGAACCAACAGAATCACAGGGAAGTGGGTCAGAACCAGAATCAGCTCTTAACATACAATACACTAGAGTTCAGGTCAGAGGTCATCAGAACTCAAACGTTTTATTTCTGTGAATAAATTCATGAAAACATTTTGTTTTATTTTGAGCCAGATAAAAACTGCAGGTTAAAGCAATCACACCCTCCTCCTGGTTCTGTCCAGGACCGATCAGAACCAGAACCGGCATCTCCTCCCTGCCTTCGTCCTCCATCCTGATCCTCACCTTCAGCATGGCGGCCACGCCCTCCTGGGACACGCGTCTCGTGTCCTCTCCGTCCACCGACAGGATCTGGTCTCCCTGCATCAGCCGTCCATCCAGCTCAGCGGCGCCCCCTCTGACCACCTCCGAGATGAACACGCCGCTGCCGCTCCTGAGACACACAGTAACACACACACAGTAACACACACACTGTAACACACACATACAGTAACACACACACACACAGTAACACACACACACACTGTAACACACACATACAGTAACACACACACACACTGTAACACACAGACACAGTAACACACACACACACTGTAACACACACATACAGTAACACACACACACACACCAACACACACACACACACCAACACACACACACAGTAACACACACACACAGTAACACACACACAGTAACACACACACACACAGTAACACACACACACACAGTAACACACACACACAGTAACACACACACAGTAACACACACACACTGTAACACACACACACAGTAACACACACACACACAGTAACACACACACACAGTAACACACACACACACACCAACACACACACACACAGTAACACACACACACACTGTAACACACACATACAGTAACACACACACACACACAAACACACACACACAGTAACACACACACACACTGTAACACACACATACAGTAACACACACACACACACAAACACACACACACACCAACACACACATACAGTAACACACACACACACTGTAACACACACACACAGTAACACACACACACACTGTAACACACACACACTGTAACACACACACACACAGTAACACACACACACACTGTAACACACACACACTGTAACACACACACACACAAACACACACACACAGTAACACACACACACACTGTAACACACACATACAGTAACACACACACACACACACACAGTAACACACACACACAGTAACACACACACACAGTAACACACTCGGAGGTCAGCAGAGCTCGGTTCCAGTACCACCATTCACCCGGTGCCACATTTAGACACTTCATCTGTTTGGGCTCAGTGGAACCGGGCTGCTGTTCTGGTCCCGGTCCGGTTAGCTGACAGGGAGTCGGACCTCTTGCCGACGATGCTGAAGCCCAGTCCTCTGCCGCTCTTCTTCTGCAGCTCCACCCGGAACCGGTCCAGGTTCTCCTCGTCCCGGAACCGGGTTTCGTCCCTCAGAACCGTCAGCCGGACCTTCGCCGGCGTCTGACGCAGGGCGGCGATGGCCTCCTCATGGGACGCCCCGCGCAGATCCACGCCGTTCACCTGGACACAGAACCGAGCGTCAGTCCAGCAGAACCGGAACCAGAACCAGAACCAGCAGCCGTACCTCCAGGATCTGGTCTCCGGCCCAGAGCCGTCCGTCCCGGGCCGCCGCTCCTTCCTCGTACACCTCATGGATCACGATGGCGTTCTGCAGGAGAGACCGCGACCCGTTTGAGACCGAAACCGGTTCTGTTCAGCCCGACAGAACTAGCTGTTACCAGCTGGGTGTCGGTTCCTCCCACGATGCTGAGCCCAAGTCCGGACCGACCCTTGCAGATCTCCAGAACCGTTTCCTGACCCGGAACCACGGCGCAGCCAGACGGGTCCGACGAGGGTGGCCCAGAATCGTGGGCGGTACCTCGACTAGCAGACTGGACCTCGGCGCCGACCAGAGGAGGAGAAGCTGCCGTCTGTCGGCTGGAGCTCCTGGACTGGACCCGGATCAGAACAGAACCGTAAACCAGAACCAGAACCGGCTGCAGGTTCTGGTTCTGTTCTGATCCAGGTCCTGCGTAGTTAAGGCTGGTTCTTTGGGTCTGACACGGGTCGGTTCTGAACACTTTTGTCTGGACCTAAGTTCGGTCCAAACGTTGGTTCTGGTTCTGGCGTGTTTAAAACTGGTTCTGATGGAAGTTAAAAACAGATCAGAACCTTCTCAGAACCGCTGGTGGAGAAGACCGGGTCAGCTTCATGTTAAACAAGCCGGTTCTGATCCGACCCGCTTCAGAGGCCCATGTTCTGCTGTCGGTACCTGGAGCTCCAGCGGCGCCCTGGCAGCCTGGGGATCGCTGTCTGCGGCGTCGCTGAGCCTCTGAAACACAGAACGGGGCGGGTCAAGGTTCTGGTTCTGGTCCGTCCTCTAATTGGACTCTGCAGGATGAACCTGGGAGCGGCCGAAGGAGGCGGAGCTTCTCTGGACCGTCCTCTGCGTCTCCACCTCTGGCCTCTCGGGGGCGTCGTCGCTCCGAACAAACCCGCTGGTCGGGTTCTGGTCCTGTTCAGCAGAACATGGGTCGGTTCTGACCGGCAGGTCCGGTGAGGGGCAGAGCCGCTCAGGGGGGGCGGAGCCTCCGACCTGACCCGGAAACACAGAGGCGGCCATGTTTTTACATCCATCTGAGCCCGGTTCTGATTCTGCCTCAGGTTCTTCTCCGTCTGTGACGCTGCGGCTCCCCCTGCTGGACGGAATTACCACGGCAACCTGCAGGTTCTGTTTCCTGACTCTGACCTTCGACCCCAAGAACCCGATGGCACCAGAAGATTTTTCATGGATGTAGTTTAATGTGTTGAGGTGTGTGTGTGTGTGTTTACCTCCAAGCCAACCGGGGTGGGAGGAGCAGCAGGAGCAGCAGGAGGAGGAGCAGCAGGAGCAGCAGGAGGAGGAGCAGGAGGAGCAGCAGGAGGAGCAGCAGGAGGAGCAGCAGCAGGAGCCGTTAAAGGAGAAACGGCCATCTGGTTTACAGCGTCGTTGTTTCTAGAGATATAGAAAAAGAAAGTGAAACTAAACAGCTGCTGGTGTTTCTGCAGCAGAAGAAGAAGATGAAGATGTTACAGAACCGCAACAGAACCTCATCATCGTCACATGACTAGGCCGACCAATCAGGATGCTGCAGGCCGTTTCTGGGCGGGTCTTGTTGACCAGAAGGACTGCAGACAGTTTCCTGGTTCAACATTAAACAGCAGTTACCCCTCCTCACCAGCAGGGGGCAGAACCAGAACCAGAACACTGCAGACTAGAACATCAGAACCTGCTGATATTTTCAGCCTCCAGGTCCAAACAGAACCACACAGAACCACGTTCTGGGTCAAACATTGTGGCGCTGAAGTTGGTGTCTGCTTCAGAGGCTAAACGGATATTTCGCCATTTTTAAACGGATCAGAACCTGAACAGAACTTTATTCTGACCCGGTTCCATCATGTCGGATCTGGTTCCTCTCAGCTCAACTGCTGGTTCTGCTGCGGTTCTGACCGGATGTCCGGGCCCAGGAAGGTTGTTGCCATGGCGATGGGTTCCCGGTGCTGGTCATTCAGCCGTCACCGAGGCAACCTTTACCCAACATGCACCACACAGAGGCAGATGACCAGGTCACAGAATCGGCCCCGATCCAGATCGGATCCGGTCCAGGTTTAATCCAGGTTAAAGATGGCGGACGCGACGTTGGAGCTGTGTTTACATCAGATGGCTTTTCAGCCACAGAAACCAATGATCAGGTTTTCCCAGCATGCCTTGCACTCCTACCTGAGCAGGATGAGCTTCACCTTGGCGGCGGCGGTCTTAATGATGGCCGACGCGTTCTGGTGGCTCCGCCCATACAGGATCTGGTTGTTGATCTGATGGACAAACAGGTAATTAGCCTCGTTAATCAAACCGGTCCAAACGGGTCAGTCAGGAGGAACCTGCTGAACCTATCCAGGTGATTTCAGGTGAGGCAGAAGCCGCCGGTTGGCGCCTCCTCACCTCCAGCAGCTCGTCTCCCACACGGATCCGTCCGTCTCTGGAGGCCGGCCCACCGGGATGGAGACCCACCACGAAGATACTGAGCCTGGACCGGTTCCGGTTTCCCGCCAGGCTGAGACCCAAACCCTGCCGGTCCTTCTCCAGGTCCACACACAGCAGCTCCCCCTGCAGGTCGCCATAACGCTCACAGCAGCGCTCTGCAGCAAACACAGCAGGAGAACACGTCAGTCACCAGGGCTGCTGGTGGAACTGAGGTCCAGAAGGGTCCAGTCCAATCCTCACTGCGTCCCGCAGGCAGACGGAGCTGAAGGACCTCTGAGGTTCCTCATCCGCCTGCTGCTGGAGGACAGCTGAGCACTGCTCACTCTGGGTCAATCAATCAATCAATCAATAATGATGGTGATGATGAATCTTCATACTAACTGAGCTGAGCTGCTTCATCAGCTAGAAACAAACCGCAGTTTCACACACACACACACACACCCACACACACACACACACATACACACACACACAGGGAGGACGAGACGGTGATCTGCTGACCCCCACCCTTCCAGCACCATCAGGATGCAGCTCCACCTGCAGAGGACCGGTTGTGGTTCAACCTGTGGCTCCGATCCAACTGCTGTCCCTGCCATGCAGCAGGACAGCCAGCAGGACTTCACATCTCCAGGAGTCCAGGAGTCCAGGTGAGGTTCCAGCAGCTTTCCTGATCAGAAGATGCCAAGGCGCCCGCACTCTAGGGGGCGCCACTAGAAGGACCGATTCTGCACAGCAGCTAAACTAGTGCAACTAGTTTGAAATCTTTCTCCTGCTCACTAAAAGTACCTAACTTTTAAAGTAAAATTTTAATGAGTTAACTTTTACTTTTATTTACTTAACATTTTACATTTTATTTACTTAAAATATTCTTGAGTGCATTATTTTGGTACCTCTGGTTGTTAAACTTTATAAAAGGTGATTTATCAGCAGGACTGAATGTTAAATCACATCAAAACATGGAACAAGTCAGTGAGTTAGCTCATTACTTAGCAGAACATATCGTCATTACTGGAGTTCCAGATAGCATTCAGTTTCACAGTCATACGTCTTCAGCAAAGCTTAGTTACCAAGTTAGTCTTGAAGCTAAACACTTAGCTTCAATCTAAATAGCAGGCTAAGTATTCAGTCAGCTAAAGCTAACGCTGTATAGTTAGCTTGCTAATTAAATGGGGAAAATGAGTGAAATTGAAAAATGATTCTGTTTCATTTTTGATTTTCCGAACGGCAGCCCGTATTTATCGAGTTGGAGACCACACTACTGTCTGCAAACAGAAACGGATCCACCAGAACTGGACCAGAACAGGTCGCTCCAGATAGACGGGTCAGAACCTGGTGGAGGTGGTATCATGCTGTAGGAGATAATGTCTTGGCTCGCTTTGGACCCATTGGACCCACCTGAGCCTCATCTGACCCCCGCTGACCACCTTCAGAGCTCCTGGACCAGAATCTCTGGGGAACGGTTCTGACAGCTTGTTGGATCCAGACCCAGAAGAACTCAGGTGGTTCTGGAGGTGAAACGGGCTCCACCTACAAGCTGTACCTAATAAAGTGGCCAGCTGTGAAGCTGCAGAGAGAGCATCTTTAGCTTCCAGGAGGTTTCTGAACTCATGGATCCCCTCACGATGCATCAGAATGTTCTGAAGCGGTTCTGCTGCAGCGACCCGGTTCTGCTCTGAAGTTCTCCAGCAGCAGCTAACAGATCCACTCTCCTCCTGCAGCAGAACCTGAGCCGCAGCAGCTAATCAGCAGCAGCAAGCAGGGACACGGCAGCGTCCCGACCCGGTTCTGCTGCTGGTTCTGCTGCAGCGGCAGGAAAGGTGACCTCTCGCACAGAAAGCGCCAGAACAGAGAGAGACAGAGAGAGAGAGACAGAGAGAGAGAGAGACAGAGAGAGAGAGAGAGAGCGCTCACTAACCCGGCGGCAGCATCGTCCATGCTCCAGTCCTCACACTCCGACATAAATCCACGGGGGAAGCGACAGTGAGTGAGTGTGTGTCAGAGTGTGTGTCAGAGTGTGTGTCAGAGTGTGTGGAGCAGAACTAACGTCTGGTCTCCTCGTCGGGTCGGCTGCAACACGCAGATCACCAGAAAACGATCCGATAGTGTGAGTCAGCTGAGCTGCTGTGGAGGAGAGCAGCTCTGCATCACACACCCCTCCCCTTTCTGCCCCCCTCCCCCCTCTGTATGCCCCTCTACCCCCCTCCTCTCCCTCCCCACAGGAGAATGTTGGTGTTGGACGTGATAAACCCAGCAGAACCAAAACACACAGAGTCGATCCAGGGATTCATTCTGACTTTAATACCTTCAATCCTCTGGTCCAAACAGCAGACCAGAACCAGGACTTCCCTCACCAACCGGGTCAGAAACCCGTCTGAACCCAGTATTCTGTCTGTGCCTGAATGAATCTGAAGACGCATCAAATTTAATCTGAACTTTATTAAGTTTTAGATCCAATCCTCAGAAACCATTCAGAACCAAAGCGGGTCAGAAAATCAGGTTCTGACCCGTTTACTAGATTTAAGATGTAGAATCAGTTCGGATGGAGCATCAGTGGCAGCAAGTAGGAAGAACCTTGATGAAGATCAGCAGACAGAAGAAATCAATCCCAGAGGGAAGCATCAGATTCCAGCAGAAACCCCATCCCAGTAAAACCAGCAAGGAGACCAACTGCTCCCAGTAAAACCAGCAGCGAATCAGCTGCTTGCATCAAAACAATCTCACTCAGCAGCCAGAAAACCCCAGAGCCCACAGCCCCGCCCACCCGGCTCAGACGCCCCGAACCGAAACCAAGCGCACCAAGACCGGAGCACAGACAGCGAGGAAAGGTGAAACACTCGACTAGCAGAAACGTCGCCTCCCGAACGATGACTAGGGACCGGACGGAAGGACCGCTGGCTCATACGAGTCCTGGAAGACACAAACAGGTTAACACTCACACGAGTCCCAGAAAGCAGGTCAAAGGTCACACCAGTCCTGGAAGACAGACTATGAAAAGAATCGGAGACACTTGGACCGAGACATCCAAAGACGGAATCCCGGTCCCAATGTCCTCCATGATCCAACTCAGAACCAGGACCAGATCTCTATGCAATCCCAACAGAACCAACATTTACACCAGAACCCGTCTGGCCTGGTTGTCCTAGTCAGTACCACAGCACCAGAGCTGGTCGTGTTTCTCACCTTTGACCTTCTGCAGGTGAGCAGTCAGCTCCTGCTCTGATTGGCTGGGAGGTCTGTAGGGTGGGGGCTCTCTGAGGGGGGGCAGGGCTGCCTCAGGTACCTGTGGGGGGGGACAGGGACACGTGTGATTGGTCGAGAGGTCCACCTTCCATACAGGAAGTGAGGTACAGAACAAACAGAAAGTTCTGATCCAGCTTCCTTCTGATCCGGACCTCCTGCAGGGTTCTGGACTGGTGGTTCTCCAGGCTCTCTGGAGCTCTTTCTGGACCCGAGCCGGTTCTGACCCGGGCAGAAATGAAGCCTAGATCAGAACTTCTGCAGAATGAGGCTGCCGGTTGTGACCCGAATTCTGCTCTGAGTGCTGGTACCGACCGGCAGATCTCTGCAGAACCTGACTGGACTCACAGCACCGACGGAGTAAAACTGCTGCACAGAAGTTCTGCTGAGGCTGAAGAACCCGACCCAACTGAAAAACTTCATAATTTCACTGTTTGCGTGATTTTATCCACCAGGTGGCGCTTTCCAGAAACAAGAGTTTCATTTATTGACGTGTTTATAACAATAGTACGACTAAAGCCATTTGGGGGAAATAAAAGAGAACCTGCTGGTTGGCAGCAGAACCAGGTAACTGGGTCAGCGGTACCACCATGCTGATTCTAGCAGAACAAAGATGCAGGATTAGGAACAAACATCCTGCATTAGCCGTGTTTCTACATGTGGGTGTTCCTGTCCAGGAAACCCGGCCTGCTGCAGGGGCGTCTTTCTGAGGCTCGGTCCTTACCAGAGGATCGGTCCGCTTGGCTTTGTGTTTGCTGTAGCTGGAAGCTGTTAGCGACACCGGCTGCAGCACAAAAACAAACAGAACCAGGTCAGAAACTGTCACCACAGAACTCAGCATAAACAGAACCAGAACTCATCAGAACAGAAGCGAGGGATCTTATCCTGTGGCTATTGTTAGCATTGCACAATATCATTAGCATGATGCGGTTACTGTTAGCATGGTAGCATTAGCAGGGTGCGGTTACTGTTAGCATGGTAGCATTAGCCTGGTGTGTTTAGTATTAATATTTATGGGCTGCACAGTGGCTATTAGTAGCAGTAGAATTACTGTTAGGACTCTTACTACTGTTATTATGCGTTACCAAGCTAAAATCAATGTTAGCATGCTAACTTTAACATGCTAAATTTTGTTAGCGTGACATCAGTGACAATATTTAGCTAGCATTAGCATATGGCAGGATTCCAACTGTTTTATTTTATAACTTTTCCAGATAAAATTTTCATAAATTTCATTTTAATAATTGCATAAATTCCCAAGATTTCCAAGTCATTGAATCGCAAACGGCAGCTAAGCCGAGTCTCTCCACCAAGGCCGAGTCCAAAGCAGAAGAATTCATTCGTCAGCCTTCAAACATAGATTCATTTTCTGATTTTTGGATAATTTCTGACCCAGACCCGAAAAGTTCTGGTGTGACACGTTTACCCGCGGCGTCGCCGACAGGCTCTGGACGATGAAGACGACCGGACTCGGAGCGGACTTGATGACGCTCACCGCCTCCTCATGACTCGCCGCTTGCAGGTCCACACCGGACACCTGAGGAGGAACCAGAGTTAGGACCAGGACTGGAACCAGAACCGGAACAGAACCAGAGCCCTACCTCCAGGATCTTGTCTCCGGTCTTCAGGCAGCGGGTCCGGGCGGCCGGGCTGCCAGCCAGAACCTGCTTGATGAAGATTCCCTTCAGCTCCTCGCCGTTCTTCAGACGCTTGATGACGTGGCGCCCGCCCACGATGCTGAGGCCCAGAGACTGGCCGTCCTCAGGCCACACCTCCACTCTGAGGAGAACCGGGCCAGAACTGGGTCAGGACTGATACGGAGAACCCAGTTCAGCAGGTTCTGGTGGTGTGTCCTACCTGCGTGGCGCCCCCCAGTGGCTGAAGGCAGGCGTCTCCTCCCCCTCCCCCTCCTCCCTCTCCGGCAGGTTTCTATGGAAACCAGTTCAGCTGTTAATCTGAAGCTTCCTGGAATCAGCCAATCAGCAGCTGCCATACCTGCGGCCTTGGCTCCGCCTCTTCCTGCTGCCGGCGGCGACCATCCTGACGGACCTGCAGGGGAGGAGAACCCGTCAGGTTCTGGTTCTGATCGGTTAAACGCCAATCTGTGTAATGAAACTGGATCAGAACCGGCCGGCCCAGTTCTACTGCAGCAGTTCTGAAACTCCTTCAACATTAAACCGGAGCAGAACCAGAGCAGAACCAGTGACTCTGCAGGCTATTGCTTGGTTTAACCAGCAGGGGGAGCCAGAGGACAGAGAATCAGCCCAGGTAGAGTCTGACCAGTTCTGTGACCCGGACCGGACTGCCTGAGGAACCACCTCAGCCAGATTTAAAGGTCTGGCTCGTTGAGGTCCGGTTCTGACCCAACAGAACCGGATCATCTGATGCCTTTAGGTGATTCTTATGATTACTTCGGTTCTTAAAAGGGAACAAAGATCCTTCACATTATCCAGAACAAAGGATGTTGTTCTTCTCTCATTTAAACTATTTTAGTTGATGTTCAGATGAAAACATGACACCAGATAATCTGATGATAATCTGATGATAATCTGATGATAATCTGATGATAATCTGGAGAACAGATAACTCAGATGTGCATCAGCTGTTGGTGAAAATTAATCTGAACATCGGTGAGTTGTGGTGTTCCTCAAGGCTCTGTTCTTCTGCCTGATGACATCAGCAGTTTGTGGTCCATAATTGCTGGGCAAGGTTCAGAACCACTGAACCGGGCCCAGCGGTTCTGAGGAACTGGGTTTGAGTTCTGGACTCAGAGTAGAGGACTTCCTGTTCAGACAGGAAACAGAAAAGCTGTTCCTGTCTTCACTTCCAGTCTTTACTGATCTCTGGAGCTGCTGGTCCTAAACCGGTCAGGAACCAGAACCAGGAGATACCAGGATCAATGTGGTTCTGAGAGAAAGACGGATCAAGGCGGTACTGACTCGGTGTCGGTGTCAGTCAGAGTGAGATCGGACTCGGCCTCGCCGTCCCTGGAGTCGGGCAGACCTGCAGGAAGAGGAGGGAGAGTCAAACCCAAGAGAAGAAGCGGAGTTCTAAGAGGCGGAGCGGTTCCTCACCCAGGATCAGTTTCCCAACAGATGAGATGCTCTCCAGGTCGGACTTCTGCAGCTCTTCGTCATCCTGAGAGTCTCTCCTCACCTGCAGCTGGAAGCAGAACCTTCCTCAGGTTATAGACGCCTCACAAAGTCCAGAACCAGACAGAACCAAACAGAACCGACCTCCTGTGGACCTCCTGCTCGGCCAGCAGACCACAGCGTCCAGTCCTCCCAGGATGGAGGAGGCTTCCTGGGCAGCGAGCTCCTCTCCTCTTCATCCTCCTCTTCATCCACAGCCATCTCCAGGCCCTCCTCCGCTGGCAGGAGGTCAGAGGTCAGAGAGGAGGTGTAGCGAGGCAGACCTCCGTCCAGGATCAGCTCCGGTTCCTCCTGACAGGAATCATCTGGAAGCTCCGAGTTTTCACTGGGACCCTGAAACAATCAATCAGTCGTTAGAGATCAAACTGGACCTGCTGGGCGGTTCTGGTCCAGATCCATCAGAACTAACAGAACCAGAGCATCCTCCCAGCAGCCAGACACAGTGGAGGTGGTGTGATGGTCTGTCATGGAACCAAGATGTTCTGGTCCAGCAGAATCTCCTGAAGGAGAAAATCCAGTCATCAGAACCGGGCCTGGAGCCAGGTTACACTGGGCCGAACCCTGACCCAATCCACCAGCAGCTTTCTGATTGACTCAAAGAAATGTCCTAGTTAAAGTGTGACCTGACCGTTCCTCCAGGCGGTCAGGTCAGGAGAGCAGAGAGGGTCAAAGGTCATCTACAGGCATGTCAGGCTGGTTCTGAAAACAGAACCATGAGAACTTTGTATCCTGAACAATTCTCCATTAGCTTCTGTTTGATGTGGTAGATTTAAACGGGTCAGAACCGTAGAACCCGGTCAGGGAGTGAATACTTTTCACAGGTTTGAGTAGAACAGCAGAGGGAAACTCTGGTTCTGATTCTGAGGGAATGTGAGGACAGAGAAAGTTCTGCTGAACTCCTCTGGACATCAGAACTTGGCGCCGGGCCCGGTCCGGCCCAGAGCGCCTCCTCAGCACATCCTGAGGGATTCTCCTGCTCCCTCCAGGAAATATTAATGGCAACACTTAGGCTAATTCCCCGCCGCCTCGTCCTCAAGGACTCTGCCGCCTCATTTGGACCGGGGAAGCGGGCCCGGCCCGGGAAGCGGGCCCAGTCCGGCCGTAATGGAGGTGAGGAGCAGACGGTGGCTAGCGCTCTGCAGACTGATGACTGCTGGCCTCACATCCTGAAGATTTAAAGATGCGGCGTTTAATATCCTCCCATTAGACGATGAGATGACGACGGCCCGGCCCGGCCCGGCCCGGCCCGTTTACAGCCAGGAGGGAGATGATGCACACACTCAGAGGGTCCTGCAGAGGTCGGGATGATTAAAACTGACTCATGTAGGTGCTGGAGGACGGGTCCAAACGGACCCATCAGAACCACTGGGGGGGTCCAGCGGTTCTGATGGGTCCCCAGTGTTTCCAGGAGGGTTCTGACCCAGAATGCAACAACGTGCTGAAGTGGACCGGGCCGCTCCAACTGAACTCCATCTGAACCCTGGAACCGGTCCAGAACCAGTCAGACTCTGCCCTGGCTCCGCCCCCTCTCACAGAGTAATCAGATTACTGCAGCAGCGTTTGCCGGTGCAGGCTCCGCCCCCCGCTGCGACCTCCAGGAGTTAACGAGGCGCGGCGGCAGAGCGGGGTCCCTCTCTGGTCAGCCTGACACAACGATCCACAGAGACGGGTCGGAACCGACCCGCAGAACTTTATGGAGAGACATCAAGGAGCCGTGAGCCGTGAAACGACTTCAGCTGAATGAGGAGCATGTAAAACAGGAAATAAGGAGGAAGAGGAGGAAGAGGAGGAAGAGGCCTGGCAGGGACCAGAACAGCTCCGGTTCTGGTTCTGGTGTTCACATCAACTTTTCTACACTAAATAAGTGAATAAAATGTTGATTTGCTCCATTAATAATCTGTGATTTTAGATATATGAACGAAGTCAGAACCAGAACCCGTTTTAAGTCGTTTCTCTGTTTTTATGTTATTTTGCGCAGCTGAAGGTTTTTTTCTAATCAGATCTTCTGACTAAACTGAAGACATTTTTAATTCTTTTCTGTTTTTAGGAGATAAAATCGTTTTCTGACAAACTGCATTAATTAAATGTTGCAAACGGAGCAATAAGCACTGATGAGGTTCATTTTGTCTCGGTTCCGCGCTGATCGCTCCCTCTGCTCTCGTCCACATGAGGGAAAAGTTCTGATGCTCGTTTGGATCCAGAGTTCAGAAAATTCACCTGAGAAAAACCAGCGAGACTTTTGGATCATCTGGAAAGCCCAGACAATGTTTATGATTTCTGTGTTATGAAACAAGCAGTAAACATCACAACTGATCAATGAAATCATGTAGATGATCAATACTCAAACATGTGGATCAGTGGTCCAGTCAAAGTAAACTCTGAGCAGGATGGATTTCCTCTCCTTCACCCAGTGCTTACTGGAAACAGCCAACTAGAGAGAGGAGGAGGGTCTTAGCGCTGTCAATCATGCCTCTGCGCTCTGCTAGGCTGCAGCTTCTCCCCCTTAGCAGAACCTGCCCTGAATGCTAAGCTAGTTAGCATAGCCACTGATGATGGTGTATCAACAGTTTTCCTGTAACAGGAAGTCGTTTCTCCTCCATTAGCACATTTAGCAGCGCATACATGAGGATGACTGACAACACTAAGTCCCGCCTCCTGGTTCTGATTGGCCGTTTTTGGTCCCTTTCTTCAAACGGCAGCTCAGGGTTTCGGCTGGTTAGCAGTTGTCTGGAAGTTTGTTCCAGATCTGGATGCAAAGAAGTAAAATGAGGTTCTGGTTCTGGATGTAGAGCAGAACCTGGACCAGAACCAGAACCAGAACGGTTGCTCCATCAGTATTTTAAAGTCGTCTCTCCCAGTGAAGGTCCTGTCCGCCCCCTGCTGGCAGAGAGAGGCTACTGCAGTGTTCTGATTAACAAACCGTAGGGAAGCATTTTCATTTTAATTAGTGAAAAATGTTGCTGACAACCATCCAGAGGCTCTGAGGTCAACGTGTCCTCGGACCGGCTGTGGCTGGGAAACTGCTCCCCCTGCTGGCCGACCTGGTTCTGCCAGCAGGTCATTTCTGTTATTTGCTTTGTGCATCAGGAGCTGAGAAGGAGCAGAGGGAAGCAGAGCAGCAGCACTGCAGTAACAGAGTACTGCAGGACTCTATGTACTGACACCGGGGGGGGGGTGCATGTCCTCACAGCAACCCCCCGTCCTCCTCCCTCCGGCCGCCTCACTTAAAGAAAGATGCTGCGGGTTGAGCTGATGGAGCACTTTATAGCATCGAGCCATGGCGCTGAGTCAGCAGAGGAGAGGAAGGTGAAAGAGAGGAGAAGATGAAGGGGGAGGAAGAGGATGATGAAGTGAAGGGAAGCAGGACGACAGTCAGAACAAAGAGCGAGCTCTCAGAGTGATTACTGAGGCTTCAGCTGCTGCACTGGACTGGGAGAGACACTTCCCAGTCTGAGATCTACTGGAACACCCCACTGGGAACTGGGAAAACCAGCAAATCCTCAGTTAGGACTGCAGGCCAACTTCCTGTTCCAACATGGCCGCAGCAGGAGGCGGTGGTGAAACATGTCAGTCTGACACGAGACGCATGTTAGAGCGCGTCTGGAAGCCACAAATCCTGCAGCACCTGAAGGGCCTGCAGCACCTGCAGCACCTGAAGGGCCTGCAGCACCTCATTATGGAAACTAAAGGTTAAAATTACAACTGAAACAAATATTATTTTGATTAATGGAATTTTAAAAATTGGGTGATTCTGCAGATTTTTCCCGTCATAAATATTTAAATAATTCACTTAATCTCTAGGAGAAAGAAATGAACATTTTATTGGCTGAAATGCAGCAACATAATTAGCTGATTAATATCTGGATGAAGAGCTGATCAATAGATTTTGCCATAATGTGAAGCAGGTGAAGCTAAAACTGTCACCAGAGGAATTTCAGTTGAACAGCTTTAGACTAAGAAAGGTTGTTTACCTAAATGCAAAATGTTTACATGTACAGTTTTGTTTTTGCTCTGACTGTGTAGAGTCTGTGTACTCCAGTTATCAATTCATTGATTGCTAAATTATTTGCAGATAATTTCAATAATCATTTCAGTTCTACTTAAATGATGTTTGTGAGCGGTACTGCTGGCCATCTCTGTTCAAATCCTGGTTCCTTTAAATCGGCGGTTTTCAAAGTGTGAGGCGCGCCTCCCCTAGGGGGCGCCAGAGCACTTTAGGGGAGGCGCTGTGTGAGGGAAAAAATAAACCGGAATGCAACAGTAATGTTGCCAATGTGTTGCCATGTTGCCAATTTAGTTAAAATCATAAATAAAATGAGTTACACATGATTCAGGACCGTGATAGAAAAAGAAAGGGTGCGCATAGCGTGCGTAATTGTTTTTTCCTTTGTATGCCTCCGCTCTTTCATACTGCACGCTCTTTTAGCTCCAGATAAATTGTTTAGATGAGCCACAAAAAGAGCTCCACGATTTTGCAACTGTTTAGGTTTTTGATTTATTTTTTAATTTCAAGGAAATGTGCAACATTTACAGATGTGTTCCAAAGATCTGATCAAAATGTTTTTGTTAAGATGTGAAAACACTGTTGGCATCTCAAACATTAAACTCAGAATCTCAGATGTAACGTTTGTTTGAGAAAACGGTTGAAAAATGAGTTTGGGGTTCTTATCATTAGAAAAATGAAAAAAGGGCGTATTGGCCATACAAAGGCCCTGATAAAATAATTAAAATGGGAGGAAATGTTTTAAAATGTTCATGTGTTAAATTTCATTCAGATAAAGTGTCATTTTAAAAGATGAGATGCTTCTAAAATAAAAGCAATTAGAAGGTGTTTTGTAGTGGCATTTGGGGAGGGGGGCAGCAGGCATTGTGCTCCTTGGAGGGGGGCTCACCCTTTCATACTTTGAAAACCCCTGCTTTAAATGATTCCACGACGTCACAGCAGGAAGCAGAATTTGAGGAGTTTAACTGTTATGGAATAACCAATCAGAAGCTTTTAAAGTCATGACATCATCACCAGATCTCATCCACTCCGTTTAGACGTCTGGTTCTGATCCGTAAGCTGCAGAGCGTCAGGAACACGGTGCTTACCTCTGGAAGCTGGTCGCCTCCAGCAGAATCTTGGATCATGTTCTCTCTGCTGGGATCGGCTGCTTCCACCTGCAGAAACAGGAAACGGGTCGACCAGGAAGCTGGAAATAGGAGCTCAGGTTCAGCCAGAGCCAAAAGGATTCTGTGTTCAGCAGGTTCTGAACCAGA
This sequence comes from Xiphophorus hellerii, assembly GCF_003331165.1. Taxonomy (NCBI): domain Eukaryota; kingdom Metazoa; phylum Chordata; class Actinopteri; order Cyprinodontiformes; family Poeciliidae; genus Xiphophorus; species Xiphophorus hellerii. Next base: position 32,262,475 of record NC_045680.1, read on the forward strand.
GAGGAAACAAGTTCTGAACTCAACAACCTGTGAACAGGACTGGCTTCAGGAAACCGAAGAAACCATCGATCAACCGCGTCCAGATCTACTCTGCTTCGTCAACAGGAAGCTCCACAAAGCTTCATGCCCAAAAGATCTGAAGGTCCAGAACTCAACATTTAGTCTGGATTAAATTCTGACCTAAAACTGAAACGTCTGTTCAGGCTAACATCCAGGCTGGCTGAAAATCCAGCCTTGTTGGATGAAGATAATTTTTCTGTCAAGCAATATCAACATCAGTAACGTGCAGTCAGGGAAAGCAGAGTCATCATGTCATCATGGAAAAATAATGTATAAAGATAAAATCATTTATTGCTATTTTCACCCTGTGGTTTGTACTATAAAGTACCTATTTTTCTGATTATTTTTTCTTCAAAATTGCTGAATTTTCGCATTTTCCCATTCAAATACTCAGAAGCGCAGCAGGTGAGGCAGCAGCAGCTGATCCTCACCTGGACTGATCAACCTCTCACTAACTGAACTGGCTGCTGTTTGGTGAGAGCATGCTCCTCCTGTCGGCACGTCGCCAATAAAATGGTTAAAAACATTTAATATATGAACTGATTTTCCATAATTTAGCTTATATATATAATGTTCAGTGTTTGTTGTCACCAACTGTGTGTGTAACGTGTTTCTGTGCTGAGCAGCGATCAGAAACCAGAGAACAGATTGGAGGTGAGGCAGGCAGTTCTCTGGCCTCATGGCAGGGGGCGCTCATGATCCCAGACATTGTGACTCCACAACTGCAGAGTAAGAGACAGAAGCAGCGAGCTAGCCGTGGAGCTAGCTATACAGTAAAGAGCAGCGATATATTTATAGTTTTCTCCTTTTACCACAACAATCACTTATTAATAATCACAAAATAAACATTAAGCCTAAAACCGAACTACTGCAACAGACTGAATGTTCTGCTCTCTGTGTGGGAAATAGTTCAGTGTTTGTTTTTGTGGCGTTGTTGTCCGTTGCTATGGCAACGAGTCTGCGCGCAGCTGCTCTGATACAGAGAGCTAGAAAGACGTGGTTTTGAGTTTTACTTTAACGGTTTTTCCCTTTGCTGTGGAGCATGAAATTAATAATATCTACATGTCCAAGTTCGATTGAGTTAACAGAATTATTCTACTGCAGCAGCGCGGCTATGATGACATGTAAAGGAAAAGTGTTTTTGCCCTCCAGCTTTGTCCTCATGCACTAATTTTCCTCATGTAAACAATAACATGCAGGAGTTTATATTTGTCTATACTATGATTAAGTCAGAGTCTCACGGACGTCACTGATCAACATCTATGAAAAGTCCAAACCTCCTACTGGATAGTCTACAGAGCTACAGTCCAAAGGTTTGAAGACAATTTTAGGACCTGGACAACACTCTAAAAGTACTGAAGACCCGGCCCATCAGTCCAGAACCACACATTAAGAAATGAACCTTGGGATAAAAACCCAGAGAGTCCAGGAGGCTGGGATCCACCAGCACCTTCCAGTCACAAGGTTTAAAGAGACTCTGTAGGACCTGGACCTGTAGAGCAGAAGGTCTGGACTTACCAGGGGTTTGCAGATTCCCAGGCGGACGGTACCAGGTGGTACCGACTTCAGCACCTCCACTGCCTCGGTCAGGGTGAGAAGGTCCAACTGGGTGTGATTAACTGATACCAGCTGGTCTCCAGGAAGCAGACCTCCATGACGCTCCGCGGACCCACCAGGAACCAGAGAGCGGATCACCATCACACAGCGACCAGGATCCAACGGGTCCTGCAGGGTCAGACATGAGACGGGTTTAATCCCGAGGCGGGATATTTTCACACCCTGAAGAACAGAATCACCCCCGGGCGGACCTCAAGTCGGGCTGAAATGGTTTCCAGGAGACTGAAAACGACCCAGCCGTTCAAAAGCTTTTCAACTCGTTAAATTAAAAGAGACCCGAACACAGGACTAGTTAAAGTCCAAACTGAAACATGGATGGATCAGGAAGTGGCCTTCTATGGTTCTGAATTACAGCTAGAACAGAACATGTATCCATGGTGACGAGTCACAGTCCAGTGGAACCAGACCAGGACCAAGTCAACCTCCCCTCCAGCAGAGGGCGCTTCAGAGTTTCTACTGCAGAAAGGAGCAGAAGAAGAAACGATGGAGAGCACTCCACACCGAGGCAAAGCTCCTCATCTGGTTCCACCAATCACAATCCGTCCGGTTCCAAAATTCCTGCTGCGATTTTCAACCCCTGGAACCAATGAACACAAACTACTTAGAGGCCCCCGGGTCGGGCCCCTGTTTCGGGCCCCAGATCAGGCCCCCGGGTCGGGCCCTCAGGTCAGCTACTGCGTCAGGATGAATCTATTAAAGCTCCACCTGAAACCCAGTTTGCTTCATCGGCTCCGGTTCTGCTGCAGTTGTGATTTTAATCAGGCGTTCCTCAGGCCTGCTCTGGGTCCTACAGGACTCAGCCTGTTTTCTGCTATATTTACTGTTCAGACTTCTGTCATCACATTCAGTCGTATTTTCATTTATACTCCATCAGCTGGACGTGTTGGACATGTTGGACGTCCTCCCGTTTGTCCTGATCAGTGATGGTCTCTCCAGTAACTCTCTGGTTTTAGACTCCAGTAAGACAGAAACTGGTTTTTGCTCCCAGTCACACGAGTCAGAACGTCAACTGGATCCTTCTGCCTGTTAGTGGAATGGAAGGAAAAACTCCAGGCGACTCGTTTGACTCGTCATCAGGCTGCGACTCACGTTGAGGCCGTTTGTGTTTCATTACAGAAACTTTTCTAAGATCAGACAGACGAGCTGCTCTGGAGGAAATCCTTCCTGCTTTAGTCTCACCTGGTCTGTTACTATAACGACCTTTGACCTGCTGGACAAATTTCACCTGCTGGAGAAATCCTTCGTTTCTGGTTTGGTATGAATGCAGAAGGCAGCAGCCAGAACAAATCCTGTCGTTCCTCCGGTTCTGTTCTCTCCACTGGTCGGTTTTAGGATCGTTGCAAAGTTCTAGTGCGGACCTGCAGAACGTCACATGGCCAGGCTGCTGGTTCTGCTGCTGGTTCTGTAGTAACTAAAAGTTCTGCTGGTTCTGTGGGTCTCCTGGCTGAACGTGTTAAAATTCGTTTATCAGTCGGAGGTTTTGGACGGATTGGACCTTCACCCTCACAGCTCTGATTTCTGACTGGAGGTTTTTAAAAAGCAAACAAAACATTTTTATTTCTGATGGTTTCGTTTTGAATAATTTAAGGATTTCACAGCGTTTGTGATTTTATGTCTGAAAATCTTTATAAACTTTACAGACTGAAGAACATCTGGAGCTGCTGCACGGCTTCACTGCAACTCATCCGACCATCATCCATCCATCATCCAACCATCATCCATCCATTATCCATCATCCAACCATCATCCAACCATCATCCAACCATCATCCATCCATCATCCAACCATCATCCAACCATCATCCATCATCCAACCATCATCCATCCATCATCCAATCATCATCCATCCATCATCCAACCATCATCCATCCATTATCCATCATCCAACCATCATCCAACCATCATCCATCCATCATCCATCCATTATCCATCCATTATCCATCATCCAACCATCATCCAACCATCATCCATCCATCATCCATCCATTATCCATCCATTATCCATCATCCAACCATCATCCATCCATCATCCAACCATCATCCATCCATTATCCATCATCCAACCATCATCCAACCATCATCCAACCATCATCCATCCATCATCCAACCATCATCCATCCATTATCCATCATCCAACCATCATCCATCCATCATCCAACCATCATCCATCCATTATCCATCATCCAACCATCATCCATCCATCATCCAACCATCATCCATCCATTATCCATCATCCAACCATCATCCATCCATCATCCAACCATCATCCATCCATTAGCCATCATCCATCCATCATCCAACCATCATCCATCCATCATTCAACCATCATCCATCCATTATCCATCATCCAACCATCATCCATCCATCATCCAACCATCATCCATCCATCATCCAACCATCATCCATCCATTATCCATCATCCAACCATCATCCATCCATCATCCAACCATCATCCATCCATTATCCAACCATCATCCATTGATCATCCAACCATCATCCATCCATCATCCAACCATCATCCATCATCCAACCATCATCCATCCCTCATCCATCCATCATCCATCCTTCATCCAACCATCATCCATCCCTCATCCAACCATCATCCATCCATCATCCAACCATCATCCATCCATTATCCATCATACACCCCTCATCCATCCATCATCCATCCCTCATCCAACCATCATCCATCCCTCATCCATCCCTCATCCATCCATCATCCAACCATCATCCGGCATCCAACCCTCATCCATCATCCAACCATCATCCATCCTTCATCCAACCATCATCCAACCCTCATCCATCCCTCATCCAACCATCATCCATCCATCATCCAACCATCATCCAGCATCCAACCCTCATCCATCATCCATCCCTCACCCAACCCTCATCCATCCATCATCCAACCATCATCCGGCATCCAATCCTCATCCATCATCCAACCATCATCCACCCCTCATCCAACCCTCATCCATCCATCATCCAACCCTCATCCATCCATCATCCATCCCTCATCCAACCATCATCCATCCCTCATCCAACCCTTATCCATCCACCATCCAACCATCATCCATCCATCATCCACCCCTCATCCAACCCTCATCCATCCATCATCCTACCATCATCCAGCATCCAACCCTCATCCATCCATCATCCAACCATCATCCATCCATCATCCATCCATTATCCATCATCCATCCATCATCCAACCATCATCCATCCATCATCCATCATCCAACCATCATCCATCCCTCATCCAACCATCATCCATCCATTATCCATCATACACCCCTCATCCAACCATCATCCATCCATCATCCATCCCTCATCCATCATCCACCCCTCATCCATCCATCATCCATCCCTCATCCATCCATCATCCATCCATCATCCAACCATCATCCAGCATCCAACCCTCATCCATCATCCATCCATCATCCAACCATCATCCGGCATCCAACCCTCATCCATCATCCAACCATCATCCATCCCTCATCCAACCATCGTCCATCCCTCATCCAACCATCATCCATCCACCTTCCAACCATCATCCATCCATCATCCACCCATCCAACCCTCATCCATCCATCATCCTACCATCATCCAGCATCCAACCCTCATCCATCCATCATCCAACCATCATCCATCCATCATCCAGCATCCAACCCTCATCCATCATCCATCCCTCACCAACCCTCATCCATCCATCATCCATCCCTCATCCAACCCTCACCCATCCATCATCCAACCATCATCCATCCATCATCCAACCATCATCCATCCCTCATCCAACCATCATCCAGCATCCAACCCTCATCCATCATCCAACCATCATCCATCCCTCATCCAACCATCATCCAACCATCATCCATCCATCATCCATCCATCATCCAACCATCATCCATCCATCATCCAACCCTCATCCAACCCTCATCCATCCCTCATCCAACCATCATCCATCCATGATCCATCATCCACCCCTCTCCCAACCATCATCCAACCATCATCCAACCATCATCCATCCATCATCCAACCCTCATCCATCCATCATCCATCCCTCATCCATCCCTCATCCAACCATCATCCATCCATCATCCAACCCTCATCCATCCATCATCCATCCCTCATCCACCCCTCATCCATCCCTCATCCAACCATCATCCATCCATCATCCACCCGTCATCCAACCATCATCCATCCCTCATCCAACCATCATCCATCCCTCATCCAACCATCATCCATCCATGATCCATCATCCAACCATCATCCAACCATCATCCATCCCTCATCCAACCCTCATCCAACCATCATCCATCCATCATCCAACCCTCATCCATCCATCATCCATCCCTCATCCAACCATCATCCATCCCTCATCCATCCACCATCCAACCATCATCCATCCATCATCCAGCATCCAACCCTCATCCATCCCTCACCCAACCCTCATCCATCCATCATCCATCCCTCATCCATCCCTCATCCAACCAACATCCAGCATCCAACCGTCATCCATCATCCAACCATCATCCAACCATCATCCATCCATCATCCAACCATCATCCATCATCCATCCCTCATCCAACCCTCATCCATCCATCATCCAACCATCATCCATCTCTCATCCAACCATCATCCATCCGTCATCCAACCATCATCCATCCATCATCCAGCATCCAACCCTCATCCATCATCCAACCCTCATCCATCATCCAACCATCATCCATCCATCATCCATCCCTCATCCAACCATCATCCATCCATCATCCAACCCTCATCCATCCATCATCCACCCCTCATCCATCCGTCATCCATCCCTCATCCAACCATCATCCATCCATCATCCACCCCTCATCCAACCATCATCCATCCCTCATCCAACCCTCATCCATCCACCATCCATCCATCATCCGACCATCATCCGACCATCATCCAGAATCCAACCCTCATCCATCCATCATCCAACCATCATCCATCCATCATCCAACCATCATCCAGCATCCAACCCTCATCCATCATCCAACCATCATCCAGCATCCAACCCTCATCCATCATCCAACCATCATCCAACCATCATCCATCCATCATCCACCATCATCCATCCCTCATCCAACCCTCATCCATCCATCATCCAACCATCATCCATCCATCATCCAACCATCATCCATCATCCATCTCTCATCCAACCATCATCCATCCCTCATCCAACCATCATCCATCCATCATCCAGCATCCAACCCTCATCCATCATCCAACCCTCATCCATCATCCAACCATCATCCATCCCTCATCCATCATCCAACCCTCATCCATCATCCAACCATCATCCATCCCTCATCCATCCATCATCCATCCCTCCACCTTGTCGAACGTTTTTATTCTGGGAATTTCCAGACTTGGTTCAGAAGTTTTCTACCAGTTCCTCTCCAGATTTTCTCCAAATCTTCTGAGAGCGGTGCTGATGTTGGGACCCGACCCGACCCGCCAGAACCCGCCTCCTCCCCCCAGCAGAATTCAGAAGTCGATTCAGTGAATCCCAGCGGCGCTGCCAGCGCGGAGCGAGCCGCTGCCATGCCAAGTTTCAGGCTGGCAGAAGAAAGAGTGGGTATTTTTAGCCGCAGCAGGGCGGCTGCAGGTGGAGAGCGGCGGAGTCAGGGCCTCCTCCTACGGGAAGCTGAGGAGAAACAAAGGAGTCAGGGGAGCGGAGGAAGAGGAGAGGAAGCTCCTCCTGAACCTTCAGCCTCCAGAGTTTCACTAAAACTGACAAGTTTGGAAGGAAACTGAGCGAACAGCAGAGAGGAACCGGATCCAGTACTGCATGGATGCACCGTGACCCCACCGTGACCCCGTTGGTACCGATTCCTTTCCAACAGATCCAGGTGAAAGACTTCATGCTGCAGGGCTGGCTCGGCGCTGGCGTGCCGGTGCCGTGGGCCCGGTCTCACCTGGTAGTCCAGCAGGCTGAAGCCCAGGCCTCGGTCCGTCTCCTTCTGCAGCTCCACCTCGCTGACCTCCGGACCCCACAGGGCCAGCTCGCCTTCATCCTCCTCCTCTTCCTCCAGGCTGGAGTCCTCGCTCCTCGTCAGCTCCTCCACAGGAGAACCCTGCTGCTGACAGACAGAACCAACTGGATCAGGCTTCGGGTCCAGAACCAGACTGACTGCATGAGGGCGGTACCTGCTCCTCCTCTTCCTCCTCTTCCTCTCTGCGCAGCATCGACGACAGCTTCATCTCCATCTGACAGGCAAAAACAAATCATTACCTCCTAGTTCTCCGGGTCCAGAAGGATCTCACCCGTACCTCCAGAACCAGAACCAGGAGTTCTCTGGACCTGAGCTGCATCGGCGCCATCTGGATCCGTACAACTTGAGAAAAGTGGAAAACTCCTGGGAGGAACGAGGGCCGGACTCTCTCACCTCTTCGATGCTCCGATGTTCTGCTGCTGGTTGTGGTGGAACGGACGGTTCTGGTTCTGGTTCTGGTTCCGGTTCCTGGTCTGGGATCAGGAGTCGGCAGCAAACCAGAGTGAACGGAGGGGGAACCTCTTTGAGGAAGGACACGGCTTCCCGCCGGGACTTCCCGTACAGCTGGACGCCGTTGACCTTCACAGAACAGAACCGTCAATTGGGTCAGCGGGTCGGGTCGGGTCGGGTCAGCGGGGCTGGTCGGGTCAGCGGGTCGGGTCGGGTCAGCAGGTCGGGTCGGGTCAATCGGGTCTGGTCGTCCGGTCCATCGCTCAGGGTTTGAAAACTGGCCAGACTTTAAAGGTGTGACCCGGTTCTAAGCGGATGTTTCTCCGGTCAGTACCGGTCCGGCGGTTAGATGAAGAACTGAAGCGTTCCCGTCCCAGAACCTTGTGGAACTCCGTCATTCCCACTGGCGATGCGTTCGGGCGCTGAACGGATAAACGGGGCAGCTTCAGAACCGTCAGTAGTTCATCCTGAAAGCGGGAAGTTTTACCTCCAGCAGTTCATCCTCAGGCCTCAGCACGCCGTGTCTGTCCACGGGGCCCCCAGGGGCCACAGAGGAGACGTAGTGGTGGCCGTCGAAGGAGTCCAGCTCCACGCCCAGACGCAGGATGTGAATGGGCAGCAGCTGCAGAGACACAGAGGGTCAGCAGGAGCTGCGGCTGCGTGACCGGCAGCCAGAATGCGACGCTGCACCTTGGAGGATTTCTGCAGCTCTGCATCGTCTTGGATCACGGGATCCAGGTTCACCACCTGACAGGAAACCGGAAACAGGAAGCACAGTCAAAAGTGCAGCAGAACCGGATCAGCTGCTGGGTTCTGGACTCACCAGGACGAGGTACTGAGGTCCCAGAGCCGCCTCCCACTTGGCCCGTAGTTCTGCATCAGACGCTGCAACACACAGAGCAGGCTGAGTCTGGGCTCTGCTGCAGGAACACTGGAAATGCATGGTGACCTTTGACCCAGACCAAAACAACTGAGAGGTTACGATTGTTCTCTGACAGAACCAGACGGAACCTCTGCATGATCTAAACACACAGAGGAACCAGAACCAGGTCTGGGCGGGTGGAGAGAAGAACAGACGGCCACATGGCGTTCCGGGTTCCCGCTTGCTGCAGTGAAAGCGCCGCAGTAAGCAGCAAGTGTTGGCCGGCGTTAGTTTAATGACCGAGACGAGAGTAGGACAGATGAGAGCTCAGCAGCAGAGCGACAGTCTGTCTGCAGGCTGGAAGCGGATTAGGAAGCGGACGGACTCCGGGATGGAACGCTGGGACGTTCTCCTCAGGTCCAGGTGTTAGTCAGAGCCGGCTGATTAAATTAGCATTGCTAACCCGCTTCCAGCCGGTGAATTAATGCTCCTGTTGGGCTGAATCAGAGCAGCAATACATCCCAGAGGGACGGGCGTCTGCCGCACTATTCAGAAAGAGAAACTCAGAGTGGAGTTGGGGGGCCGAGGCTTGCAAACAGGAAGTTGTTCTGTTAAATTCCATTTATTAAGCTGTTCCGGCTAAAAATAAGAAGAATTATTAAGCCGGATTGAAAGTGTCTGTGTTGCTCTGAGCTTTTCACTAGCCGAGCAGATTGATTCCTTAAAGATCGGTTTATAGAAAATAGGTTTATAGTTTGTGCATTTAAAGCCGGACCAATCACACCGTTGGCGTCTCTGTGCTGCTGCTGCTTTATCTCTGAAGTTTACCTCAGCTCAGATCTCAGGCCTCCTTTCACTCAAACTGGACTCAGGCTGACCTGTATGGATATTTACATCAACTTCCTGTGAGGAATCAAGTTTCTTTCCAGAGGTTTTGATCAAGGTCAGAGTTTAAACCGCCGTGTTAGCTCTGGTTGCGCAGCTCAATGAACCGCAGGAATAACTTGTAGTCGCTTTCTGAGGAGCGAAGAGAATGATTTATCTTTGTGAACAAAGAATTATGCGGCATTTCCATCTCTACACGCTGCCCATACTAAAGAGTTAATGTGGAAAATATCTGAAACTCTCGTCCCATAAACTCCAGCAACCAAAACAGTTTCTGTGTTTTAAAAACTCAACAGACAGAAATGTTAGAGCTGCTAAAGAAACATTAGAAACATTCAATTTAATCTCAGTTTGTTGCTCATCTCTGCTCAGTGCAGCAGATTGAACTCATCCTGCAGGGCCGGTCCAAGGCTGCATGAGGCCTGGGGCAGAATCTGACCTAGGGGCCCCTCTTGCTGCTAAAACCATCAGCACCTCTAACAGCTTCTGTGTTGGATTTAATCTGGGAGACAGAGAGTAGATTAACTGGCCAAACCAAAAACAATCAGTTATAATTACAGTTTATTCATTTGTTTTTGAGAACAAACAGCTCAAACTCACAGCATCGGATTGTTGCTATGGTAACAAAACAATCTAACTATGAAGATTGTTGTTTGAACTTTTACAAAGTAAACTTGCCAGCTCCTTAAAATCTTACATTTAAATGTTAAACAATTTAAAATCTTTGAATTTATGTTGAAACCATTAAATCAAATTCTGCAGCTTTGATAAACAAATGTTGAATTTTATATCTGGGTTCAAATATTAGCCTTTATGGGGCCCCTCATTCTACGCCATGCTTTGTGGGCATCCTCCCAGTCTCACCTCTGTTCAGTTGGGCCACGTTGGGATATGTCACTTCCTGTTTCATCATCACGATGGATCCAGATGCTGACAAACGACCTTTGACCTCCAGGTTCCTCCTCTGAGACCCCCTGGTCGAGGCCCGCTCCACTGAAACAGACAGGACAGAAAACCATGAAGGACTTACTGGTGCCTAGAACAACCTGGAACAACCTGGGACCTTTTTCATCAGTTGGTTCCAACCAGGAAACCAAACCTGCTAGAACCTCAGAACCGACCTGAAGGTCACATGACCAGAACCTGTCCCATCAGGCTGACGGACTCACACTGAGAAACGTCTTTTGTTCTTCCAGAACTTTCTGCTGTCGGCTCTGTATCGGTTCCTAAGCTGGACCTGAACCGTTCCGCTGACCTCTGACCAGCGGAGGCGCTGAATACAGAAGCGGCTCTACTGGTCAGATAACGGCAGAACTCTGCAGCTCTGAACACAGCAGGAGATAACAGCTCTTCCTCGGTCCGTGGGCTGACTGGACCGGACCGGACCGGACCGGTCGGCGCCGACCAGAACAAACGACCCGAAACCCAAAACATTAATCTCTACAGACACTGCAGCAGGAAGAGGAGGAGGAGAAAGAGCTGCACATTCTGCAGATTACAGCCAGGAACAGATTCATCAGACAAAGGTTCTAATAAGGTCCGCCCGACCAGAACCAGAGCAGAACCAGAACCAGAGCAGTCTAGCTCATAGTCACTATGAATGTAAATGATGATTTTTCTCACGACAGGCGTCCATCACTAACCCCAGAACCGACCGCAGCGGTTCAGCTGTTAGTCACATGACCCGTTGGAGGCAGGACTTCCCGGAACGCCCTCCTACCATTATCCAGGGATCTTTCCGGGCCTTGGGCTTTCTTCCGGACCAGAGTCAGAACCACAGTCTGACCCGTCTGCTTCATCACCTCCAGAACCTCCTGGTTGGTCATTCCATGGAGACTGACGTTGTCCAGCTGATGGAGAGACAAGACGGAGAGGGAAACCTGATGGGTCAAAGGTTCTGATGGGTCAAAGAACCATCCCCACCAGAATCCGTCTCAAACAGAACCGGTCAGGAACTCACAGCCAGGAGGCGGTCATGGACCCGGATGTTTCCGCTCTGGTCCGCGGCGCTGCCAGGAACCACGTGTTTCACAAACACACCCACTGCATCTGAGCACAGGAAGATGACATCAGAGCGCTTCCTGTTCTCATCTGGACCAGGACCGGTTCCAGGACCGGTTCCGGTTCCCCGCCCACCTTGGCTGGTCATTGGATTGAAGCCGATGATGGAGATGCCGAGGCTCTGGCCGTTCTTCTTGGTGAGAGGAACTTCATGAATCTCGTATCCCTCCAGGTTGGGCTGAAACCAGAACCAGAACCAAGTAAAGTGGGTCAAACAGTTTCACTTCGTCATGACAACCATTTGAACTGAAGGCTCACCGTCTTGCTGGGCCGGCGCTGCGGCGGGAGTACAGGAGAACCTGGAGGTAAGGACGTAACGGGGGCGGAGTCAGGAAGTGGAGGAGGTACATTAACGAAGGGGGCGGAGTCAGGAGGCGCAGCCGGGGCGGCGGTCGCCTGTCCTCGGGGGTCCCTGGCGATCAGCATGGTCACATGACCGCCGCAGGCTTGCAGAACCTTGACGACCTGGTCGCTGGTGAGGCCGTTGGTGGGCGTCGACCCGATGCGGAGGATGTGGTCACCTGTGCGGAGGCGCCCGTCCTAATTGGACAACGGGAGAGAACCCGATCAGCTCGTTGTTTTGGTTCGACCTCAGGAAGAGGAAGCGGACTCACCCTGTCGGCTACGCTGTCGGGGATCAGAGTTCGGACGACCACTCCGCTCGTCTTCCCGCCAACAATCCCAAAGCCCAAACCGGATCCATCATTGGAGAGCTGGATCTCCTCCACATGACCCCAGAGGTCCTGCAAGAAAGGATCCGGAACAGGAACAGGATCAAGATCAGGATCCGGCTCCGGATCAGGATCCTGATCAAGACCCGGATCTGGACCCGGATCAGGATCAGGATCAGGATCCAGACTCTGCAGCTCCAGGTTTCATCAGCAAAACCCCAAAAACTCAAATCTGGAGGGATTGCAGACGGAACCAGGAAGTAAATAATCTGTAAATATGGAAAATCTTGATGACTCATCACTATTCCTGAGATCTGATTGGCTGCTGGCTGCACCTGAGCAGCAACCGCTGGAAGGTGTTTAAAGTACACACACACACAGCAGGCCGCTGTTCCGGTTCTGGTTACAGCCCTGACCCGATCCAGCAGCTCCGCCTCGCAGTAACAATCCTTCCCTTCATTCCAGAGCCGACGCTCCGCTTCCCGACACAAGGTCACAGTTTTCCCAGGAACTGATCCGTTACCGACCGGTACCGACCCGACGGAACCAGCAGCAGCTTTCTGGGTCAGAACTCCAGATAGACCCGGGTCAGATCTAGCCAACTGCTGAGCCCAGACCATCACCCCTCCACCGCCGTTCTGAACGCTGACAGCAGCAGGTGGCGCTGTAAGGGAGAAGAGTCATGACCTTTAACCTTTAGCCGCGGCTGAGCCATTTGGTTCCAGTCATACCTCTGATGAAACCGGGTCAAAGCAGACCCGCATGGTCCAGTTGATTAAGACCAGTGGTTCTGAACCGCTCCCTGCTGAGGGGAACCAGAACCAGAACCTGGACCATCATCAGCACCCAGTGGAGATGTGGGTCCAGCTCCACAGAACCCAGCAGGTTCTCCAGGTCCGGACCGACCCAGTCGGTCCTCGTGGAGCAGAACCGAGCTATCGAACCCAGTCCAACAGGGCACAGGAAGCGGAGTCAGACCCGAGAGCTGATTCTGTTTTTGCACTTAAACTACAGGTCCTGTGATAATCAATGACTGATAATCAATGACTGATAATCAATGACTGATAATCAATGACTGATAATTAGACAGAAATGGAGGAAAAAGGTGAATGAATTTCTTTTTATATTTTTACTTTTATAAACATGCGATTATATTTTAGTTATTTTTATTGGTTTTGTTTCATTTTCGTAAAAGCAAAACCCTTCAAAACGAGTCCTCCAGAACCACGAGTCCTCCAGAACCACACTGCCCCTCTTGTCTGGTTCCGTTGGACCTGGGCCAGGTTCTGCATACCGGGCCCCTGACCCACCTGCCGCTCCATTCATGTCCCGCTCAGATTGAGGTCGTGTTTACAGGAACCGCGGGCAGAACTGGGCCGGACACCGTGACCCGACCCAGGACTGGGCAAGAAGATGCAATAAAATGATCCGTTTGCAGAAAGCTGCATCACCATGGCAACTTGGAGGACATGGCGTCTCTGCATGAGATGCTGACCCTTGACCCCTCCATGCAGGAGGTCACAGAGCTGGTTTTGTCTCTGGAGAACATACGGATGTTTTCAGGGGTCAAAGTTCAACAGATTTCAGCTCTAGATTATTATTCTCAGTGAGATTAGATCAACCCTGACTGACCTCACCAGAACCGGGTCGAGGTTCTGGTACCAGCAGCCTGACAGAACCACAACCAGGAGGTTCCAGACAGCTGCCCCCAGACCCTCTGGTTGCCCCCAGACCCTCTGGTTGCCCCCAAGCCTCCTGGTTGCCCCCAGGCCTCCTGGTTGCCCCCAGGCCTCCTGGTTGCCCCCAGGCCCCCTGGTTGCCCCCAAAACCGTAGAGTTGCCCTGAAGTGGGTCTGGGCGATGGCCAGCAGTGACTGAGAAATGATTTCCTGAATTCGATCCTCCTCAGACTGCCAGCAGCACGCTAACTTCATTTCCTCTCAGGTCATAAAAATGAAGCGAGTCAAAGTCAGCAGCATCATAGATCCTCACAGACAGGAGGTCTCACTCTGTCGCAGAAATGTGGCCTTAAAGTCACCTCCAGGTGTGACGGGGCGCCTCCTACCAAACTCGCTTCGGTTCTGGGCATGAGCCGGAACGACCAACACAGCAACTGACAGAACCCCCTCACCTGACCAGCAGAACCCGGTAGAACTCATTAGAACCCATCATGTCTCAGTAGAACCCAGCTCCATTCCACTGACCGTGCCGACCGGCCCTTCAGCTGGAACTCCTGGTGCGACCCGGTCCCGGGCCACCACTAGCTCCACGGTCTCGCCTGGCTGCTGCAGCAAGCTCAGGACCGCCTGGTGGTTCCGGCCCGGTTCCAGACGACTGCCGTTGATCACCAGGATCTGGTCCTGCTCCTGAAGACGCCCGTCCCTGCAACAGAACCCGGGTCAGAACCAACCAGAACCGCTCCGTGGGTCCGGGTGTGCCTCACCGGTCGGCGATTCCTCCCGGCTGGATGTGTTTGACGAACACGCCGTGGCCGCCGCTTCCTGCCGGGTTCAGCCCGACCACGCTGAACCCCAGGCCCCCTGAAGCGGGCCGGGTCAGAACGATCGGCTCGATCCGGCGGCCCTGCGAATAGAACCGGCTCAGTCCCGTGGCACACGTCGCCGTGACGACGACAACACCTCCGAGGCCACGCCTACCTTCGCAGCCTCCTGGATCCACTGCTGCAGGCGCTCCGTCGGGGGCGGAGCCTGAAGGGAGAGAGGCGACGAGCCATTGGTCAGGACGGAGGAGGGGGCGGAGCTCATAATCAGCTGACCGCGTCTGGAGAAACTGAAGTCACTGCGAGCGTCAGGAGGCAAGCTGTCGATCTGGGGGGTGGAGGGGAGGAAGAGGAAGGAGGAAGAAGAGGAAGGAGGCTGTCAGGTTCAGGTTTCATTAAATACTGATTTTCATCTTTTCCTGTTCTGGTGGATCCTGGCCGGTGGGATGGATGGTTGGATGTTTCCTGAGGCGTTCAGGGCCCTTTTCAGGAAGTGCAGCACTGAGCTGCATCAGGACAGCGAGGAGCTAGAAACGAGGTGTGGGGGCGGGGTAGATTGGGTGGGGGTAGACTGGGTGGGGGTAGATTGGGTGGGGGTAGACTGGGTGGGGGTAGAAGCAGAGGAAGGTTTGGAAGAGGAGCATCGATTTCCCCGCGGCGCTGCGGGTCCAGAGGCTGATGTATGGACGACCTCTCCTCTCTCGTTGTGAGGCGTATCAGTCTGCGGCTGATTGGGGCCAGGCTGACGGCGCGGGACCCGGCCGAGGCCGGGCCGTTACTCAGGCAGGACATTACTAGTCCGTGCCTCCGTCGCCGCGGTGACCTTCGCAGCACTTAGAGTATGAAGGCGCTCGCTGCGGCTGCATTACCTTAATTTGGCTGCAGGTTGTTTATTGTGAAGGCGGCGCGGCAGGGGAATACAGAGCAGGGCCGGTCACATGACCAGGGGGCGGGGCTACACCTGCCACAGTCCAGGAGGAGGTCCTGATCCAACTGGAAACACACCAGAGTCAGACCAGCAGAACCAGCAAACCCGGCTGCTGAGATCAGAACCAAAGTCCAAATGGAAAACAGCTGGAAAATAAAACCCTGGAAGTTCCTACTCTGAGTGGGGGCCTGAAGTAATCGTGGCGACCGTTGACCCCGTTATCTGAACTTGAGGGGGCGCAGTGATTACTCAAGCAAATCGTCCAATCAGAGACCAGACCAGATGCTGATATTGTCGTCCACAGGTCTGGTCCCTCTGAGCCAATCAGATTGCAACAGGGTCACTTTAAGGATTTTAGGATTCTGATTGGCTGAGCCAGCAAGAAGCCAGGCTGCAGCTCAAGACATCCTCACAGGCCACAGGCCCCGCCCCTTTTCTCCAGCTGGTAGGTGGGGCTTAGCTTCAGACCAGCCGGGATGGAGGTCCAAAAGAATCACTGTGGTCCCTGAAGGCCACATGACCACTGGGTCCAAAGCCCAGAAGCCAGTGGGCGGAGCTTCAACTGATCTAGTGCTTCCTGATTGGTCTGAAGTGGAAGAAGCAGAGCGGGCCAATCAGAGGCCCATGATGTGAATAAACATAAACAGAACCTGGTTCTGTTCCAGGTTCTGTTCCCGGTTCCGGCCGTTTCTCACCTGCTGCTGCAGCTGGCGAACGGAGTGCTGCAGCGTCAGGACGCGGCCGAACAGCGGGCTCTGCAGCGCCCCCTTCAGGCTGCCCAGGGCGGCGCTCAGGCTCCACTCCTCCCTCTGGACCAGCCGGTTCTGGAGCCGGTCCAGAGCAGCCAGAACCTGCTGGCGCTCCGCCGACGACACTGAAACAGAGAGAGCGGCAGGACTCGACAGAACCGATGAGCTGACATGAGAAACAGGATCGGAACCAGAACCGGAACTCACCTACGGGGACGTTGTCCAACATGGCCGTCCTGGATCCGGGCGGCACGCAGAGTCACCGGACCGACCAGAACCTGGAGCCACAGGGAGGAATCGGGTCAGACGGAAATACTCAGGTTCTGATCTATAAACCGGGTCAGAACCATCACCAGGCTGAACAGCTACCTGCGCATGCGCACTGCGAGTCTGACAGTTTCTGTGTTCAGGTGGTAAATCTGCAGGTAAGAGTCCAAACTGAACCGAACCGGGTTTACCTGTAAGACTGATGACCCAGTTCACAGAAAAGAACTTCGCAGAGCCGGACCGGGTCACACACCTGAGCTCACCTGGGAGGAACCAGGAAGTGAGACAGCGCGGTTCCGATGGGCGCGGTTCGGCAGTTTAATGAGCTAAAGCCAGAACCGTCCAGGTTCTGAAGGCACGGAACGGTTCCGAGAGGTCCAGCTGGACTTCCTGCATGTGAGGCAGGTGCGCCAAACTTCCCTGACAGGTGAGAGAAAACCTGCTGAAACTGGTTTAAACGGCCGAACCTGAACGCAGCTTCGTTCAGCGGGAGGAGAACCATGAGGTTCTGTTCAGCCGAACCCACCCACTCACTCAGAACCGACCAACCCGAACTGACCCAGTCCGGCCGAAGCTAAACTGCTAACTCAGCTGGGCTGTCCGGACCAGAACCAGAACTCACCTTTTGGCTTTCCAACCGAACCGAACCGAACCTCCTACAGCCGCTGAGTCCACACTCGGTCGCAGAACCATCCGGAACTGGGACAGGACTCACTTTAACTGGACCCAGTTCGGCACCAAAATCGCTGTGATGATGCCTTTAGGTACCGCCGGAAATAACAAAGCTGCTGCGGTTGATTTTAGTAGAGATGGAATGGTCAGAGGGTTCGGTTCGGTTCGGTACTTATCGATAACCCTCTGCTGGTTCTACACCGACTGCTTCCTGTTCGTGTCTGAGTTCAATTAAAAAAGTGTTTATTTGTTTAAAACAAAGTTTATAATTCTGGAAGTTTAAAAAAATGTAAATAGTGATGATGATGATGATGAAATAGCTGGAAACAAATGATCGTTTAGTTAGAATGACTGTAGTTCAGATATTTTCGGATTATTAAGCAAATAAATGTTTTAAATATAAAAAAATCCAAAGTTTTAGTAAATAAAATAGAGTAATAAGTAAAATAGTAAAATACATTTCTTAGATTACATTTCTAGTAAAATTTTGTTTTTATATAAAAAGTAAATAAAACTTAATACAAAAATAGATTTGCATTTTTCAAATATATCAAAATACACTAAGTGTACATTTGTTTGTTTGCAAATAAAAGACAAATTAAAGCTGAAAAGGAAAAACAGCTGTTTTAGAAATTCACGTTTGAACCAAATATAACACTTAATTGTGGTAATAAAAAATAGTAATAATAACAATAAAAGCTATCATCCAGTAGGTTCGAGTTAAAGTTCGGCTGGCAGGAGGAGGGGCAGGACGGGCTGCACCTGAACGCGTCGTTCGGCCAGAATGATGCGTTCATGTTCAGTCTGTGCTTCTTGTTCCGTCTGCTAAGAACTGCAGCACAACTTGAACCGTGTTCTCGCCATTTCCATCCTCTTCAGCCGAACCTTTAACCGGTTCTGGGTCCAGGTCCGATTCTGGTCCTCTCTGTGGGTTGAACGACCGGTTCTGAAGCGTTTGGGTTTGCTGAGAACAAAGTTTTATTTTAAAAGTTCATATAATTCAGAATCACCGAGAACCTGAGGTTTAATCTCATCTCAGAGCTCCGATGGCCCTCCGTCCTCAGGACCCTGAAGGCAACAAGCCGTCACGTGATGGTTGGCTCATCATGGCGGCTCCCTTCGGACGGTTGCTACTCCTGACGCTCTTGCTGTTCTGCTGCGGTTCTGGTTCTGGTCTCAAAGCGACTGAGGCTGAAGAGGCGGAGGACTGCCGACACCTGAGGCTGGGACAATATCCTTCAGTCACGTGACGCTGCTTCCGGAAGGAGCCCTTAGCTTAGCTTAGCCTGCTGTTTATCTGATAAGAGTCTGTAGTTCTACGGTAGTTTAACGACCTGCTGAATAACTCGGTTCGGATGTTAACATGGTTTAAATATTACAACATCCTGAAGGTTTTAAAACGTCTAAAGTTCAATTTTGGATTCAAGAAGCTGCTTAACTCTTAATTATTCATAATTAGTTTGATATTTTTTGTTCATTACTTACTGTAATTACATTTTAATTTATTGTAATCTTTGTTTTCCCTAATATAGTTGCTATTCTCGTTTTTTTCATTATACTTATTATCAAGAAATTCAACAAAAAATATTTACCATGAATTTGATTAATATTTTTCTTTCACCTTTTTATACAGAACAATTTTATACATAAACACAATTTCACTTTTGACTGTTATATCATTGTTTTGATCATTTAATCTGTTATTTTATTGATCCATTAGCAGCTCGTTTTGTTTTCTAAATTACATTTTAGTAAATTTGTAACCCTGAACCCGCATGGGTCCAGTTCTGGTTCCAGTTCAGTAAAGCTGTAAGGTTCTGGTTCCTTGACCCGGTCACGTATCTGTGCAGAGACCCGAAGATCGATGAATCCACGCAGGAACCGGAGAACTGCCGGGACGGCGTGGCGTTCGGTGAGTCCGCTCCATTCGGACCTGGTTCTGGTCCGCTTGGTTCTGGTTCTGGACCTCAGTAGTAAATGTAAATAACAGTAGAAAGGAGATGTTTGGACCCGTCTGGTTCTGATGGTTTGATCGACTGAAGATGAGGAGAGAAGTGGCAGTCAGAACCAGAACCGGTCAGAACCTGTGTCTGTCTCTGCAGTGGACTGTCTGCCCGCTCCAAACGTCACCTGCCGGCTGTCCAACGGAACCGAGGTCCGGTTCAGCGGAGACGAGGTTGGCTTCAACAGAACTGTCGCCTGCAGGAACGTGTGAGTGTTTCCGGACCGAGCCAGAACTTTATACTCACCGTCCGATTCTGGACAGTGATAAACCGGGTCGGTTCTGGACTGGATGAGGATCAAATGCTGTGTTTCCTATCAGGACCGGATATTCCTACAAGGTTGCCGTGGCGCTGTCTCTGTTCCTGGGCTGGCTGGGAGCGGACCGGTTCTACCTGGGATACCCGGCCCTCGGTACACACACACACACCCCCAGAGAGAGAGAGACACACACACAGAGACACACACACACACAGAGACACAGACACACACACAGAGACACCCCCACACACAGACACACACACACAGAGAGAGAG
The DNA here is from genome assembly GCF_003331165.1 of Xiphophorus hellerii. NCBI lineage: Eukaryota > Metazoa > Chordata > Actinopteri > Cyprinodontiformes > Poeciliidae > Xiphophorus > Xiphophorus hellerii. Next base: position 32,282,754 of record NC_045680.1, read on the forward strand.
AGACACACACACAGACACACACACACACAGAGACACAGACACACAGAGACACACACACACACAGAGACACACACACACACAGAGACACACACACACACACACACACACACACACACACAGAGACACAGACACACACACACATTTTCGGGTCCCAAACTAACTAAACTGTTTTAGTCTTAATTTGTTTCCATGGTAATTTCTCTAAAAAAGTTGAAGCTTTTTATTATTTACATTTTATAGTTTCTGATCATTAATAATTATTGTTGATTTTTCTTACAGGTGTTTTATTTGCTATATTTATCTTTTTTAGTTTGTTTTTCTAGTTCATTTATTTTATTTTTGGAGTTTAAATATTAACTATATTGATATTTCATTTATCTAAAATTTGATGTTTTATTCATGTAATTATTTTTTTCTATTTTTATCAGTATAAAAAAAGTAATATTTTAATTTTATTTTCTGTCATATTTATTTTTAATCATATTTTGCCTTTAATTACTAATTAGTAATGTTTGTTGATAAACGGGTCGGTGGTTCTGACCCGGCAGGCGGTTCTGTGTTTTAGGTCTGCTGAAGTTCTGCACCGTGGGATTCTGTGGGATCGGGACTCTGATCGACTTCATCCTGATCGCCATGCAGGTAAGTCCAGGAGCAGGACCAGAACCAGCACCAGAACCAGACCCCTGACTGCAGCCTGTGTTCTGCAGATGGTGGGCCCGGCGGACGGGTCCAGTTACATCGTGGATTTCTACGGCGCCCGGCTGACCCGGCTCTCCATCACCAACGAGACGTTCAGGAAGCCTCACCTGGCGCTCTGATCGCAGCCGGACCGGGCCGTGAGTCCAGAACTCTTGAGGCGTCAGAACCGAATGCGAGGGGCGGAGCCTTCGGGTTCCCTCCAGCCAGAGTCTGCCCGGTAACAGGTGATGCTTTGTTTCTGCAGGCGCAGCCTTCGGGTGAAAGAGGAGCAATTGCGTCTTCATCACCCGTCACATTCCTGGAGGACCGATCCGGGTGTCCCCTCCATGTCTTCTATGTCCTCCATGTCTTCTATGTCCATCATGTTCTCCATGTCCCCTCCATGTCTTCTATGTCCTCCATGTCTTCTATGTCCATCATGTCCTCCATGTCCCCTCCATGTCCCTATTCAGAGGTTTTTCTGCTGTTTAAGTTATTAAATTTGAAATAAATCATTCTGAGTTGATCTGCGTCTCGTCTTTGATTGGTTTGGGTCTCGGTCGGGTCAGTGAGGTTCTGGAAGGAAACTCAGAATCACCAGAAGTTCATCTTGAGTCCATCAGAACAGAACTGGTACCTGCTTTAAGTTCTGCTCAGAGCTCCAGGATGATCAGTCTGGATGAATCTAAACGCTCAGAAACCAGCAGATCAATCTGATCTCTGATCAATGGCTCCATGTTCTCCATCAGAGCCAAAGCTCCTCAGGTAGCGGCTCACCTTGATGCAGCTACTGATATACCTGGGATTGTCTCCACACCTGATCACCTTCAATAATCAAACTGTTTGATCAGCCCTGGTTTCTCTCTAGTGAGAATAAATAGATGCATTCAGACGATGAGTTTCATCTTTATGAGACACAAACTGAGCAACATGATTATTTACATTGAGGTTTTCACATCCTCTATTTCTCTTTTCTTTATTTTGTGTGTGTGTGTGTGTGTGTGTTAGGTTATTGCAGGGGTGGGCAACTCCAGGCCTGGAGGGCCGGTTCCTGAACTTTTAGATGTATCTCTACTTCAACACACTTGAGTCAAATAATGAGGTCGTTAGCAGGACTCTGGAGAACCTGAGTTTTCTTAGGAGGAGATTCAACTGTTGGACCAGGGAGACGTCTAAGAGTTGCAGGACAGCGACCCTCCAGGACTGTCCACCTCTGGGTTATTGTCTGAGGATAAATCGGTTCAGTTTCATAGTTTAAACACCAAAATATTAAAATCATAAAATCATCGAGTTTGATGTTCTTGGTCTAAATAACTGAATGTCATCAGATTTCAGTGAGATAGAGATAAATCTTTATTGTCATTGTCACAAGAACAACAAAATTTAAAAGGTGCCATCAGTCAGTGCATATGCTTAAAAACAAAAAATAACTGTCTCACAATTCACACACAATGTAAGAATTAACAAATAACTGGTAAAAAAAAACTAATAAATAAGAACAGCCACATTCTCACATCATTCATGATGATTAATGGTTGTTTTTGATTGCATTTAGTTTTGTTATTGCTGTCGGGTAGAAACTGTCTCTGAGACGGTTGGTTCTTGTTCTGGTTGCTCTGTATCTTCTGCCTGAAGGCAGCAGTGTGAACAGAGAAGGTCCGGGGTGAGAAGTGTCCTTTGTGATGTGTTGTGCTTTTCTTAGACAGCGGTCGCTGTGCAGGTCCTCCAGTGAGGGGAGAGGGCAGCCAATGATTTTTTGGGCTGTATTCACAACCCTTTGGAGAGCTTTCCTTTGAGCCGCAGTGCTGCTGTTATACCAGACGCAGATACAGTAGGTCAGTATGCTCTCTATGGAGCACTTGTAGAAGGACACCAGCAGCTTCTCCTTGATGCTGTTCCTCCTGAGAACCCTCAGGAAGTTCAGTCTTTGCTGGGCCTTTTTTATCAGCTCCAAGGTGTTCATGTTCCATGTGAGGCCCTGCTCAATGTGGACCCCCAGGAAACGGAAATCAGCTACCCTCTCCACACATTTTCCCCCAATGGTTAGTGGTGTAATGTCCGTTTTATTCCTCCTGTAATCTATTATGAGTTCTTTTGTCTTTGAGTTGTTGAGGAGCAGATTGTTCTCCCTGCACCACTGCACCAGCCGCTCCACCTCTCCCCTGTAGGCGGACTCGTCGCCTCCTGAGATGAGCCCCACCACTGTGGTGTCATCAGCAAACTTGATGATGGTGTTGCTGTGGTGGGCAGAGGTGCAGTCGTATGTGTACAGACAGTAGAGCAGGGGGCTCAGCACACAGCCCTGTGGAGAGCCAGTACTAAGGCTGAGGGCAGTGGATGTATGTTTTCCCACCCTAACTCTCTGCTGTCGGTTGGTCAGGAAGCTCAGAATCCACATGCAGGTGGAGTGAGGGAGGCCCAGGTCCCCCAGTTTGTCCACCAGTCTGTGAGGGAGGATGGTATTAAAAGCAGAGCTGTAGTCTACAAAGAGCATCCGCACATAGCTCCCCTGCTGCTCCAGATGTGACAGAGCAGCATGGAGGGCCGTGATCACAGCGTCCTCTGTGGATCTGTTGGCTCTGTAGGCGAACTGGTGGGGGTCAAAGCCAGGAGGGAGAAGTGCTGTGATGTGACCCCGGACCAGTTTTTCAAAACACTTCGTCACCACAGGGGTTAGTGCCACTGGCCGGTAGTCGTTGAGGCAGGAGATGTGAGGTTTCTTGGGTATGGGGACTATGGTGGAAGATTTCAGGCAGGATGGGACTGTAGACAGGGCTAGGGACTGGTTGAAGATCCTGGTGGAGACTCCAGCCAGCTGATCGGCGCAGTCTTTCAGGACACGTCCAGGGACGCCATCAGGTCCAGCAGCCTTCCTTGGGTTGACAGCCCGCAGTGTGCGCCTCACCTCGTGCTCCTCTACAGCGAGGGGTGTGGTGTTGTGGGTCGCTTGGTGTAGAGTGGCTGCCTCTGTTGGCTTCACCTCAAAGCGGGCAAGAAGAGGTTCAGCTCCTCTGCCAGCGTGGCGTCGCCTTCCGCAGCTGCGAGGTTGGTCCTGTAGTTGGTGAGATGCTGGATTCCCTGCCACACCTGCCTGCTGTTGTTGCTGTCAAGGTAGCCCTCTATCCTCCTCCTGTAGTCAGACTTAGCCATTCTGATGCCGCTCTTCAAGTTAGCTCGGGCTGTACTGTAGACGGTCCTGTCCCCAGACCTGAAGGCGGTATTCCTGGTCTTTAGCAGTCGCTGGACCTCCTGAGTCATCCAGGGCTTCTGGTTTGGGAAGACCCGGATGCGTTTATCCACAGCTACAGTGTCAATACAGTTCTTGATGTAGCACAGTACACTGTCTGTAAAAACCTCCAGGATTAATGTCCACATTAATTATCCACAACAGTGGATTTATGTTTGTAGTTTGTTATTGTTCACAGGAAAAGTTTGTGTTACTGCCGCACATTTGCACGCCAGGGGAAAAGTGTACGTATATTTACGCAAACTTTGACGCAAAGTTAATTTATATACATGCCGACTTGTGGTTAAAATATGGCGCCGCATATTTTATGTGCGTATGCCGCTTTAGACATGAGGCCCCTTGTATGGTCCAGGTACAAAAAACAACTGAAATCGCTCTTCATTTAAGTTTCACAAATCAGATAAACGTTTCACAGATCACAAACTTTGTTTTAAATATTCTGCTATTAGAGCAGAATAACATAGTTCAGGTTTGCAGATGTTGTAGTTTTTCAACTGTGGTCCATAAAAGAAACTGAAGGTAGCAAAGAAATTTGGTGGAATCGCCCTTTAGCCATTTCCCGAATCGGAAGCCAACTTCAGCTCAGTGTACAACAAACATAAAGTCATGAATTCAATACTCTGTTAGCATCAACCGAAAATAAGCTGAGGTATCATAGGCGCCTTGCTGCAATACCACAAGCATTAGTATTTCAAAAGATGTCAACAAACACCATACAAATTAATAAATGTGTCAATGGGAGTTTAGCCGAATTATCAAATACCCTTAAAACATTAACAAAAGAAACCAGTGATCCTATTTCAGGATTTAAAGAGTTTTATACACAAACTTATCAACAATTATCAATCTCCACTATAGAGTTTCGTTACGAGAAGGCGGGAGAGTTAAAATAGACAAAACGGGATTTAAAAACAAATCCTAGCAGTAAAATTAACAAATCTTAATGGAATAATACAAACAACCTGAATGTCAAGCAACTCACCGCTGAATCTGGTAACTCCATATGAAGTCGTCATCAAATTTTGGGACATTAGAGAGATGGATGGACAGTTTTACTTCCGTAATGTCCAGCTAGTACTTTAACAGCAGCGCCCCTGGTGGCTGGATGAATAACAGGCTAAAGAATTGGGGATTTGGCTGCTACATGTCCACAGTTACTTTTTCTTGTCAATTTGTTTTTCGTCATGTTGCGCTCCGAAAAGCTTTGGGGATGCAAGCCACTCATTCATTCACCATTCGTACAACCAGTTAAGCAGTCATTCAACCAGATAGCTAACCAGTCATACAAACTACAAACCCTAAACGAAACTCCTGAGGTTACAATGATAAAGGATTAAACTAATAAACTATTAAAAGTGAAAGAGTTAAAACAGAAAAGTGATGATGAGTTTCAGAAGAGGTTTCAGTCTGAAGGATCCACAAACAGAAACCTGCAGAAGCCATAAAACCAACAGATGGAACGAACAGGAGACGCTGGAGGAGGAAGAGGTGGAGTTTGTTCCTCAGGGGAGATGTCGACCTCTCAGAGTAAATGTCTCCTCCACAGGGACATAAAATCATATTTAAAGATCCTGGAGAGCTCCGTGTTTGAAGAAGCATGAAGGAGGAGGCGGAGGAAGAGGAGGAGGACGGCTTCATCTCCAAACTCTGATATATTTTAAAACCTGACCTCCTGACATGAATATATTTTTAAAAGAATCCATATTTTTATCTGAGCTACAGAAACAAGACTGGGAACAGATTGAATAAAATATAGCAGAAATCAAGATGAGCCTCCATCTGCAGAGCCTTCCCTCGACCAATTGGAGGGCAGATTACTGGCAGGTGGGGCATCTCCACCAACAGCCACCATGTTTCATCTTCAGGACCAAAGTTCTTCACATCATGACTCCATTCAACTCAGTGCAGCCCTGGATAATCTCTACTGACAGCAATCTGGATATTGAAGAGCTCCAACTTTTATAATGCATGTGGTAATGCCCTAATGCCCTAATACCCTAATGCTCTAATGCTCTAATGCCCTAATGTTCTACTGCACTATTGCCCTAATGCCCTAATGCTCTAATGCCCTAACGTTCTACTGCACTATTGCCCTAATGCTCTAATGCTCTAATGCACTATTGCCCTAATGCCCTAATGCCCTAATGCTCTAATGCCCTAATGCTCTACTGCACTATTGCCCTAATGCCCTAATGCCCTAATGCCTTAATGCCCTAATGCTCTAATGCTCTAATGCACTATTGCCCTAATGCCCTAATGCCCTAATGCCCTAACGTTCTACTGCACTATTGCCCTAATGCCCTAATGCTCTAATGCCCTAACGTTCTACTGCACTATTGCCCTAATGCCCTAATGTTCTACTGCACTATTGCCCTAATGCCCTAAAGCCCTAATGTTCTAATGCCCTAATGTTCTACTGCACTATTGCCCTAATGCTCTAATGCTCTAATGCCCTAATGCCCTAATGCTCTAATGTTCTACTGCACTATTGCCCTAATGCCCTAATGCTCTAATGCCCTAATGTTCTACTGCACTATTGCCCTAATGCTCTAATACCCTAATGTTCTATTGCCCCAACGCCCTAATTTTCTACTGCACAATTGCCCTAATGCCCTATTGCCCTAATGCTCTAATGTTCTACTTCACTATTGCCCTAATTCTCTAATGCCCTAATGCTCTAATGTTCTAATGCCCTAATGCCCTAATGCTGTACTGCACTATTGCCCTAATGCTCTAATGCTCTAATGCCCTAATGCTCTAATGTTCTACTGCACTATTGCCCTAATGCCCTAATGCTCTAATGCCCTAATGTTCTACTGCACTATTGCCCTAATGCCCTAATGCTCTAATGCCCTAACGTTCTACTGCACTATTGCCCTAATGCCCTAATGTTCTACTGCACTATTGCCCTAATGCCCTAAAGCCCTAATGCTCTAATGCCCTAATGTTCTACTGCACTATTGCCCTAATGCTCTAATGCTCTAATGCACTATTGCCCTAATGCCCTAATGCTCTAATGCCCTAATATTCTACTGCACTATTGCCCTAATGCCCTAAAGCCCTAATGCTCTAATGCTCTAATGTTCTACTGCACTATTGCCCTAATGCCCTAATGCTCTAATGCCCTAATGTTCTACTGCACTATTGCCCTAATGCCCTAATGCCCCAACGCCCTAATTTTCTACTGCACAATTGCCCTAATGCCTTAATGTTCTATTGCCCCAACGCCCTAATGCTCTATTGCCCTAATGCTCTAATACCCTAATGTTCTATTGCCCCAACGCCCTAATGCTCTATTGCCCTAATGCTCTATTGCCCTAATGTTCTACTGCACTATTGCCCTAATGCTCTAATACCCTAATGTTCTATTGCCCCAACGCCCTAATGCACTATTGCCCTAATGCTCTAATGCCCTAATGCTCTAATGCCCTAATGTTCTACTGCACTATTGCCCTAATGCCCTAATGCCCTAATGCCCTAATGTTCTACTGCACTATTGCCCTAATGCCCTAATGCCCTAATGCTCTAATGTTCTACTGCACTATTGCCCTAATGCCCTAATGCTCTAATACCCTAATGTTCTATTGCCCCAACGCCCTAATGATCTACTGCCCTATTGCCCTATGTTGGTGTTGTAGCTTCAAATGGCCGCAGCTCTTTCTGGATTGTAAATCCTTTTCTAAGTTGCTCTCTGGGAAAATTGCAGTCTTAGGATGTAGATCTACGTTGTTAGATTCAGATCCTGATGGACGCCACAGTGCAGATCTACTCTGGATCATCTTCAGCCTCCATACTGTCTTCCTGTTGGATTAAAGACGTTTTGTGACCTGTGGTTGTCATGGTGATAAACGCCTCGCTGTGGTCAGCATGGTGGTTAAATCCTGTCTTAAAAACTCAATCTAGATTCTAGAACATATATATCTAAGCTCCCTTTTTATCTAAGGTGCTCAAAAAGTTAGTTTTTATTTAGCTTGAATTCTTTTAATAGTTTTTATGAGAAATGTCAGTTTTCTGAAGCAGCATCATGATTCGTAACGGTTGATGTTACGGTTTTATTATTTACATCGACTAAAACGTTGTGTTGGCCTGAGAGGCTCAGTTTGCTTTAAATCATGTTTAGAAAACTTTCTGGGTCCATCTTGACCGCTGCTGTTCTGGGGCCACACCTTTAAAGTACAGAGTCCCCCAAGGCTCAATTGTAGGCAATATTTTGTTGATTTTATATTTATTGCCTCATATTATTAATTCAAAACATTCTCACTCAAAATCCAGATTCATTGTCTTGTTCTTCAGCTCTGCTTTGTCTGACTTCTGTCAGAATCTGAGTGTTTAAAATTAATTTTAAATAATTCATTAATTATTTCAGCTGTTAAATCAAGTTTTACCAGCTGCAGCTTTTAGCAAAGGTAAAGTCTTATTTTGAAGGAATGGCCTCCATTGCTTTGCTATTGAACTCTTATTGATTTATTATTAAAGGTGTGGATAAAACCATATAAGGTCGTAGAACTGCTGCCTGATTATAAGATTCTTTTAACAGCTTATAAAGTTTTAAATGGGTCAGCCGCTCCGATTCTTCAGAACCTACAGCTCATTAATCAGCTACTACTGAAAATCCCTCGGATTCGACTTCAAGCAGAGCGGATCATCTTAACAAACCGGACCGGACCAGCCAAAACTGGACTGGACCGGACTGGACCAAACTGGACCAGACCGGACCAGACCAGACTGGACCGGACTGGACCAAACTGGACCGGACCGGACTAGACCAGACTGGACTGGACTGGACCAAACTGGACCAGACCGGACCGGACCGGACCGGACCGAACTGGACTGGACCGGACCGAACTGGACCAGACTGAACTGGACCGGACCGAACTAGACCAGACCGGACCGGACCAGACTGGACCGAACTGGACCGGACTGGACCGGACCGAACCAAACTGGACCAGACCGGACCAGACCGGACCGGACCGGACCAGACCGGACAGGACCGGACTGGACAGGACCGGACTGGACCGAACTGGACTGGACCGGACCGATCGAACTGGACTGGACTGGACCGGACCAAACTGGACCAGACTGAACCGGACCAGACCGGACTGGACTGAACCAAACTGGACTGGACCGGACCAGACCGAACTTTACCAAACTGGACCGGACCGGACCGGACCAGACCGGACAGGACTGGACCGAACTGGACTAGACCAGACCGGACTGGACCGGACTAGACTGGACTGGACCGAACTGGACCGGACCGGACTAGACTAGACTGGACCGAACTGGACTAGACCAGATCGGACTGGACCGGACCGGACCAAACTGGACCAGACCGGACAGGACTGGACCGAACTGGACTGGACTGGACTGGACCGGACCGAACCGAACCGGACAGGACTGGACCGAACTGGACTGGACTGGACCGGACCGAACTGGACCGGACTGGACTAGACCAGACTGGACTGGACCGGACCGAACTAGACCAGACCGGACTGGACCAAACCGGACCAAACTGGACCAGACCGGACAGGACTGGACCGAACTGGACTGGACTGGACTGGACCGGACCGGACTAGACCAGACTGGACTGGACTGGACCAAACTGGACCAGACCGGACCGGACCGGACCGAACTGGACTGGACCGGACCGAACTGGACCAGACTGAACTGGACCGGACCGAACTAGACCAGACCGGACCGGACCAGACTGGACCGAACTGGACCGGACTGGACCGGACCGAACCAAACTGGACCAGACCGGACCAGACCGGACCGGACCGGACCAGACCGGACAGGACCGGACTGGACAGGACCGGACTGGACCGAACTGGACTGGACCGGACCGATCGAACTGGACTGGACTGGACCGGACCAAACTGGACCAGACTGAACCGGACCAGACCGGACTGGACTGAACCAAACTGGACTGGACCGGACCAGACCGAACTTTACCAAACTGGACCGGACCGGACCGGTCCGGTCCGGACCGGACCTTCAGATTTCTGTTGCCGGTTCTGTTTGCAGGACGAGGTTCTGACTCCGGACCGGTTCATTCATCGGAGCTTCAGGATTTACTGAGGATGTAAATAAAGTTTTTTTCCAAGACAGAAAGAAGCAGAATAAATCCTGACAGAACCACCAACAGAAGTTCAGGTGAACTTCGGTTCAGTTCAGTTCAGTTCAGTTCAGTTCGGTTCAGGTTCATCCTATTGGTTCTTCCTGTCAGCTGACCAGCCAGCTGGACCAATCACAGCAGCAGAAACCAGGAAGCTGGTCCCAGACCAGCGTCTCCCTCCTGCTATGGCTGTTTCTCACGAAGTTTCATTATTGATCTGTAACACACACCTGCATGCACACACCCCACACACACACACCCACACACACACACACTGTGATTAATGCTAATTGGTGTGTGGACGTGCAGAGCTTTAATTATTTCTTGTATTGGTGTTAAATCGTATCTGAGCTCCTTTGTTAAAAACAACAGTTTCTGGTTTTAGCCTTTATAGCAGCAAAGCTAGCTGGCCTTCTGTTGTCCTTCTATTGTTATTGGCTATTGCCTTAGCACTGGCTTGCAGGCGCTAGTGCTAGTTTGGAGTCAGACGGTGAGAGTTTGTTTGTTCGCCAATGACATGCTGCTCTTCAGTTCTGACCCACAAACTCAAACTAGAACCAGTAATGTAGAGAAACATCAGTGAATGAATGTCTCCATGGAAACAGGTAACATCTGCTAATCACGCTGCTTTTTTAAAGAGAATCAGGCCCACAGCATCAGACATCCTTCTCCGTGTTTAACAGAAGGCATGAGCAGCTTTTCCACATCTCCTCCCTTCAGTCTGCAGCAGGAAGGGCTCAGTCTGGCCAAAGCACCTACGGCTCAGAGCTGATGGACCGCTGACCGGTTCTGGTTCCACAGTTCGACCTGTTATCCTGGTTCTGGTTCTGATTGCAGGCTGATCCGGCTCTGCTTTACCTCGTTCTGCCGATTCTCCCAGACCTTCATCTTCACTCTGTGACCTCTGCAGCGTCACACAGCGAGTGTTGAGAGGGCAGATCAGGTCAAGACTCAGTGTGTGTGTGTGTGTGTGTGTGTGTGTGTGTGTGGAAAGGTGATGCCTGCTATTGGCGGCTGGTTGAATTATTCACACTCCTCTGCGGTCGTCTTCCCCTCTGAAACCTGAGGAGCGGGCAAGCTGCCCCCCTGCCCCTCGCCACCCTGGGGGGAGAACCCGAGCTCAGACCACAACAACACGGCTCACATGGGGGGCAGATCGCTCAGACGATCCAAACCACAGGCAGCAGGATCAAACATGGTGTCAGGAATGATGCTGATGCTGCAAAGCTGCAGGAGCTGCTGGGTAACGGAGACGTGGGAGGAAGAGGAGGAGGAGGAAGATCAACCAGGAGAACAAGAAGAGGAAAGAAACAGAATAGCAGATACAATCAGAGCAGTAAATCTAATAACATGTTGATCTGAAACCCAGCAGAACAGAGTCGGTCTGACTGGATCAAAGCAGGCTCAGATGTTAGAATGGCCTAGTCAAAGCCCAAACCTCCAACTGTGAAATGAACATTCTAACTGTGAGAAATGTGTTTGCTGTGATGCATAAGTGCTCTGCATCGTTGTTTCGACTAAAACAGCCTCATGGGTTGAGCCATCATGGTTTCTCTTTGGCAGCCATGTTGAAAGGAAACTGGGTCGTCTCCAACCTCAGAGGTCCAGTTGCCTTCAGGCGCTGGACTTTAGTCAGGAAACATGAGAGTGAAGCAGCCTGGGTCGTTAGCTTTAGCATCTTTATTTTCATGTGGTTGCATAGGAAACGCACATTTTGCTTCCAGTAAGTTGAGTCTGAGCGGACATGGCGGCGGAGACGGACCGAAGGTCAACAGAAGCAACAGACAGACAGACAGACAGACAGACAGAACGACCCGGTAGAACAGAACCGGCCAAATGAAACACTGGACATCAGGTGACACCAGGTCGGCTCAAAGCGCCGCCTTGCTGTTGAGGCACGAGGTATCAGTCCGTTTCAGGTGAGGATGGAGGGAAGGGCTGGATAGTTGAACTGGTTTCCATGGTGATTCAGGCAGTGAGCAGGGAATGATGGGAAACGTTGGGGTTCTGCCTCTCTAGCCTCGCTCAGGGGATTATAAAGCTCTCCTTCCTAAAGATTGTCGTTAGCGACGCGTAGCGCCACCTCCAGGGCACCCAGACGAAGGCAACAAGACGATTCCTTAAGGCTGATCAAACTGATTATTGAACATCCTGAAAGCTGATCGAACTGATTATTTCACTGGTGATCAGTTCAAACAGTTAAAAACATCAAGAGCCCAGAAAACAGGAGGGCAGTTTGGAAAGACTGTAAAAACGAATCCCTGGATTGAGTTACACAAGAGATTTCAACACAGTGTGGAGTAAAGCCTGATGCTAATATTTCTATTCTATTCTATTCTATTCTGTTCCCCTAAAGGGCAATGCCAATGCTCTGCTGACCAGCCATGTTTTGTTCCACTTCCATCCATTTTTGTCCCGATAAACCTTAAAACTTGCTTGAGTTCTCCAGTTAGCCTTCTGAACAGCAGCAGTGAGTTGGAAATTGAAAGTTGCTAACTCTCACTAATGTCATTGGCAGTGAGTAGTATTTGTTCCAAAGCTAATGCTAATGTTAATACAAAATTGTCTTATCTTCTGGTAGACTGCTAACACCAAAAATTAATATAACATTAGAATTTTAACATTATTGTAAATTTTTGTTATGGTGGACCCTGTCTATTTGTAGATTCATGGAAAATTTACATTTTTACATTTTTTTCGCAGACCATATCTAGAATATTTAAAAGAAAATGCATGTTGGGCAGCTGAAGTTAGGGTTAGGGTGCTTCTTGACACACAACTAGTTGGCATTTGCAAAGCAGACAATCCAGGAGCTGCATTTATTTTCCTTGGCGCTGATTGTCTGAACCCTCAAAAGCAGAAATAATGAGGACTGTTATGTTCTGAAGTAGTGCTATGACAGCACTAATGCAAATTAAGCTAAATTTAGCTTTTGGTATTTAAAGCAGGCAGTTAAAAGAGTTTAGAGGGGGACTCGAGTATTTCTGGATTTTAACTTTTGACAAGCAGCTGTGGACCCCAACTCCCAGAAATACATGGAAATCTTACTGATCCTTTCTACTACCACTTACCACAACTAATTAGGATGCTACTATTGTCTGCAGCTAGTTACTGGAATTTAATTCAATATTAGCATGCTAAAGCTAAAAGCCAGCTGGGTTTTTTAGTGCTAGCAGGGTAATGCTAGCATCCAGCTAATTATTGTGATTTTTACTGTCTCCTGCTCACATTGATGTCTCCAGCTAATTATTGTGATCTTGTGTGTGTTACTAATTTCTACTTTTAAGTAAGTTTATGTAACATTTGCTAGTAACATGTGAGCATGTAGCTAATGTTCACACTAACTATTTGACATAATTTAATTGTATTTTTAGTGCTTATGTTCACAGCTAATGAATTGGGTTTTCTTCAGTGCTAGTGCTAACAGTATTGTCCCCATCTAATTAACACATAGGAACTGCTATTAACCACTACTAATAGTTTTAGCTATTTTATTAATGTTAACATGCTGATACTTCCACAGCTGATTATTTGATGATTTCATTCAGCATTAAGACACAAAAGCTAGCATCAACAGTTACTTATTGTAATTTTATCTATTAGTCATCTGCTAACACTTATATCTATAGAAAATGAATGTTAGTTTTAGTTAATGTTACTAATCTCTGCTGCTAACTAAGTCTATATACTAGTCGTTGTGTTAACATGCTGCTAATGTCCACATTAATTATTTAGATTTTATTTAGTTTTAACATGCTAATGCTTAATTTCACAATTAATGTGGTTTATTTATTGCTGGTGCTAACACTAATGTCCACAGCTTTTTAAAAGGATTTCTAATGAGTTCTATTAATTACTTCTAATCCTTCCAACTAATATCAGCTATGTACAAATCCCAAATGTTAGCATTTTGCTAATGTACAGTATATTATTACTTATTGTTAGCAGACTAATTTGTTGTCATTTGTGTTACTAAACCAATGGTAACATACTCAACTAATTGTTATGGTTTAATTTATTGGTAGTCAGCTAGGGTTAATCTCCACAGCTAATTAATCCAATTTTTGAACATTTATTTACTATTAGGGCTCTACTGCTAAAATCTGAAAATAATTTCTAACAAAGAACCCCGCTAATTAGCAAGAGTTTAAGTTATGGAGGAAGTTTAGTTAATCGTGTATTTGTTGTGAATGGTAGCATATGGCTAATTTCCACAATTATTTAGGTTTTATTCAGTGTTAGGAGGCTCGTGCTAATGCTTGTGTCCAATAATTTTTATGTTTAGTTAGCCTTGCTAATTTCTTAATATGTACAAGTCACTGTTATCGATATACTGATGTCACAATTCACAAGCTCAGCATGATTTCATTCTGTTAGCATGCAAATGCCAACATCCGTAGCAAATTATTCAGATTTTATAAGGTTAAGATATTTATTGTATAAAATACCTTATGGGAGAGAAATTTAATTATTCAGATTTAGAAAACAGGATTTAAAAAAAGTTTCCAAAGAAAATTTCTGCCAAAGTTTCTACATGTGGAAAGCCGCTAAATCGTTTATACTGAAGACTTTATGAGCTAAATAGTTTTAAAGTTTGACATTGGTAAACGTCAGACTTTGGTAAATTCTGAAAGTATAAATCTTTCACCATGCTTTGCTTTACTACCATAAAACCTTTCTGATGTATTTACAAAAAATTTTCAGTGATAAGAAATGCATAAATAACTGGGTCATGTACATTTCCCTCTGGGTAACTGATATGTTATCAGCTAGATCCTGGAGTTTGTAACATCTTGCTGCAGCAGCAACAGAAACATCAGCCTAACAATGAAAAGGATGTTAACTCCTCTTTCTCCGGTCAGAACCTAAGCCAGAGAGGATGAGGAGCAGCCCATTGAAACAAAGTGTGGTATGACCCGGCTGTTTAGACAAATATTCGTAATCATATGTCAATAAAACATCTTAAAGTCTGACTGCCAGCCATCTAATGCTCCTTCCTTAAATCTCAAGCACTTTGAAAGAGGAATGTTTGATAGATGTTTGGTTTCTGTAAATGAATCTGTGTCCTCTGAAGACAGAAACAGACAGCTTGCAGATTCAATGGCATTGCCCTTTAAGAAAACAGTCTGGTCATCAACAAAGTTTTCTGCCTGAAAGAGATGCCCGAGTCGAAGAAACTGTTGAGTTTCAAAGATGTGAGCAGCATCGACAGGCTGCAGGAGCCACTGGAGGTGAGCTAGACAAGCCGATCGACCCCAGCTGGTCCGGGCTGGGGGGGCAAGGCGGAGGCTCCCAGGTACTGCAGCCGCCTTCCCTTTAAACCGCTCTGATCCTGGAGGAGAAGCAGCTCGTTTAAAGTCCTGCCGGGGGCAGGGGGTGGAGGGGGGCAGTGGAGGAGTCTGGGGGAGTCAGGCTAGATAATGCTGAGCACTGCAGAAAAACGCAGAAGCCATCGATTGGTTCTTCTGCAGGAAACAGCCCGGGGAGGAGGAAGGGGTATGGGTGGGGCTGTTGGTCAATGCATGCTGGAGTGTGTGTGGACCCCACAACGCAGTAAGCTACCTTCAGGCCTCCTGTGGGAGATTAATAAGAATGTGTGTGTATATATATATATATATATGTGTGTGTGTGTGTGTGTGAGGGAACCAGCTGGATGTTTGCTGATGCTAACAGTGATCTGGAGATTGTCTGATTAAAACTGTGCGAGGCTGAAGGACTCAGAACGGGACCCATCAGAGAGGGACCCATCAGAGTGCGAGTCTCATCCTGATGGCGTCCCATCACGGCAGGGCCCGTTGGGGCCCCTCGTCCTGCAGTGGATGCCTGTCAGACGTCCCTTGCAGATGGTGGTGAGTTGATGAAGAGGAGGGTGAAGATGAACAGGAAGTTCGTTGTTTTTCCTACTTGCTGTCTTGCGAGGCGCTATGGCGGAGCATGCAGGTTACATCAGGTGATTATTGGTGATTATTGAACATCAGCTAGAGTCAGAAGGCTACTGGTGTTCCGGAGATATAAACAGGTTCAGGAGAATACAGCTTCACAGGCACTACATTTCGTATCTTCATATATGGTACAGTATGCTGGTTCCTGGGTTTGCTCCACGGCGCCCCCTCTGGAGGGACGTGAAGGCTGTTAGTCAGTGCATAGTTCTCATGCAGATTAGACTGCTGCGCCATGATTGGCTGTGGAGAAGCAAGATGGAGGCACGGTCTAGTCCTCCATCAGTCATCTGTTCAAAAACACCCTGACCCCTGACCCCCGCCTGCCCAGCAACAGCTGGAGAAGGGGCTCCTGTTCCTGGGGCATGATGGGGGTTAAAAACTGCCCCTCCGTTTCCTGACGGGGCAGCAGAGCTCTTCTGGGGGAGTGAGGTTTGGATCGGTTCTGGTTCCAGCTCTGGTTCGGCTGTGATCGGACCTGCTGCCCGGTTCATCAGAACCGGCCCGGTTTCCTCTGCACCTCCAGACCAAAGCACCATCTCTGGGTTGCTGATCGGGTTTTTGTTTCATTTGATGCAGAAAGAGAAGAATTGATCCGTTAATGGAGACATTAAAGAGAAGATTTACTGATCATTAGAATAATTGATTCCTGGGAGGAACCGGAGCAGGAGGTCCGATCTCGGTGTCCTGTCGCTCCGCAGCGGTGGAGGCATGTAGGAGGAGGAGGTGGAGAAAGAAACAGATGGGAAAGAAAAAAATCATGTTGCATAATCAAGCTGTTTATTGTTCTGCATGGAATGGTGAACAGAAAAAAAGATGCCTGGATGCATTTCTAGTCGGGCATCGTTTGGCCGGCTATGTCTCCTGCCTAACAACTAAATTCTTTCAAACGCAGAAAAATGTTGTTTTCCCTCAGAAGGACTAAATTCAGCTTCATCAACACTGAACATACAGAAACTGTAACATCCATTTACAGTGGGCGTGGGGGTCACCCTGGGCTGCAGAAGAGCATCAACATAGGAAATGTTCATAAATACATAAAAAAGGAAACCCAAGAAAAAAGGAGGAAACGGGAAAGTTTTCAACTTAGATCCAGTTTCCAGGAAAAAAACAAACCTCCGTAGAAACAGTCAGAAAATTCACAACACCACAGTTTCCTCACTTAGTCATTGTTAAAAAAGTCCTGCATTAGAAAATAGGGCAGCTTTAAAATCAATAAACTATACAGCACTCAGTCAGGCCTCCAGCCAGTAGGAGGCGCTCCCTCTGCCCTCACTGCAGAACCAACTAAATGAACAAACAGCAAACAAACTCGCTGCCCACACTACTGCTCTCACTCATTGTAGTTTTCTTAAAAACGTCTCGAACGCTCAGCCAGAGTCGGACTCAAACCAACTGATCAGATTTTATGACACTTTAAAAAATGTCCGTGCAATTTTCTAATTTATTCCCTTCAACCGATTTGATCTAGAAGCTGCTTTTCTTTATTCATCATCTCATATTTAGTGCAGATAGTTAATGTCCAACTCACAGCCAAAGGGAAGGCAGGAACAGAACTGACCCTCGGCCCTCACAGCCTCGGCCGACAGAACCGGACAGATCCGTTTCACAGAACCGTCCGCACTCTTACGGACGACAGCTTGGATTTGTTTAAGGTCGGGTTCATGAGACAGCAGCCTGGCTCATCGGACCAGAGCCACCCGAGCGGCCCCGTGGGGTCCGGCTTCGGTCTGAAGGAAGGAAATCTAACCATAAAAAGACGTCTCAGAGTGCAAGCAGATATTGCATAATTTACATCCGATACTCGGATCTGGGAACAATCAGGGAGACAAACAAGAAGACGTGAAACCTTTTTACAGCAACAGACGGAAAATTCCCTGGAAAGACGGAGAAGATCACGAAGCGGTCGACCAGAAGGTCCGGATTCAGTCAAACGAGCAGCAAACAGCAGCGCCGGAAGCTGTTTCTGCTGCTCTGCCCCCTACTGGAGCCCTGTGGTAACAACAGGGAGACTCGGGAGTTCTAAAGCTGACCTGCAGGTGGAGTTGGATGTCTGGGCTCCACTAAGCTGGTTCTGTCTCTGCTCCAGAACCAGAACACCCAGCGACCAATCACAATGCGCTTTATAACTCCATTTATTCTCATCTGAACAGTGGAGGACCAACAAGCTGCTCCGCCCACAAGCTAACAACCCCTTAATGCCTGAATGCCTGAGTGCACAAAAACTTAGACATTATAAATTTGAATATTTCAGTCACCATTAGTGTAAATTTAGCTGTGATGCTAACTAGCAACACCAGGCAGTTAAGGAATGAAACAGATTGTTCAGTCTTACTACAGTAATAATTTCATAGAGAATGTTTTTGCTCAAAAAAGATTGAAATTGAGTCAAATTTTTCTTTTTGAACCACTGGTTTTTCATCATCATAGTGTTTTAAATACTGTAAAATTCCTTCACATCAGTCCCATGAAATCAGTTTTACAAACTGATTTTCAGCAGATATTTTGAACAACCATTTGTTTTCATCCTGCAGCGTTTCAAATAGAGCTAACTACTGAAAAATGTTTTTACTGTAATGTCCTAGAAGTTTTTGTTCCCTAAATCCAGATAAAACAGATATTATATTAGGGTATTTACTTGTGAAAATAATTATTTATTAATTAAGATTTATATATAATAAAAATACTATTTACTTTTTTTCACAAATATATCTAAATGTTATATATTGGTTAATTTTCATTCATTAGTTGCCAAGTGTCACTAAAAAACTTCAAACACAAATTAGAAATAAATTTTAGAATTTTAATGTGGTCTGTTTTAATATATCATGTATACAAAACATTAGTTAGTCAAAGAATATATTTTTATTGCACAACCTAGCTGAGGATTCAGATTATTAACAGTTTACCGGCCTTTTGCACAATTTCGCTTCCATGAACCACATGTGGTTCACACTCCGACCACTGGGTGGTATCAGAGCACGTCTAAAATCAAGCTTAATATGAGAGGAATAAGTATCAAACGACGTTTGGCTATATATACAACAAGACAGGCATGAAGCTGGAAAGCTTCACTCATTCATCAGGGGGTAAAAATGTTTTAATTGATAATTGATGCAGATTGTTATTCTAATATAAATAAAGCTGATTTTTTATGTCTCTTATAATAGAGATATGTTTGTTATATAGAAAGAGCTTTGTTTCCTATCAGAAACAAATTAGAGGCAAGCCTGCCAGGGGTATGAATAATTATGGGCTGTAGAGCAGCTTGTGGTTCGGACCTGGAGCTGCTTTGGTGGAAAACGTCCAGCAAACGTTTCCATCTGCAGCCATCAGGAGATCCAGTCTCAAACATGGTATAGACCTTCTGAACTTTCCCCTAACCGCCTCCAAAACAAGTTCTTCACAACTTCCTCCTAATAAAACCGAAATTAATCAGCCTACTGCGCCACCTGCAGGCCATCTTGATGCTGGTTTGACCACAGGTTGGACATCCTGCTAGTGTTTGTGGCGCAGACCAGGATCGGCTAATTTAGATACAGAACAGACAAAGGAACGTTTCGGATTTGAAGAGCGGACCGGTGCTGTTGCTGCCAGGAAAACGAGAGGAAAAGAACCGAGAGCTGTAGGGAAGTGAAGAACCCACAGCAAGTGCCTCATGTTTTACAGGATATCGTCCATTTATCACTAACTACGTCATCTATGGAGAAAACGGCCACAAACACGAACACATGCAGATTTTTTTACTTCTTTTTTTATGACTTTTTCACTTAAACTCATGTTAACGTTGGGTGTGTCTGTGTGTGTCTATAGATATTTATAGAATAAGGAAGAAAAACCAAACTGAAGAAGAGTTAAAGTCCTCATAAATAAACCATGCCCCCTGATGACACACTCACAGCCTATTGGCCAGCTGGAGGAAGAAGTGCTCGTGATTGGATGGAGCCTCTGGAAGACCCAGACAATCAAATGGCAGCCCGTTGCCAGGCAGATTATCTTGCCAAACTGATTCGTTTCAAGCTTAAATTGTTGTGATTTGGCCTCAGGAGACATTTCGTTTCCCTGACGTAGAATAAATTTTAAATAAAGGAATCGTTATTCGTTTCTATTTGAGCTGAATGAACATCAGTCCTTTGCTCAGAAACTGATCTCTGATTCAGACGTTCTCATATCAAACTACCAGATTATCAAAGAACGACGCGGTTTGGTAGTTTCTCACTGGGTTGGTGTTCCCCAAGGCTGCGTGTCGGTTTGTCGCCCAGTGTTTTAGAGTCCCTGGTCTGAGCGGACTACAAGAAAAATATACATTTAGATATATTTAATAATCCAACAACTAATCAACAAAATTGCACTTTTCCTCATGATTTCACTGTTAAATTTGAGAGGCGGGGCTCTCCCCTGACTGGCAGAGTGGCTCCGGACCCCCGGGGGTTCGGTCCGCCCTGCGTACGCTGCCTCTTCACCTGGACAGGTGGATGGATGGAAGGAGAGAATGGAGGCTAAAAGAGAGAAACCGATGAGCCATGAAGCCTCCAGAGAAACAAGCGCCTGGTGAAGCATAGCAGCGAATCCAGACCACCTTCAGGACACCCCACCCAGAGCCCCCACGGTTAGTTCATGCTGCTCTGCCCCCGGCTCAGCTCTTCCCTTCATGCTACCGTCCAAGTCCTGAAGAGATCTAGGGAAGGAGGCAGGGTCTGTCCCAGGTTTGTTTCAGCTGGTGTCTCTGAGCCAGGCGGCCCCCTGCCTGCCCCCGGCTGCAGGGATCCACTAAGGAGGAAGGGGTGGTGGCAGCCTAGAGGGCTTCAAACCACTGCAAGTTCACGCGGCACAAAGTGATGGATAGGTAGGTCCTCCACAGAGGAATATCTGGGACTCAGTCTGACGACGTTCCCAGAACAGGTCGCTTCCCCCATTGCCCCATAGGTCAGGGATTCAGGGAAAAAGGTTCAGGACTCAGATCCAGCACTACAGATATACGATCCAAGAGTCTGCAAGGAATTCTGGGACGAACGATTCGCAGCATGGGAGCGCTTAATCTGCTTTAGCCATGCCGATGCTGA
This sequence comes from Xiphophorus hellerii, assembly GCF_003331165.1. Lineage (NCBI taxonomy): Eukaryota > Metazoa > Chordata > Actinopteri > Cyprinodontiformes > Poeciliidae > Xiphophorus > Xiphophorus hellerii. Next base: position 32,303,793 of record NC_045680.1, read on the forward strand.
GTCATTGACGGTGGAGCCGGGATCTGCAGGACCAGTGACGGGGTTGACCAGGGACAGCTGGTGTTGGAGGACAGGCTGCAGCGGCTGGCCGTAGAGGGCGTCTGCGCCTCCGGAGTCCTTATCCCAGGTACCACTGTGGAGACAGACACAGGGGTCAACATCAGGGTTCTTCCAGGCCTCACCATCTCACATTTCAGACTTCCTAAGACTATTATCAATAAAATTTAAGGCCTGTATCACAACAGAAATCTACAAAAGAAAATCACACACATATATGAAGACATTTCATTACTTGTGAAATCAACTATAGATCTAGTCACATTCTTACTTTAGTTGAAGACATTAATTATTGTTTCTTTTAATCTCTTTGCCTATTTGTCAACATTGCTGGCTCTCCGTTCTCATGAGGCTCTACTCCTTTTCCTCGGCTGTATTTCCCTCCACAGGTAGGCCTGTCACGATAACAAATTTTGCTGAGCGATTAATTGTCTCAAAAATTATTGCGATAAACAAGAATATTGTCTGAAGACCTTTTTACACTGATTTAATGGAAATGACGTAATAATGCATGTGATTTCCTGCCAAAGATAGATACACTTTATTTTCAAAAGAACATTTAACACTGGAACTGATAAACAAAATAAATAAAACAACCAAAAACAAAAATAAAATGGATTCTTTTTAAATAGAGAAAATGGGCACATCGACTACCTGATGCAATAGTTCACACTACATGATGTTTTGCTCCTATTTTTCCCCTTACGACAATCTTAGAAAGTTGGCCGTTCTCTAAGATCGTCGCTTGCGATTTCATAACCGATCATCCTGTAGTGTGTGGTGTGTTACGGTAGATCGTTGTTGCCATTCCGATCCAAATCAGGGGTTTTCCCGACTGGGAGCTTAACGCTTCCTGTTGAATGTGACAGGTAACCAATCAGAAAGTGCGGATTCCCCTCCGCGCTTTCTGAGGGGAGATTACGGAGGGGAATCCCAAACAGCTGACACGGCGCAACCCGAAGTCCAGCAGACATTGGAGATGATATGTGGAAACAACATTAATGTTTATTCAACATTTTGTGCAAATAATATAGAAATGACAAGGGGAGGAGTTGGAGCAAAATTGCTACTTTTCAGCTGTTCCTCGTTAACGTGACAATGATTTTCACTCAGTCAGAACTGACATTAGCCACATGCATTGCAGGTAGATTGTAGTAAAGCATTGATTAATGCCCAGTTTTAAAATTAGTTCACTGAACTTGTAGCCATTATTTTGTGCCCATTGTTGGACACCACACGGCAGGACCGAACCCGATCGAACCGTTATACCTAGGATTTCTGTCGGCTAATGTTTGGTCCGTCAGGTTTTGAAAATGGGCCGACAATCGGCCGCCAACTCTAAGATCGTGTCGTCTGCGCTGAGCTTTACACTAAGGAAATGAGGTCAGAGGTCAGTGGAGAGCACCGGAGTTGAGCCTTTTTTCATTCAGTGTCATTAACAGAAAGAGAAAAAGGTCGGAAGAGACGATAATGCCGATAATTAAAATAGAATAGAATAGAATAGAATTCAACTTTATTGTCATTGCACTGTCACAAGTACAAGCAACGAGATGTAGTTTGCATCTATCCAGAAGTGCTCTACGAGATATAAATATTTATTTACAGATGTACAAGACTATGTATGTATGGACTATAAGGGGTTATAGCAAGAGATATAGATATTGTGTATAAATATAAATATGGGAGCTATATGCCCAGATTATACAGATTATACAGAATATACAAGAATGTTAGGGAATGGATTATAGATAAATAATGGCAGATAAAATGTACAGGTTGTATGTGTGTGTGAAGAAAACAGTCCGTGATGTGTGTGTGTGTGAGGATAGTCCATGTGTTATTGTTGTATGAGAGGATAGGGGAGTACAGTCCTTATAGTTTATGTTTTATGTCAGGAGGCGTTCAAAAGCGTGACAGCTGTGGGAAAGAAGCTGTTCCGGTGCCTGGTGGTTCTGGTCCGTAGGCTTCTGTAACGCCTCCCAGAGGGCAGGAGGGAAAAGAGTGTGTGTGCTGGGTGAGTGGAGTCCTTTGTGATTTTCCCGGCCTTTTCAAACACCGCTTCCTGTAGATGTCCTTGATGGCAGGGAGCGGTGCCCCGGCGATATACTGGGCAGTTTTCACCACCCTCTGCAGCGCCTGCCGGTCGGAGACAGAGCAGTTCCCGTACCAAGCTGTAATACAGTTGGTGAGGATGCTCTCAATGGTGCAGCGGTAGAAGTTCGTGAGGATCTCTGAGGACAGGTGGTTCTTCCTCAGGGTCCTCATGAAGAAGAGGCGCTGATGCGCCTTCTTAAGAGTTTGGAGCAGCTGGTCGTCCAAGTCAGGTCCTCGGAGATGTGGACTCCCAGGAACTTAAAGGTGTCCACACGCTCCACCACTGTCCCCTTAATGTGGATGGGTGGATGTAGGTCAGCGTTCCTCCTGAAGTCCATGATAAGCTCCTTGGTCTTCTCGGTGTTCAGCTGCAGGTTGTTTTTGTCGCACCACTCAGCCAGACGGTCTACCTCCTCCCTGTAAGCGGCCTCGTCATTATCTCTGATGAGGCCGATCACCGTGGTGTCGTCTGCGAACTTGATGATGGCGTTAGAGCCATGGACAGGTCTGAAGTCGTAGGTGAAGAGGGAGTAGAGGAAGGGACTCATCACACAGCCTTGTGGCACTCCGGTGTTTATGATGATGGTGGATGAGAAGTGGTTGTCCAGCCGGACATGTTGAGGTCGACTGGTCAGGAAGTCGAGCAACCAGTTACACATGAGTGGACTGATGCCGAGGTCTGTGAGTTTGGTAATGAGTTGTGATGGGATGACAGTGTTGAATGCTGAACTAAAATCTAAGAACAGCAGTCTGGCGTAAGTGTTCTTACTGTCCAGGTGAGAAAGGACAGAGTGCAGCGCTATAGAGACTGCATCCTCTGTGCTCCTGTTCTGCCTGTATGCAAATTGGTGGGGGTCTAGTGTGGGGGGGAGACAGGACCTGAGGTGTGCTAGGACCAGCCGCTCCAAGCACTTGGTAATGATGGGGTAAGGGCTACCGGGCGGTAGTCATTGAGTCTGGTTGGGTTGGGATTCTTGGGGATTGGGACGATGGAGGTAGACTTGAAGCAGGTCGGTACCACAGCGCGGGCCAGGGACAGGTTGAAGATGTCCGTCAGCACTCCTGCCAGCTCCCCAGAGCACGTTCTGAGGACACGTCCAGGTATGCCATCAGGACCCGCAGCCTTGTGGGATTTAATCCTGCTCAGAGCCGCTCCTACGTCAGTGGGGAGGAAAGTCAGTGGCTGTTGGCCTGGGGTGGTAGCTGCTTTGGTTGCAGTTGTGGTATTCCCTCTCTCAAAACGAGAATAGAAGTTGTTAAGTTCGTTGAGGAAGGAGACATCAGTAGAAGCGGGGTGGTATTGGGGTTCTTGTAATCTGTGAGAATCTGAAGGCCTTGCCAGATACGTCGGGGGTTGGCGTTAGAAAAATGATCCTCCACCTTCCTTTTGTAGTGGTGTTTGGCCTTCTTGATTCCCTTCTTCAGCTCAGCCCTGGCTGCACTGTAAGTCTGTGCATCCCCTGACCTGAAGGCGATGTTGCGGGCCTTCAGCAGGAGACGAACGTCTCGGTTCATCCAGGGTTTCTGGTTGGGGTACATGGTAATGCAGGTGGTGACACGTTCTATGGTGGTGGAAATATGGTTCAGTACAGATGAGGCGTACTGATCCAAGTCTGTATGGTGGAAAATAGTCCAATCTGTATTCCTGAACCGGTCCTGGAGCACAGCGTCTGAGCCCTCTGGCCACACCTTTACTGTCCTCACGGTAGGTTTCACACGTTGGATGAGTGGTAAGTACCGAGGTGTGAGGAACAGGGAGAGATGGTCTGATTGTCCGATGTTGGGGAGGGGTGTCACATTGTAGGCTCCAGCCAGATTGGAGTAGACATGGTCCAGGGTCTTGTCTCCTCTGGTGTGGCAGGAGACATGTTGGTGGAATCTAGGAAGAACTGTCTTCAAGTTGAAGTGATTGAAATCACCTGCAACAATAAAAGCAGCCTCGGGGTATTTGGTTTGGTGTTTGCTAATAGCCGCATAGAGTTCTTTCATGGCTAGGTGTACACGGCAGTGAGGATGATCGAGGTGAATCCCCTTGGGAGGTAATAAGGTCTGCATTTGACCATTAAAAACTCCACATTCTGTGAGCAGTGACTCTCGGTAGTAGCAGAGTCTGTGCACCAAGCTTTGTTAATATAAATGCACAAACCTCCGCCTCTGGTCTTGCCGGAGTCATCTGCTGTCCTGTCGGCTCGGTGTGTGTGGCGTCCACTTAGCTGGATAGCATTGTCCGGGCAGCTGTTGTTTAGCCATGTTTCGGTGAAAAACATGACATTTGAGTCCATAATCCGTCTGTCACTCGTGATGGATAGTCGTAACTCGTCCATTTTATTAGCCAGAGAACGGACATTGGCGAGGAAAATGCTGGGTAAAGGGAGCCGATATGGTGTTAGCTTTAGCCTAGCTCGCACCCCTCCACGCTTACCCCGCCTTTGTTTACGTTCTCGTCGTGGCCTGCATACCCTTCCACCCGGCCGGGAGAAGTGAGCAGCCTCCGATGTTCTGGAGATCTCTGGGATGAGTCAGAGATCGGCGATCATAGAGTCAAAATTGTAGCTCCAAAGGTCCAGAAGTTCGTGTCTGCTGTAGTGCAGCAACGCTGTGCAATTCCGAAAAAAAAAAGTCCAGTCATGAATAGATAAAAAACCACTAAAGAGCAGATTCTGGAGAGATGCTGAGCCTCGCGTTGTTCACGCGCCGCCATCTTGGTCAAGAAATGAGGTTGATAGTTTTAATTTATCATGCGATTAATTGATTTATTGTTTTTCGCTACAGGCCTAATAACAGGAACAACTTTGGTTGGACTTGTTTCTGTTGAAAGCTGGACTCTACCAAGGTCACCTTGTGTTACTGATTCTGCCCTTTATGGACTGTTTCTGGCCAAGGCGTTGATCCCTTTTGGGTGTCTTGGGTCAGATAATGTAGTCTGATTGGCTTCATCAGGCAGTGATCTGCAGCTACCACTGAATCGGTTCTCCGCCAACATGAGGATCAGCGCCTCCAAATCTGAAGGTCCAGAAAAGGGTAGAGTGCCTTCTCTGGGTCAGGGCAGTTGAGGAGCTCAAGACATCAGAATCTTTTTCACAAATGATGGAAACACATGGTGAGGTGATCCAGCGGGAGGAGGTCCAGAGGAAGACCAGGGTAAGCTGGGAGGAAGGTGATGGATGGATGGATAACTGGACCACCATTAAAATCCACTGAACCACTGCCTTCAGAGTTTGTGTCACACCAAAAGACCAGTGGCAGTAGAAGCAGCAACTGTTACCTGGGAGCCGTCAGCGTCACCAGGGGAGCCAAACTGTGACCTCTCTCAGGTCTGTTCGCAGCTCTGACAGCAGCTTTGAGCGTCTGTGGCTCTACAATCTTAAGCCCTGTAAAGACGAGACTTTTGCACAAAATGCACCTAGCATCTTATGTCGTACAGGCAAATAGCAATAAATCTGCATCAAATTTAGCTACCTTGTCTCTAGTTACCCTTGATAGCAAGAGACACTAGCTAGCAAGGGTATGTTAGCAGCTAGTTAGCGGTATCCACAACTGCCTCAAGAATGTAATGAAGATGTCTGTAGATGGCTCAAATTGAAAAGTCCCCTGAGAAAAAAATAAAACTACACAGAATATATGAGATTTAAAAGTCCTGCCATGACATAGTTTAAGACCAATGATTAACGTTTTTAAGGCCAACTTATATTTTAAAAATTAATTTAAGACATTTTAAGGCCTTATTGTTAGCATCTGAGCAGACCTTGGACAAGCAGCTAAAATAAAGAAAAATATCTGAAGAACTTCTGATCCAATATAAAACCGCCCATTGCCTGTAGGGGGCGCCAAACCCTGGGTGGACCATGGAAGGGTTCAGACCACCAGACCCATTCCTCTGTGGGTGTGTGTGTGTGTGTGTGTGTTGTCTCTGATCGGCCGGCATCGATTGCCAAACGTTCATGTTTCACCAATCTCCCCCTCATCATCCTCACTGCCTGGCCAAGTTCAAGTTCATCCTCATCTTACATCATGTCTGGTTGCTAGGGACGACCAGACGGCCTGGGACGTGACTGCCATCGCCAAGGAACCCCCCCACCTTTAAACACTCCCTCACTTTACTACCCGTCCCATCTCATCATCCTCACTCCTCTTTCTCAGCATTCCTCTCTGGATCACTTTCTCCTCTTCATCCTGGCATGTACTTCACACACACACACACACACACACACACACACACACACACACACACACACACACACACACACAACCACAGCACTGATTTAAAGTGAGCACACACACATCTGGAGACAGAAGCAGAGTTTAGGAAGCGTGTTGAGAAGAACAGGAAGTTTATTAAAACGGAGCCGGATCACTCCAGTGTTTCTGCTTCTCTCTCCGTTTTCTCTTGGTTCTCGCTCCGTTCTCTCTGTCCGTTCTCTCTCCGTTTTCTCTCCGTTCTCTCTCCGTTTTCTCTCCGTTCTCTCTCTGTTTTCTCTCCGTTCTCTCTCCGTTAGCTCTTGTGTGTTGCCACGTGGCCCTCTCTCCTGGCTCGTTGTAATTCTGCTGTGCGCGCAGTGATAGAGGAGAAGACTGGAAGGTTAGTTTTTAATCAATACAACTTGCTGACGCTGGGACTTTTCTGGCCCGCTCTCTCTCTCCCGCTGTGTGTCGATGTCTCTCGCCCCCCGCTGCAGTAGCCCCCCCTCTCCTGAGAAGACTCTGAAGATGAAACTCCCACCGACCAACCGGACCGACCGGAGCGGACCAGACAGCGGTAACTCAGACTGCAGGCGCTGGGGGACATGGAGCCTTTTCCTGGAGGTCCGCTGCCCCCCGGCACCGAGTTGCTCAGACCGTCTGCAGGTCCAACTTCTGGAAACAGAACCGGTCCAGAACTCTCTCTGCTCCTGATCTGAACTGGGCTGGAGTAAGGTTTGAATACAGACCCAGTTTGGACTGGAAGTGAGGAGGGAAACACCTGGATGGGGTCAGACAGAGCCTGAAACAGAGACCGGACCCTACCCAGTTTGGACCCGGATCGGTCCGTTTCTTCTCAGGTTACGATAATCTTCTCCTGGGTCGGTTCTGGTCCAGTTCAGGAACTCAGATGGAATGGTCACAGAACCAGCCCAATAAGCAGAGATGATCCAGAACCAGAACCAGAACAACTACTTATGGTTCTGGTTCTGATGGTTCGTTTTCTCTGGACACTGGTTTCCCACGGTAACCAGCTCAGTGCCCAACCGCCGGCCTCCAAGCACACAGACTGTCATGATGGTTGCCTTGGAGATGGAGGGGGCGGGGCCATTGAACTGCGACCCCTCTACCCCCCTCCAGTGGTTCTCTCTCTCCAGAGACTGTCGATCGCCCACACTGAGCCACAGTTAGCAGACAGATTTAATAAACTTCAAAGTATTTTTACATTAGAAAAGAATTCAGCCTTTTGTCTGAAATCATTGGATTGATAATCCATCCATCCATTTTCTGTTCACCTTTTGTCCCTAATGGGGTCGGGAGGGTTGCTGGTGCCTCTCCAGCTACGTTCCGGGCGAGAGGCGGGGTCACCCTGGACAGGTCACCAGTCTGTCGCAGGGCAACACAGAGACATACAGGACAAACAACCATGCACACACACACACACACACACCTAGGGAGAATTTAGAGAAAGAGACCAATTAACCTGACAGTCATGTTTTTGGACTGTGGGAGGAAGCCGGAGTACCCGGAGAGAACCCACGCATGCACAGGGAGAACATGCAAACTCCATGCAGAAAGACCCCGGCCGGGAATCGAACCCAGGACCTTCTTGCTGCAAGGCAACAGTGCTACCAACTGCGCCACTGTGCAGCCCATGGATTGATAATATCTGATAATATCAGATAGCATCTGATATTATCTAATAATAACTGATAATATTAGATAATATCTAATAATATCCGATATCAGATAATATCAAACAATATCTTTTAATATCTGGTATTATCTAATAATATCAGATAATATCTAATAATGTCTCATAATATTGCTTAGGATCTAATATCACATAATATCTAATAATAACTTATCATATCTGATAATATCATATAATATCTAATAATATTTAATAACTGATAAAATGTTATAATATTTCACAATAACTGATCATATTGGATATTATCTAATAATATCAGATAATATTGGATAATATCTAATAATATCCAAAATCGAATCATATTTAATAACTGATCATATCAGATAGCATTTAAATATCTGATCATATCCAACAATATTACATAATATCTAATAATATCTGATCATATCTGATAATATATAGGTCCTGTGTTAGAATAATGACTCTACAAAACGAATCTTGGTAAAAGGTTTTGCCCATCCCAAATTTCATCTTGGGACATAAACAGAAAGTTTTCCTTCTCTGCAGATTTTAGATTTAAGAAATTCCTCGCAAGTCCCAGAGAGGAAGAGGAAGAAGACTGCATGCAGCTTCAGCCTCAGCAGCGCCTCCTGGAGGCAGAGGAGGAACAAATAAATAACCAACTGTTTCAGTGACAAACACCTGGACCACGTTGGCCTCTCAGAGGGTGTGTGTGTGTGTGTGTGCGTGTGTGTGGGTGTGTGTGTGTGTGTGTGGGTGTGAGACAGAATCAATAAATCGACAGACTCGTTCACTGCAGGTCACCACACACACACAGCAGAGCGATGGAGCATGTCTGAAATGCCAACAGAGGACTCCCAGCTTATTGCTTTCTGTGTGTGTGTGTGTGTGTGTGTGTGTGGGTGTGTGTGTGTGTGTGTGAGCGAGAGAGAAAGATGAGTTAAAGCATGACCAGGCCAATCGTTACACTCTTCATAAATCAGCTGACAAACACACCCTGACCTGGACCGCTCCCTACAGCACACACACACCCACACACACTCAGACAGCATGAGAAGTGGATGCTGCGTTCAGTGACCAACTGTTCTGCAAGAAATAGCAGATGAATATTGTTCTGTGTGTATTTGGATTCTGTGATTAAAATACCAGAGAGATAAAAGTGTCACATGACTGATCAGCTGGCCAATCACCAAGCCACGCTCAGTTAGCCACGCCCCTCAGCAGGGTCACATCCAGATGTAGAGACAGAACCCAACATCTGTCCGCCTGCAGACCCTCTGCTGATAGCTCCAGAACCTGCAGCGGGTCTGGAAGGTTCTGATGTCGGTAGGTTTCCAGTTCAGAGGCTTTTGAATTGATTCTTGACTCATTTCCAGTTTTTCAGGAGTTTGAAGCTTCGGTCTCCATATTTCCATGAATGGATTAAAGTTCCACAAACATCTACTGAACTCTTTGGTTCCTGATGACATCACAAAGGGAAACTTCTACAAAGATTTGCTTGTGTTTTACTGCTGAAATTTTGCTTGCTTAAATTTAAAATGTGGTTCTGAAATCCAAACAGAAAAACCCGAGACGCTCAGGGCCCGCAGCAGGAACCGGCAGCAGAGCCAGGAAGCTAACCAGAGCGTTAGCTTCCTGAGCTAGCCATAGCTGGACATCCAGATGTTCCAGACCTGCTGCACTTCCACAGGAAGTAGTTCTGCCATCCCGCTCAGACCTGCTTGGACCCGTCTGGACCTGACAGGTGTCCCAGAACCGGCCGGGGGCGGGCCTTACCTGTGGCTGCTGAGGGATATTGAAGCCGGGGTCTCGAGGGCCGACGCTGACGAACCGCTGGGATGGAGATGTGGTGGGGGTGGAGTACGCTGCACAGAAAACACACACACACATACACACAGGTGAGTAAGACATGAATATGTTATTAATAGGTATGAATTATCAAACTTTAAAACGTGATGTAGCTTTATGTGTTAACACCAAATTACTCTATCATTTGTTGTTAGTCTAAACTTTCTTCATCTAATAGATCCTGCAGTATTACAAGCAAGATGTCAACAGAGCAATAATGAACTTTACATTTCAAACATGACGTTATGCTATGTAGTGCAATGCGCCTCTCGACCAGTGAGAGGCAGCAGTGCACCAATTGAATGCAGTCTGCTGAAGATAAGAAGAAGTCTTCATCTTGCCCCAAGTTACAACAGCCAGAACTCCTGAGTAACAGGAAGCAGAAGTAAGTCACCTAATAGATAAATTAGGCATGCTTCTTATTAATTTTAGATTTTATTTGAGAATAAAACACTGACTATATTTCTATTTCTAGGAAAAATTAGCTTTCAGCAATCTAAGTTAATGCTAGCTTGCTGTAACTTAATGTTAGTTAAATGTGTCAACCGCTCACTGGAAGGTTAGCCCTTAATCTTAAACATATTTTAAGGGCAGATAGAGTTTTCCCCTCCAGTCTAGCAAATTCTAAGCTTCTATATTAGTCAATTTTACCCCTTGTGTGTTTTATTGAGAAACTTGGCTGATGTGACATGGTTCTTTGCTAACTTTAGCCATATGACGACTCGATTTAGCCTAACGACACATGGTGGGGGACAAAGAACGCTAATGAAGACTTGCTAAGGGTGTGGAGGATGCTAATGGGGAGGTCCTAATGGGGACCAGTCACTGCTTCCAGGAAACAAAGATGAGAAAATCTCCCAGTTAGAAGAGCGCTACAGGAAGGCTGAGAAGGAAAAAACTCTCTCCAATAAAGTACAAATACACTTAGAGTTAGGACTCCTGAAACAATATTTGTTCCAAGTTAAAGAATAAGTAATTCTGTTTTAGTTTTTTAATCAATATTTCAGAAGTATAAAACGCTAACCCAGAAGTTAAACTCTGTGGAATAAAGCAAAAAATTACTTGTTCTTTATGTATTTATTCTAAAACTATGCTGGTATTTTAACTAGTCTGATGAGTTTCACTTTACTTGAGGTAAAGAGAACAATATTGCTGGGTTTCAGATGACGTGGCACCGACGTCACCCAATGCAGATGGAGGGCCGGAAGTAAATGCAGCCCATTTATTTCTGTTGATCCAGCATCAAAATGTCTAAAGTCTGAGTCCTGTACGGTTGTTCCAACCGTTCTGATAGAGAGAAAGATAAACGTTATTTTCGTGTTTCGAATGTAGTGGGTCACAAGGGAGTTAATTTTAAAGAACTTACCGAAAAAAGAGGAGGAGAGTGGATCAACGATCTACAGTTAAAAACAGGAGGTGCAGAAACTAACAATGCCAGTTTGCAGCGCCGAGTTTCTAACAGACAAGGATCGCATCGTTTAAATTTTATTTTCAGATATTTTACTGGACAGTTACTAAGAAAGACAAGCATTCATATGTAAGGTAAGATATATTATTTCTATGCCTTAGCTTTGTTGTCCTCAGAATGCTAATGTTGTTAGCAGCTAGCTCAGTGCCGAGTCCCGGACAGAAAATATGTTTATTCAATGGGACTTTCATGCTAAATAAAAAAAAATAGCTACATAAATGAAATGTAACCTCCCCAGCCGTACAGCCACAGTGAGCTGGGACTGTTCCCCCACATGGTTGGTGTCCAAACACGAATTGTTGACCTACATTGGACCTGAATCCTACAACCACTCAACATTAACCTACAACTTCTGCATGAATTTGGTTTACAGAAGCTAAATAAATTATTTACCAGGAGATCCAAGCTCCTAGAAATAGCATGGGTTAGCTTGTTGTTAGCGATAGCATCGTTATCATAGACTAATTACTTAAAATAGCACAACTCACTACTCACCCGGCAGAAACAAGTCCACAGCCATTTAATGCTTCTTTTGATCCTAAATTTGACCCAACCTGATTTTATGATTTTAAAATGATTTTATTCTCCAGGCTTTTGAAAACTGTCTCCTGGCTCATGGTACAACTATAATCTGAGGTCTGCGGCTCCAGATAGTTAGTTATGTGGATCGCCTCGATGCTGTAAATCCTCAAGATTATAAGAGAAGTCTTTTTTGCAGAGAGAATACGGATCATAAACTAAATATACACGTGTTTTTTTAGATGCCTCGTCTGTTTCAGCCTATTTAGGGCGTTAGCTGCTCACTGTGGTCCATTTTGCTCTGATTTGAGCCGGAGAAATCCACTTCCGGACTTCCATCTGAGTATCGCGCATCATCTGGGTCACGTGTCTGAAACCCATTAATTAATGGCTCTGTTATTACAGAGTTGATACGGTAATAACCCTTTATGACATTTTTAGAACTGGTGCTACTTGTTGCAATTTACCTGAGGTGAGAGGAAATATTAAAATGTTTATTAAAGCTTTTGACAGAGTAATAAAACTTAATGGCATCTAGAACTAGATGTTCCCCTTCACCTCAAGTAAGAGGTAATATTAAAGACACCATCAGCAACGTCTCAGGACTATCAGCTAATGGATCAGAACCAGAACCAGCTGACAAATCAGAACCAGGATCTTTATGGTCGGACCGGTGTTCTGGTTCTGGTCCGATGGGCTCGTGTTACTCACTGGGGGAGGAAGGGGAGTTGCCACCCCCCTCTGTGGACGAGGTGGGGGGGGGCTTGGTGTCGACGGGCAGCGGGACGGGCCGGGCCATCGGAGGGGGCGGCGGGGGGGGCAGCATGGGCGTCGGCAGGAACGGGTTGTGGACCTTCGTCTGGGAGCTGCTGCTGGGCTGAGGAAGAGGAGGGACAGGAGTCAGAGAACAGGCTGGATCCAGAACCAGAACCAGAACCATGCAGCAGGAACCCAGAGAGCGGTGACAGTTTCAGCATCACTGATGATTTACATTCTTGGATTTGATTTATTTTCACATTTCTATTGAATATTTGCAGAACCTGACCGGATCCAGCTGAACAAACATCGGCGCCGGCGCCAGTCCGGTTCCCTAACGGGCCGTCCAGAAAACTGGGAACTCTGGGAACAGGAGGTTCTGGTCCAGACTCGGTCCAGTCTGACTTCAGCTCTGCTTGTTTACTACAGGACTGTCCCGAGGTCGAGTGAGCAGAGGCGTGTGTGTGTGTGAGTGTGTGGGGATGTGTGTGTGTATCGATTGGATGTCTAGACGCAGATATATCAGCTATCAACCTGAAACCACACACTGTATCATTTTCTGCCAACACACACTGACTCGCCTGCACATAAGTGTGTGTGTGTGTGAGTGGGCGTGGGCGTGGGGGTGCATGTGTGTGTGTGCTTACATTGAGGAGGCCCACCTGTCCGGCCTGCTGGGCGGAGTCAGGACACACCAGCTGGACGAACTCCTTGAGCGTCTCCTGTGGGTGGTAGCGGATGGCCGGGTGGGAGAAGTAGGAGGCGGGCTGCTGCAGGATGGGGGAGGAGGAGAAGTGGAGGCCGGAGGGGGGGGCGTGGGGGCTGGCTGTGGGCACATGGGGGGGGGGGGGGGGGGGGGGGGGGGACAAGTTAGTGGGGGTGGAGAGGAGGAGGGGTCAACATGCAAACCCAACAGACAGACACGGCAGAGCAGATGGACCAATGAGAGTGCAGCATTAAGCCCCACCCACAGCAACTGTCAGTCAAAACATTCCTCCATTTATCTGCTTTACAACTCCTCCTCCTCTTTCTCCTCCACCTCCTTCTCCTTTTTCTCCTCCTCCACTTCCTCTGTTCTAATTAAGATTCTGATTGGTCTAACAAGGCCTGTTTGCTCGTTAGAGCCGGTAAGCTATGAAACTCAGAGGAGGAGAAGGGGGAGGAGCTTAGAGTGATGGGCGAGAGAGAGAGAGAGCGATGGAGGGATGGACGGACGGAGAGGTAGAGCTGCTGCACTAATTCACTTAAAGTCGTCTGTGATTTATCACTCTGACAATCCACAGCGTGTGTGTGTTTACAGTAATCACTGAATGGATGGGAGAGCACACACACACACACACACACACACACACACACACACACACACACACAGAGTGGACAGACCACAGTGTGTTTCAAAGATGATTCATCTGGTCACATGACGACCATCTGTCCAATCAGATGACTTCTCTCAGAAACCTGATGAACCGGGTCTGAACCAGATTGTTTTGGGACAGGTTTTCTTTAATCTGGATTCTTCCTCAGAATTTAATTTGTTTCTCTTTTGTTTATAAAACCTAACCAATATGAAAGAATCCAGAAGAACCCAGCACCCTGAACCTGAGCTTCAGGAGGTTCTGGCCAGTCTCAGAGATCCGGTCTCCTGTTTCTGATCCAGAAAGCTGCAGCAGAACCAGGAACTGGGTTACTATGAGGGTTACCATGGTTACAGTGAAGAAGGTGCAATCAGCTCAGCCTCAATTAGAGCAAAGCTCCAGTTAGCACCACCTGAACCTCCACCTGAACCTTGTTATCCTGAAGAAAAGAGGAACAGATAAACATGGAGGAGAAGAAGATTTAATGTCCTGCTGAGAAACCTGAGGAGGAAGACGAGGTTGGACGGATGGAAGGATGGATGGTTGGATGGACAGATAGATGGACGGTTGGATGGATGGATGGTTGGATGGACAGATGGATGGACGGTTGAATGGATGGATGGTTGGATGGACGGATAGATGGACGGTTGGATGGATGAAGGATGGACGGTTGGATGAGGGATAGATGGATGTTTGGACGGATGGATGACGGAAGGACGGATGGATGGACAGTTGGATAGATGGAAGGATGGATGGTTGGACGGATGGATGGTTGGTTGGATGGACGGACGGATGGACGGTTGGATGAGAGACAGATGGTTGGATGGACGGTTGGTTGGATGGACGGATGGTTGGATGGATGGAAGGATGGTTGGATGGACGGTTGGTTGGATGGATGGAAGGATGGACGGATGGATGGTTGGATGGATGGAAGGATGTCTCCTGCTTCCACAGGAACTTAAATCAAACTATCAGCTCCTTTCAACAACCAATCAAGCCAAGTCAGGAGGAGACTGGAGCTTAATAGTGGGAGGGGTTAACCGGTGACAGTGGGAGGGGTTAACCGGTGACAGTGGGAGGGGTTAAGTCTAAATGATGGCCCAACAGGTGAGTGCTTAGCTTCAGGTATGTTGACGTGGCAATAACCCAGTGGTATACAAGTGAGGAGGGGTAGTAAAGGGTTCTGGACAGGTTCTGGCCTCACCTGGAGGCCCGGTAATGACGGGCCGGTGATAGAGGGGGGCAGCCGTTCTGGGGCAGGAGGAAGAGGAGGAAGAGGAGCTGCACCTGTCTGAGCGCTTCAGAGAGCAGATGGAGGCTGGCGTTCCTGGCAAGAACCATGAGGAAGATGAGGAGCCTGGAGGCTGGGTCAACTGTGATGACATCACTGATGATGTCATTCAACAACTACCACACAATGCAGGAGGCATGAGACAGCTGGAGGGGGTGGGGCTTGTTGTGACAACAGGAAGTAGGAGTGAGGAAGAGTCCAGGTCTGTTTACCCCGTTCATCCATCCATCCATCCATCCATCCATCCATCATCCACCCGTTCATCCGTCCATCATTTATTTGTTCGTCCGTTCATCCATCCAGTTTCTGTTTCTCATCATTTCAGGTCTGAACAGAAACTAAAAACACAAAATTAAACATTTGATTGTTTGATAAATCGAGTGGTATTTTGTTTTTCCGGTCTGCATCGTAACGACAAACCCTGATCAGTGGAACGCCGCGCCGCAGCACGCTGCAGCACATGGACAAAGTTCGACCTCAGAACCGGGCTGAACCGGTTCAGCTCCACCGGCTCTGGGTGTTTTCCACAGGAGAGCCAGGTAAAAGGGACAGGCGTTAAAGATAACATTCACACCTCAACACACGCTCCGTCCAAACACAACGACCAATAAACAGCCACCATGATGTCATCGGCATGCTGACAGGTGAGCACAGGTGGGTGGGGATCCAGCAGACGACACAGAGACAAACCATCCACATCTATCTGTCCATCATCAGAGGAGAGGAGGCGGGGTCACACACACGGAGACGGAGGAAACGCCGTGTTGTCGTTTTTACCTTGTCGAGAGATGAACGAGCTAGCTAGAGAGCCGCGTAGCTTATATCCAGCTTCCACCGCGAGACGCAAACAAACGGGAAGAAGAAGAAGAGAAAGCAGCATGAAAACAGACGGGTGGAGGAACACCTGGACCCCTCCCACAAACACACCTTCAATATGGCTGAAATTATCAACATGCTTTTTATTCATTTATTTTTCTATTTTCTGTGATGTTTTGAAAGTTTTTATTTCAAAATTATTATTTCATTGTTTATTTATTATATGTAAATAAATTTACATATAAATTTACGTTTAAATAAATTACAACATAAAAATATGTTGAAAATAATTTTTACTTTATGCAATAAAATATTAGAATTAAATATCTAAAAACAAATATTTTACAATAAAAATAATTTGGTAGTTTATTAATATCTCAAAGCGTGACAGTAGAGGGACAAACAGGAGACTGACGTGTTTCCCGTCTGACCTCCGACCTGCAGGAAGACAGATCAAGATGGCTGCCCCTCTCCGAGCCGGGGTGATGACTGCACACACACACACACACGCACACACACGCACACAGCTGACAGCTACAAGCCCCGCCCCCAGCAGCACCGCTGGCTCTGCAGCAGCTTCAGGTTGCAGCTGATGGTGTTAGTGGGTTAGATGGCTTGTTATTGAAGCAGGTGGGGTTGCCGTGGCAACAACATACCTGGCTCCACATCGTGCCAGCTGCCGGCCTGGCCGCCGTTGCCCGGAGACCGACCCGGACCTGGGTAGTAGGACTCCTCGCCCGGACTGTCAACGTCCTCCTCCATGCACTTTATCCTCTTGGCAGAGCTGCACACAGAGCAACCGGCAACACAACCGGCAGACCCATTACCAAACACAGAACCGGGAACAGAACCAACAACAGAACCAGCAGACCCATTGCTGCACCTGTTGCACATTAACATCCATCTGCACCAGAACCTTCTGTTCTTGTGTCAGAACTCTCTGGATCCGACCTTTACTGAAGGCCAAAACCCAAAACAGCCAATATTAGCCTTTACTATCTGTTTCTCCCAGGTTAGTGCACTAACATTAGCACAAACATTAGCATTTCACAGCCCCACACTAGTGCACTGCCTAGAGCAGTGGTTCCCAAAGATTTTCTTCTGGACCCCCTATGGATTGCAATACCCCCCCCCCCCAAAAAAAAAAAAAAGAAAAAAAAAATCAACTGGGCACACACATCGTTCAACCAGACATAAACCTTTACACATATTGTGTTTCCCAACCCCACTGACGTTTATTTCACACTTCAGGTTGCAACAAAAACACTACAAACCATCTTTACAGTGAAACACTTTTGTGTAACTGTTTTTTTTTTTTTCAATCATCCATACCGCTTCCCACGCCCTCCATGCAATGGCACTGCGTCCCCCCTAGGGTGCGCCCCACACACTTTGGCCACTGGCCTAGAGCAAGGCAGTGCATTAGCATTAGCCTTTTCCCTAAAAAAGCTTTTATCTATTTTTCTTATTTATTAGCCATGGTTAGTATTCTCAATGGAGGAAGTAAATGTAAGACAACATGCTACTGACAGCATTTAGGCAAACATTAGCATTTTGGCTCATTTTAGCTTACACACTAACTCTAACATACTGAATGGAGTAAGTCCATATTACTCAACATGCTTATGATTCTCCACATGCTATTGAGTACATTGTAACCTAATTTAGCATTGATGCTAATCTTTAGCATCAGAAGGCTGGCACACTTTGGCAGGTCCCGTTTAAATTTCTTCAGAAATGTTCTAGTTATTATTATTGTTGTTGTTATTACACTGTGTTCCAAATTATAAGTAAGTAAGTAAGTAAGTAAACTTTATTTCTATAGCGCTTTTCACAGACCAGGGTCACAAAGTGCTGCACAAAGTGTAAAAAATAAAATAAATTAAAAGCAACATACAAAACAATAAAACACAGTATTAAGCTAAAAAGCAAGTTTAAAAAAGTGGGTCTTAAGTTGTTTCCTAAAAGTGTCTATACAATCCAAAGATCGAATGGTACAAGGTAGCTCATTCCAGAGGCGAGGCGCCACAGCTTTAAAAGATCTGTCTCCTCGAGTCTTAAAAAGGGTCCGAGGAACCATCAGCAAGTTCAGATTGGACGACCTGAGGCTCCTAGTCGAAACATAAGGCTGGATGAGGTTCTTAATATAGTCTGGCGCCTGTCCATGAAGAGCTCTAAAAGTCAGTACCAGGATTTTGTAGTGCATCCTGTAAGATACAGGCAGCCAGTGCAAACTTTTGAGGATGGGTGTAATATGTTCCCTCCTGTGAGTGCGAGTGAGCAGGCGTGCAGCAGAGTTTTGTACAACCTGCAGACGCGCAAACTCCCTCTTGTTAAGACATGTGAACAGACTGTTACAATAATCCAATCTCGATGAGACAAAAGCATGAACAATCATCTCAAGGTCACCATAAGTCACCATCTTACGAAGTTTAGAAATGTTCCGAATTTGGAAAAAGCAGTTCCTAACAAGCTGATTTATGTGCCGCTCCATAGACATCGCTCCATCCAAATTATTATGCAAATTGGATTAAAGTGTCATAAAGATTACATTTTTGTTGTGCTATTAAATGTATAGATGCTATTGTGTGTCAGGGCTCTTTGAATCACTATAATTAATTTCAGAAAGCTGATTGATTAGTTTGTCTGCTGAGCTCAATTAAAGGAAATCTACTTCAGAAGGATGTTCCACATTATTAAACAGGCCACAGGTTTCAAGCAATATGGGAAAGAGAAAGAATCTCTGCTGATGAAAACCATCAGATAGTGTAGTGCCGTATAACAAGGTATGAAAACATTAGATATTTAATGAAAACTGAAGCGTCATCGTACTGTGAAGAGATTTGTGGCTGATTCAGAACAAAGACGGTTTTACAGATAAAGGCACAATGAGGAAAGTTTCTGTTAGACACCACAGAGCAGCTGTTAAAATGTCCTTACAAAGCAGCAAACAGTGATTTGAAGCTGCTGGAGCCTCAAGGGGGAGGATCCTCCAGAGGTGCATGAACCTACTATTGGGCCCCTAACCAGAGCTCACAAGCAGAACCGGTCCCAGTGGGCCCAGCCGGACATAAAGATTGATTTTCAAACAGACTTGTTCACTGATGACTGCTGGGCAACCCTGGATGGTCCAGATGGACGCAGTAGTGGATCGGTGGTGGATGGCCACCACGTCCCAACACGGCTGTGACGTCAGCAAGGAGGTGGTGGAGTCATGCTGTGGGCCGAATCATGGGGAGAGAGAGAGAGAGAGAGAGAGCTGGTCGGCCCCTTCAGAGTCCATGAAGGTGTGAAAATGACCTCAGCAAAGTATCTGGACTTTCTGACTGATCATTTTCTGTCATGGTTCCAAAAGAAGAGCCGAACCTTCGGTAATAAAATCATCTTCATCATAACAATCCACCATCTGATGCTCCCAGGAAAACCACTGTGTCATTGGCTGCTATGGGCATAAAGGGCAGAAACTCATAGTGTGGTCACCATCCTCCTCTGACCTCTGACCTCTACCCTACTGAGAACCTTTGGAGTTTCCTCAAGCAGAAGATCTGAATCCAGTTCATATCAACCAGCAGCTCTGGGAAGGTTTTCTGACATCCTGCAGAGAAATTCAGCAGAAACTTTCCACAAACTCACAAGTTCAATGGATCAAGAATTGTGCTGTGATATCAGAGAAGGTCCAACGTTAACATGGAACTGGGTCTGTTAAGATGGTTCTGATTGAAATAGCTTTTGATTTTAGTACATGTGAACATTTAATGCTGCACATTCACAGAATGACCGTTTGATGTTCTTTATAATCCATAAAATGTTTAGAAAATCTGCTGTGCATAATAATTTGGAACATTTTGCATTTTGAGTTTTTTATTTTTGAAAAAAATCCTGTTCTCATGGGGAGCTTTGTTCAGTAAAATTAGATTTATACTGTAATAGTTCATGACTTGAAAATTATACTGACCATCATTTACATTGACCATTTCAGAAAATCTGAGAAAATATCACTTGCATAATAATTTGGAACACGTTGTATTAGAACAACAAAGCAAGGCATTTCACTGCCTCCATGCAATGCAGCTCGCTGCGTGCCCCCTCACAATATATATATCAAAACGTGCGGCTCGATCCCATGAGGGGAACAATTACTTTTGTTGGCATTTCGAGTATCTGTGGCAACATAATTAACAAAAAACGAGCCAAATTCAACTCAAAACAAATTCTAACTGACAGTTTTGTGTCAGACTCAAAATAGACAGAATTTTGTCTGCCCCTCTGTGTCTGCTCTCCAGCAGAGCTGCCCTTTAGGACTACAGTGATGGTGGAACGCTGACTTACTACAGAGGGCAGAGGTGGCATTTAGAAATATAGAAATAGCACCTTGACAGAACATTTAATACAGACAAGATGGCAGAAGAGCAAAGGAAGTAAGTACCATCATGAAACTTGATACCCTTAACTGACAACCACAATGGACTGTCGAAATGAGAGCATCACATACCCTACATAATAAAAGCCTTCATATTTTTCACAACAGGTAATTGCTGTTTTGGCCATTATACTGTATGACTGGTTTAACACACCCACTATTACACATGGGATTATTGTGGCCCTTTAAAATGAAGCTTACTGAAAATTTCAAAAATAAAAGCCTCAATATTCCTCTCAGGTTGGTGCACTAATATTAGTCCCTTCAATAAAATAAGCATTTTAGCTATTTTTTTCTCTCAAGTTATTAGGGTTAGTTAGCATAAACATTAGCAGTGCACTGCCCTGCACTAGAATGTCTCTTTATTTCAATCAATCAATCAAACTTTATTTGTATAGCACATTTTAGCAGCAAGGCATTTTAAAGAGCTTTACATCATAACAAACACAAAAACAAAGTCATGCAGCATAGAATCAACAATCAAAACATGACATTAAGTCGAGTTCCATCGTTAAATTCATAATTGATTATGTTTCAAATTCAACCAGCTGGTTTTAGTCTGGATATAATGGATCTCAGTGTTTCAGCTGTTTTATACTTTTATGTAAGTTTGTTCCAGATTTGTGGTGCATAGAAGCTGAAAGCTGCTTCTCCTTGTTTGGTTCTGGTTCTGATGCAGAGCACAACCAGAACCAGAACATGAGGGGTCTGGAAGGTTGATCCAGCAGCAGCAGATATTTAATGTGTTGTGGTTCTGATCCGTTCAGTGATTTATAAACTAACAGGATTTAAAATTTATTCTCTGAGCTGCAGGGAGCCAGTGGAGGTTCTGGAGAACTGGGTTTATGGGCTTTATCTTCCTGGTTCTGGTCAGAACTGCAGCAGCAGCGATCTGGATCAGCTGCAGCTGGAGGATTGATTTGTTGTACAGACCTGTGAAGAAGCTGCTGCAGGAATCAATGCGACTGGAGATAAATGCCTGAATGAGTTTCTCTAGATCTCACTGAGACATGAGTCCTCTGATCCTGGAAATGTTCTTCAGGTGACAGAAGGCCGACTTTGTATATAAGTTCAGCCCATTTACCATTTCTAGTTATTGTTATTATTATTATTGTTGTTGTTCTTGTTGTTAGTACAGTTTATCATGTGCAGCCCGGTTCTGTTTACGTTACTGAGATCCAGTGAGCTGCAGGTTGGACGTGCTGGCCGGTCCTGCTCAGGAAGCAACAAACTGAGTGTGTATAAGAGAGAGAGAGAGAGACAGTTGCAGGGCAGGTAGTTGAGCAGACATATGACTCCTGCGACCGCATAGATTGAACAGCAGAGGTCAGGCCAAACCCTGCGAGCAGCGCAGACGCGCTGTGTGTGTCTGGGGGTGTGTGTGTGTGTGTGTGTGTGCATGTGGTTAATGCTCTTTGTCTTGCCTGCTTTTCTTCCTAAACATCTCAAAACGCTTGAAGCTTCTTGTGAATTATATCAAGTGCTCTCATTCTGATATGACATGAGGTTCTGGTTCTGGTTCAGGTCCTGATTCTGGAGGACCAGTTTTGATCCTGACTGAACCTTGATGAAGAAATCTGTTTGTTCCGTTTGGCTCCGTTCTCACAGCAGGTTTTATGTTCAATGATTTTTTTTTTGCTGAAATGTGAATTTTTCCTGCTGGTTAAACCAAGTCAGACTTCTGTGTGAATAGTTTCCGATCCACAGAAGAAGAGCTGAGCGCTCAGTTTACAGCAGGAAAGATGGCTGCCGCCACCGATGGATGGATTTTAAAGTTGTTAGGGGCGATAGCAAGTTCACCAGACCAGAAACAGACGAAGGAAGGTGATAAAAAGAAAACAATAAAACTGATGCAGCCATGATGGAGCAACCAGAACCAACAACAATCAATCGGAACCAACAATCAACAACAACAATAATCAATCGGAACCAACAACAACCAACTGGAACCAACAACAACCAACCAGAACCAACAATAATCAATCAGAACCAACAATCAACAACAACAATAATCGATCGGAACCAACAATCAACAACAACAATAATCGATCGGAACCAACAATCAACAACAACAATAATCGATCGGAACCAACAATCAACAACAACAATAATCGATCGGAACCAACAATCAACAACAGCAATAATCGATCGGAACCAACAATCAACAACAGCAATAATCAATCGGAACCAACAACAAACAACTGGAACCAACCAGAACCAACCAGAACCAACCAGAACCAACAACAACAAACAACAACCAACCAGAACCAACAACAATGTTTTGCTGGTTCCGGTCCCGGTCCTGTTTCCTGGTTCTGGTCCTGGTCCAGTTTGCCTGTCCCCGTTCTGTGTGAGCAGGTGTGTTCTCACCTGGAGGAGGAGGTGCTGGGCAGCGGCCTCCTCATGGCTCCTGGACTCATGCTGTAGTAGGAGGAGCTGTCCAGGTCGGCCAGGGAGAAGTTGGGTCCGGTTCCGGCCGCGATGGGAGCTGCAGGATAGAACACAGGGAGAGACCGGGTCGATCAGCAGGATGGACAGAACCGGGTTCCATCCTCAGTCCGAGGTCGTGTCAGTCGTGACCTGAGACTCCTTCATCATCATCCTCTTCCTCTCTGTGAACTCTGCTGAACAAAGGCAGCAATCAGCTTCAAACCCAGACATCCCTCCAGCCCCCCTTCCCTCCTCTTCATCGCTTTATTGACACTGAGCATGATGGCGTGATGGGATGAAAGAAGAGGAGGAAGAGGAAGAGGAGTGACAGGACCTGCTGGGTAATTTTCTGCTGAGCTCAGCACCGTGAGCTCAGCCCATCTATCTATCACTGAGCCCTGCAGAGATAGCTTACACACACACGCCCACACACACACACACACACACACACACACACACACAGAGAGAGAGAAAGAGAGAGAGAGCTCTCCTAAGAGAGAAGCAGCAGTGTTCATGATTCCACATCAGTGTTTCACAGCCAGCCTGGACAATCCAACGTCAATAATAATAATAATAATAATAATGACAACAGCACAGAGCTGGGAAGTTCATCAGAACCAAAACCCAGAAGTGCTTCCAAGTTTCTCCTGCTTGTTTCCAGCATTCCCAGTTCAAACTGGGAGCAGATCCCAGAACCTCCCAGATGGGATGAAGGAGCAGGAAGTGATCTGGACCAGATCCCTGAGGAACACCTCCTCCAGGTCCAGCCTGCCTCTGGTTCTGTCAGTGAAGCTGGTTCACCTCAGAGCTTTTGGACCATGGTTACCATGATGATGGTTATCATGAAGACGCTCTCTGCTGCGGTGGAGCAGCGAGACCATCTGCTGCTGGCACCTGACCAGGTGTGTGTGTTACCCAGGGCAACAGAGGGCAGGACGGAGGAGGGGTGGAGGAAGTCCACTCGCTTTTCCTCCCAGCCAAATGGGTCACCGGCCTGACGGAGTGTGAAACCTGTCAGTGCCAACGCTGCGCCGCAACCAGCTCAACGTGCACGCCCACAGCAAACCCAGCTTTCTCTGGACTGAGCCTAACCCAGATGTTCCGGTTGGACCCAGACCCTGAGGACGACCCCAGCTGACAGCTGGCCCACATGTTGAGAATCCAGTCAGAACCCGCTTCGTTATGAGAGGAGCCAGAACAGACCCGGACAGGTTCCTCTGTTCTGGGGCGGCTCACCACGACCCATGGCAGAACCTATATAAGCGGTTCTGTTGGTCGGTTCTGGACCAGCTGGACCAGGCCGCTGCTCGCTCTCTGCTGCTTTAATAGGATATTGATCGACAGGCAGAGATTCGATTGGCTGCCAGGGAGTAACGGCTGCACAGCACCAAGGTCACTGCTGCTGTGTGTGTGTGTGTGTGGGGGGGGGGCGGGGTGCATATCAGCAGGAGCTACTGCTGGACTCAGTAAAGGTGAGATCCCACCTTGATCTGGGACTCGGTTCTGTCAGCTGTCAGAACCAAGAGGAGCAGAAGCAGAGAGGTCTCACTCTGAGCAGGATTTAGGAGCTGAGAGAAGTTTCACTATAGCTGCTCAGCTGAGAGGACCGGTCCACACTGGATCTGTGACCCGACCAGAACCACAACAAGTGAGTCAAAGCAGCATCAAGTACCTGGAGGTGGTTCTGTGCCGCTCTGGAACTATCCAGGCTTCTCTGGGTCACAAGAGCAGGGAGAGAAGAAAAAGACCTGGTGACCTGGGTGAACTGAACTGTTCGGTGAGCCTGCAGGACAAAACTCGGGGCACAGAGCTCCCAGACGAAGCCGTGTGATTGGTCAGAAACCAGCAACACCAATTCTACCTGCTGGACTGAACTGGTTTTACTGGTGCTGCATTACTCTTCTTCTGATGCTAACGCTGCTGTGACCTCACACACACACACCCACACACACACACACTCAGACAGAGCATGCACTCTCCTGTACTCTAATCTATAAGTGATTCTTTCAAAGCTGCATTGCTGCAAATGTGCTGACCCACACAATACACACACACACACACACCCCGACAGCCTTTGTTTTGGTGTGTGTGTGTGTGTGAAAGAGACGATGTGTGTTTCAGCTTCAGGAGCCGCAGCAGAAACATTTAATCTGCTGGAGCTAAAAACCATCCAACATGGCTGAAGACAGACAGCAGGACCTGATGTCTGAACCAGAAGACGACACAACATCCCCAACAGAGGGAGCTAGAGAGCAGAAAAACTGCTCAGCCATCAGATGGACGGCAGACCAACAGCTGGTTTCCATGACAACTGTCCTACAGCTGTGGTCCGTAAAGGAGCGCCTCCAGGCTCTGTGCTTACACCTGTGCTTTCCTCCAGCCCAGGTGAACGGGGGCAGAGCTGGCAAAAAAATGAAACATGAAACTGGAGCAAGTCTGGTTCTGGTTCTGGTTCTGGTCAAAACTGGGAGCAAAAGAATGATCGAGAACTAAGCAACAAAAGATGAACCAAAAATCTGTCTGAGTTGGAATAGAATAAACATATTAACCAACAATAAATAATGGAACAGAATTTATTAAAAAATAAAGTTAAATAAAAATATTTAAGCAAACAAAATTAATATAAAACACAAGAAAAACTGAAAAATTTAATAATCAATAAAATTAATAAAAACACAAAATTAAATAAAAAATGAAAACAATTAAAAAGTTTAATAATAATTTGCTGAGCCAATCACAGAGCAGCTGTCACTAACGGACCAATCAGAGAGAAGGAAGAGAAAGAGCGAGACTCACTCTGGGAGACTCGGACAAGTTCGGCCACGGTGAAGACTCCAGGTGTGACAAAGCTGTCCTGGAATCCCAGGTGACCTGTAGAGGAAGAGGAGGAGGAGGAAGAGTTCACTGATCCTGCTCTTCAGGTGGAACATCACAGGTTTCCATGGAAACATCCAGGATTATTCAGTTATTGTGAATCAGTCCAGTTAAGTCCCATTTAGAACAGAGCCATCGGTATAAGCGCAGCGGAACCTGAACAGAACCCGGTTCCGTGTCTGGATGTACAGATCCGAACCGGCTCAGTGGATCAGTTATCAGAGACGAGACTGTGTTTCAAAAAAATTTACTGTAACACTTTATTTGACAGGGTGTGAATAAGACTGTCATAACATCCATCATAAACATGAATAAGTCTTCATGAATATTTATAACTGTTGTCATAAAGTGTCATTCGGTAAATCATGACACTTTTAATACAAAGTTTACATTATTCAAAATGTCTTCGTTATGACAACTTGACATTAACCAAGAATCATCATATTTCATAAATGTCACAATAGCAGTCACAGTAATGTCTTTAAGTGTTATTACACTGTCAAACAAAACAGTAATTAACAGTGTTGTATAATAACGAAGTAAAAATACTTCACTACTTTACTTAAGTATATTTTGGAGTACTTCATACTTTCCTCGAGTATGAAAATTTTTGATGACTTTCACTTTTACTTCACTATATTTCCGAACTTAATTGCGTACTTTTACTCCGATACATTTTCAATGTGTGGTTTAGTTACTCGTTACAAAAAAGCGAGAGAGAAACACAAGTGTTTTGACCCCACCTACTGATTGACTGCAACAAAGTCGGTAGCCTACTTGCCTGGGCTTGTTCATCACCACCAATAGGATACACCTGTTTCGCTTCTCCCATTAAACACAAAGCAAGTCTCGCAATCAGCAGCAGCCACATGGAGGAGGAGACGGAGACCACAACGACTGCAACTACGTCGGACACGGCTCCAGGGGAACCACCAGCTGGTGACGAGAGCCCATGGCCTTATTTAAACACAATATACTCTTTCGTGGGTGTTAAAGATTCGTCGTACCGCATGCAGTTTATGTTATTCCTGCCCGAAGATGTGGAAATTCTATCTTACAAAAACTCCCCGTCCAACTTGAAGAAACACATCGAGGTAACGTCTTATGAAATGGTTATAATCCTCCTGTTTCAGTAACTATAGCTTGGTCACTAGGCACTATTGTGAAATCTTGACCATAACGTTACCTGTATAAATGAACTTTGTTTGGCATTGTTTCAGTTCCACACGTGGTGTATTTAGCTTAGGCCTAATGTTGACTGTAGCAGGCTACCTAGACTCCTCTGTTCAAAGGGGGACAGAAGCCATAGCGATAGCAATTTAGACTAAATTTAACGAATATAGGAAAGGCATGCAAGTTCAAAACCACAAACCATTAACATGTGCTACTCTTTAAAACTGGAACAATTTATTAGCAGGTTTAATTTTGCCTGCACTTGGTTGGGTACATTATTTTAAGTGTATTTGACAAGTTTACCAAAATATAAAAAATGTCATTCAAACAACATTTGCCTTGTTTTACTTTTTACTTGTACTTTTCATTACATTACTTGAGTACATCCATTTTTACAGTAATTTCCATACTTAAGTACAAGAAGTTTCAGATACTTTAAGACTTTAACTCAAGTAACATTTCAGTCAGTGACTTGGACTTTTACCAAAGTCGTATTTTGGAGAGGTACTTATACTTTTACTTGACTCTGAGATTTCAGTACTTTATACAACACTGGTAATTAATATTTCCTCAACCTGAAATAAAGCTTAACAAGTAGGACCAACAATAAATATTTCATTAAGCTTTATTATACTGTCAAATTCATTAACAACATAGTCATTAATAATTCCTTTTACATCAAGT
The DNA here is from genome assembly GCF_003331165.1 of Xiphophorus hellerii. Classification (NCBI taxonomy): domain Eukaryota; kingdom Metazoa; phylum Chordata; class Actinopteri; order Cyprinodontiformes; family Poeciliidae; genus Xiphophorus; species Xiphophorus hellerii. Next base: position 32,331,432 of record NC_045680.1, read on the forward strand.
GCAACAAGTAGCAGCAGTTATGAAGATGTCATTCAGTAACAGGGAGATCTTCTTGTTGTCTTCATTTCCTGGAAGCAGATCTTTGTCCAGAATGCTCAGAAATTATAGCTGTTCTTCCAATGGTTGTGGTCAAAGTTAATCATGGTGAAAGCCTTTTCATGAATTCTAACTTGGAGAATTTCTTCTGGACAATCTCATAGTGCAGTGGTTCCCAAAGTGTGGGGCGCGCCCCCTGGTGGGTGGGGGGTGCAGGAAGTGGTATGGATGAATGAAAAAAAAAAAAAAAAACAGTTACACAAAAGTGTTTCACTGTAAAGATGGTTTGTAGTTTGTTGCAACCTGAAATGTGAAATAAACTTCAGTGGAGTTTGAAAACTTAATATGTGTTTAGGTTTATGTCTGGTTGAAAGATGTGTGACCAGTTGATTCTTTTTTCTTTTTTGTGGGGATTTTATTGTAATAAATAGGGAGCCCAGAATATCTTTGGGAACCACTGCTATAGTGGGTGATGACACAATTCATTGTGTTCACCTAAAAAAAAGAACAAAAACAAATAAACAAAAAACAATGTGATCTTAATTCAGAATTTATTTAAATACCATTCCAAGAATATCCCTTGCTGTCAGGATGGTAGACTGGCAGACCAATGTCTAGTTAACATGACTGGTTGTTATAAAGTGCAATACAATTATTAATACAATTAACATAATGACTAGGGCTGAACAAAATTATTCTGATCAAATATTTGTTTGACAGAAATTCATCAGCCTGTTATTCAGATTGCATCATTTAATGTATAGTTTTAGGTACATGAGTGGATCTGTTCACTTAATGAGCAATCAGAATTATTTCCAACCAGAGACTCTGGCTTATGGATGTTTGCAAGAAGTTTATTAATAAATAAATAGAATAAACACTAGTTTTACATTTGACAACAATTAGCTGTCTAAAACGTAACTTATTAACTCAGTTGGTGGATGTTGATTCCTGCTCCCCCTTTGTCCCTTACCTGGAGAAAATAGTAACACAAAAATGACTTACCTAATTTCTCGGGGGATATTTAATCTGCTTCTTCCTCTGGTGGCTGGTCCTCATCATCATCCTCCACACCTGTAGCTCGTCTTCATTAGCAGCCTTTGCCCCCCACCATGTGTCCTTAGGCTGAAACGGGTGTTTATGTGGATAAAGTTGCCAAAGCAAAGAACACAAGCACCATGTTGCATCAGCCAAGTTGCTAAATAAAACACATAATGGATAACTTTGACTAACATATTAGCTTTTAATTTGTTAGATTAAAATTGGAGGGAAAAAACTTATTTACCTGCCTATAAAATATGTTTAATATTAAGGGCTAACGTTACAGTAATGTAGTTTAATAACTTTAGCTAACATTAACTTAAAGCAAGGTAGCATTAGCTTGAATGGCTCATAGCTAACATTATAAAGAAAGAAAACATAGTCAATGTTATTTTCTCAAAGAAAATGTAAAGTTAATAAGAAACATACCTCAGATGTATTAGGTGTCAAACTTCAGCTTCTTTTTAAACAGCAGGTCTGGCCGTTATAACTTGTGTTAGTTTGGCCAAGATGCACGAGAAGGACCTCGCTGCAGCAAACAGAAAGGGGCGGGGACGGACCTTTCCGTCAGTCCCATACCTTATTTGGAAATGGGACTATTGCATTCCGGAAATGAAGGGGGCGCTATTTTCATAATCACTAGTATAAATACCTTAAGACGCGGAGTTAAGAGGAACAGAAGAAGAAAGAAAGAAGTTTGAGGTTCTTCTATTGATGTTCGGCTCACGATCAACAATGCAAAACTCACAAAGTCAACAAAAGGTATTTTTACCTTCTTAAAATTTTTTCACATAGTAAATCAATACGCTTTTCTAGATTAGGTTGAAAATATAATTAACAGCTGTAAACTAGTGAAATTCGTAATTCATACAGGGGAAGGCTAATTTTAGCATGTAGCATAGCTAATTATTATCCCGCTGGGCAACATTAGATAAAAATAGAAAAGTAGATAACATGTATAATTGAGAAATGTATTTTATGCTCAAACTTTGTTTTTTATTTTCATTATACAGATCCACGTATCTATTTGCAACATGAACGATAAATATTGCTGTTCCCTTTGCTAATACAAGCTACAGAACCATTTAGCACAAACTGCTATGGTTCAACATAACGTTATGTATAAACTACACTTGAAAAATATAAAATATTTTTTACATACTTACCAGTTTTCTAGTGTTTCTCTTTTATTTTTAAAGGTTAATCTTTTTTAAATATGTTTTGTACACCAATGTTAAATTTCTGGAAAGTCTAATATATTTTATAAACTAATAGCTGCCATTATAGTTGGGTGTAGAACCCAGATGTGATACTCTAATGATGAGTAGCACAACTTCAATATAGTTTTAGTAAGTAACTGCAATAAACTACACAAGTAAGAGTAACAAAGTATTTGGTGAAATGGCTATTATTAACTACTGTTTTACTGATCATAATGTGCAATGTGATTTTTTATTTTGTTTGTTATTTTCAGATGCCTCTGAATGTTCTTGAAGCTGTTCTCCAGGAGGTGGCGCTAGCACAGGGAGACTCAGCTTACCTCACCTTGGCATTGACCTGCAAGTGCTTTGAAGCCGTTGTGTCTGAGCCAGTTTTCAGGAAGAAGACTCACTTTGCTTGGCTGGATGGTAAGGACCTTTGACTTTTTTCACCTAAAACATGTGAAATTAGATTTCAACTACATGAAATCGATTTTTCATTAACAGGTGAGATCAACTGGGGCAAATTTTCAAAAACATTCAAGGCAGAAAACCGGATTCCTTTTGCGGTTGTAACGTGTTTTTCCTGCCACCGGTGATATAAAGACTGTGGGCTTCACCGGCGATGGAAGACGAGGAGAGTACCCTGGTTACTACTGTGATGGCCGACCTGGACACTGCACTGACTGTCAATACTGAATGCAAGGAGAATATTAGTGGCTTTCCTCAGTCTTTCACACATTTCAGTTGTCACACATTGTTCGTTTTTTTTGTGACATGCCATTTTAAATCATTTCTGCTAAAGAATATTTGCCTTTTGACGTGTGCAGTCATCCTTTTTAATAATGTGTTCTTTCAATATTATTTACATTTTTGAATGTTCCTTTTGTTGTAGCTCAGTTGATTTACATTATTTAGTTTTCATAGAAATGGTGCCGTTTCCACACAAAGTTACATTGTGGCTGTAATTTGTTGGAGAGAGTAGAACCAATAAAGTAGTTGTAAATATATTGTAACAGCGTTGTTTAACAATAGGATAACCTTGTTTTAAAAATTTTAAATGCAAGCAAAGCTAATAACTTGCAATATTTTATATGTGTAAATACAATGTTTCCTATACTTTTTGAACAATGACTGGAATCAATACAAATTTTTTTTACAAACCTGACATACAGCCAAGTTTATGTTTTAACAGAATCAACTGTTGGGTTTTTTGTAATAAAGTAAGCACATACAGAAACATATTGTTCGGTTACAAAGTCATAATACAAACATAAGACTAAAGGTATCCTGACTTTATGAAGAGAGATGAGCCCGGCGCCGTTAGGCTGGGATGGAGACACATGATCAGGTGATTGGCTGAGCAGGTGAGATGAAGACAGTTATAGTTAGAATTTACACACTGGTTTAATTTATGTAACCAGTGACTTTATTCAAAAAGGTTTTCATATAGAAAAAAGATCATTCTCTCTGGCAGTTACCAGCGCAGTGTCTACTGCCGGGGTCCGAGCGCCAAAGATTATTTCTTGTCAAATAAACTTTCTAAAACTTTCTCTCTGTGTGAGTCTTTCCAGGTTGAAGCTACATTTAAAGTTTTAAATGAATCCCTTTGGGTTTTGCAACAATTGGATATTTAAGGTCTTTATTTTATGAATCGATTGCAATTGATAGAATTGATATGGAATTTATAAAAATGGAATAGTGGGACACCAATCAGTTTACTGGTTGAACTGGAGTCCTTATAGCAAAAGTTAACAATGAGACATTATGGTAAACAATGATAACAGCTGAGCCAGGTCACCTGCAACCAAAAATATTCTAGTTTTCTGAATGGCACTTGTTAGAAGTTCAGACATCCTTTGGTTTGTTTGTAAATTATATTCACAATGTGAATAATAAGAAAAATATTTGGCAAATAAACAACAAAAGTGCTCTGTGAATGGACGTACTAAGTTGGCCAAAATTGTTGACTAAATGTTTTACCGACCAAACCTCTTTTCCATCTAGTTCTTATTTAATAAGCCAGAGGCTATTACATTTTAGATTGTAACTTATTTATTTTAAGAGTACCATTCACAACATCAAAATATATTATTTGAACTTCATTTGTTTATATCTGTTTTCTTAATCTGCGACGGACTGGCGATCTGTCCAGGGTCAGCAGCCCTCATGACCCACTATAGGGATCAATCATGATAATTAATGGATGGATAAATGTGCTCTTAATGTAATGTACATTTGTCTCCAAAATATTGATTTGATTCATGTTTTATTACTTTTGTTTGAGATAGATTGGGTGTAAGGATAGATAAGTACATCTCCATAATGTTTCCTTATTGTTGCTTATTCTAGATTGTTTGTTACTAATATAAGTTTAAATAAAGATTTAATAAAGATTTGAAAATAAAAAAAGTGACTTACCACGTGACAGACATACCACGTGACATATCACGTTTTGTAGCCATTTCTTTACTATTTAATTTGTATTTTTAATGTTGAAAGTGTTCTTGGGTGTTTTAAAAGGCGTTGTCAAATAAAATACGTTATTATTAGTATAATTATTATAACACGGTCGGTACAGGAAATAGTGTTACTAGCGCCCCCTTCATTTCCGGAATGAAATAGTCCCATTTCCATATAAGGTATGAGACTGACAGTTGTCCGACCCCGCCCCATTCTGTTTGCTGCAGCGAGGTGTACTTGAGATGCACAAGATGGAAGATTTCTTCTTCACCAACACACTGCACGCCTATTCGTGCACTGCTGCCTCCCACTGGTGGAGATGGTGTACTGCACTACTTAAAACGGCCTGAAATAATGTTTCAAATGCAAAGTTCATAAGTGCTTTGCAGACATCTTGCTGTAAAACTTTAGGATCAATTAAATTAAGAAATTTAAGACTTAACTAAATGGCAGAGCAATATAATATTACCAGATAAAGCTACATAATTTTTAAAGTTTAATCAGTAATACTTTTATAACAAATTTATGTCAGATCATGATTTCTCAGTTAATGTCAAGTTGTCATAACGAAGACATTTTAAATGTAAACTTTGTATTAAAAGTGTCATGATTTACCGAATAACACTTTATGACAACAGTCATAAATATTCATGAAGACTTACTCATGTTTATGACAGTGTCATGACAGTTTTATTCACAACCCGTCAAATAAAGTGTTACCAAATTAACTACATCAATTTTAATGCATTAAAACTTTAATGTAATTGTTGGAGCCTATTAAGAAATAGATGAACTTAGGCCTGTCATGATAGCAAATTTTGCTGAACGATTAATTGTCTCAAAAATTATTGCAATAAACGATAATATTGTTTGAAGACCTTTTTACACTGATTTAATGGAAATGACGTAATAATGCAGGTGATTTCCTGCCAAAGATAGATACACTTTATTTTCAAAAGAACACTAAACACTAGAAATGATAAACAAAATAAACAAAACAACCAGAAACAAAAATAAAATGGATTCTCAGTCTCCATTAACAAAAAATGTACTTGAATAAAAACTAAACACCATAAAGCCAAAGTGGAAATAAATACTGCATTCAACCAAAAGACTGCAGATTATGAAGTCTGTATATTATGTTGCCCTTCAGTAATAATTAGATTTAAATAGAGAAGATGGGCACATCGACTACCTGATGCAATAATTCACACTACATGATTTTTTGCTCCTATTTTTCCCCTTACAACAATCTTAGACCTTTGGTCTTTCTAAGATTGTGTGGTGTGTTACGGTAGATCGTCCTTGCCGCTCCGATCTAAATCAGGGTTTTCCCCGACTGGGATCTTAACGCAGCCTGTTGAATGTGACAGGTAGCCAATCAGAAAGCAAGGATTCTCCTCCGTGTTTTCTGAGAGTAAATTACGGAGGGGAATCCCAAACAGCTGACACGGCGCAACCTGAAGTCCAGCGGACATTGGAGATGATATGTGGAAACAACATTAATGTTTATTCAACATGCAAAGAATATAGAAATGAACGAACCCGATCGAACCGTTATAGCTAGGATTTCTGTCGGCTAATGTGGGTCTGTCAGGTTTTGAAAATGGGCCGACAATCGGCCGACAGCTCTAAGATCGTGTAGTCTGCGCTGAGCTTTACACTGAGGAAATGAGGAAGGAGGGTCAGTGGAGAGCACCGGAGTTGAGCCTTTTTTCATTCAGTGTCATTAACAGAAAGAGAAAAAGGTCGGAAGACACGATAATGCCGATAATTACAATGACGTCGATAGTTTTAATTTATCGTACGATTAATTGATTTATCGTTTATCGCGACAGGCCTAGATGAACTTATTTTTTGCTAAATTATTAATGTTACAGATCCAAGATTATGTGAATGGTAGATCTATTGTTATTTATTTGTGTTGCTGAGACGCTCCTCCTTGTCAGTCAGCCTCCTGCTGTGATTAACAAGCAGAAGCAGCTGCTGTGGTTGATCTGATTGTTTGGTGAAGGAGTGAGGAGTGAAACAGTTTTTCTACCACAAATTAACGTTTATATTTACATTTTTTGTAAGTCAACTCGGAGAATATTTCTGTTATTTTTATAAGTAAAGAAAACACCTTCTGAAACCAGAAAACTCTCTGCGAGTGCTTTTTATTTTGAGTGAGTGGAAAACCTCCTCCTAAAAAACTACTCTGGCATTTTTGATATTTGGACCCTATTAGGATGCAAGAGTAGCCTTAACAAGGAGAAAAACTTCACTGATGACTAGACGACAAGAGTAAAGTTGGGGGATCCAGCCCATCACTCGCAGACGAACAAAGAAAGCAGCCAGCGGGCCGTCAGTAAAATCAGCTGATTGAGTTTATGAATGAAAGCCCCGCTGCGCTACAGAGAAACTATCGATCACTACAGAAAGCAAAGCTGTGGATTTTGGAAAAGGATTGTAACAAAGAAGGATGTTTATTGATGAACTTATTTGAAAGTGAAGGGATCTGTGTAACAATGTCTGACCCTGAAACTCCACCTCCGTCTGAGGATGTTCAAAATGCGCGTCCTTTCGCGCAGAGGCAGATTGGGAGCCTGAACTAGAAAGATTAATGAAATAAAGGCTTTAATGACGGATGCAGGAAATGTTGATGCAGTCAGTTTAAAAATGATCATAAGTTGGTTCAAGAGCTCTTAGAGGAAGAAAAGGAAAGTGATTACAATGACTGGTTTGAGCCTCGAATAACTAAATTATTTTTTGAAAGATGTTGAAACATGGAAAAAAGACATTGTACAATCAACAATCAGACCATCTGACAGCATATCTAATGTATCACAGAAATCAAAGTCATCTTCTCTCACTAGATCTTCCTCAGTGTCTTCAGAGTTAAAAAGGCCAAAGCAGAACAGCCTGCTGCACTGGCACGAGTTGCTGCCTTGATAGAAAAACATGCTTTGCAAATGGAGGAAACAAACTTGAAGTTAGAGATGAAGCAAATTGATCTAGAAGCTGATCTTGCAGCATCAACTGCTAAAATGAAAACCTTGCAAAGTGATGAGGTGGACCAGAAACCATCTTTAGGTGCCGGCATGAATGGATATTATAGCTCTCATCAAGAACCAGATTCGATAGATGGCAAGGTGGAATTTATGCAGTTAGGTGCTAAACCAAAAACTCCACTTCAACAGACCATTGGTGAGAGATGTAAATCTTCTCCCAGGAGTTTAAGCTCAGCAGAGAATAAACCTTAAAATAAGAATCCCACTGAAAGTGAAACTGAAGCTGCAACTTAGAATCACAATGCATCTCAAACGGCACAAGATTTCCCAGATGTGGCCGTTACTGCTGATAATGAAAATTTGAATGTTGTTATTCAAAGACAAAATGACAAAGCAGAACTTATTGTCAGCCAGCAAAGTCTTTGTTACCTCCGAGAAATATTTCTGTGTTTGATGGTAACCCATTAGAATACCAGTCTTCAATTGTTCATGCATTTGAACAATTAATTGAAGACAGGACTAAAAATGATAAAGACAGACTGTATTGTCTAGAACAATTTACATCTGGTTTGCCAAGAGATTTGGTTCGCAGCTGTTTACATATGGAAGGAAGTAAAGGCTACAGAGAAGCTAAACAACTATTAAAGGAGCACTTTGGAAATGAAATGAAAGTTTCTGGAGCTTATTTGGATAAAGCCTTGAACTGGACAGCAATTAAAGCTGAGGACGGAAAAATGCTGTATGCATATGCAATGTATTTGAAAGGATGTTGTAATATAATGCAAGATTTACAGTATTTAGAGGAACTTGAAATCCCATCAAACTTAAGGCTGCTAGCATCCAAACTACCTTACAAACTGTGAGAAAGATGATGAACCACAGCTTAGAAATACAACAGAAAACTGGCAGGAGAGTCAGATTTAAACATCTTGTCGAGTTTGTGGAAAACCAAGCTAACATGATTTTAGATCCTTTGTTTGGAGACCTTCAAGACCAAACAACAACCAAAAAAACATTCCCAAGAGGCAAAGGTGAACTAAAATCAATAAGAGGTAAAAACAGCAGTTTGTAACATCAATAGTTACCGAGAAAACAGGATGTGCTATAAAGCAATCAGTTTTTCCTCCACCACCTCCTGAATCCACACCCAGTCCCATCATCCCTCACTGTGGATTCTGCCACAGAAAACTGAGCCGACTGTCTGGTTTTAAAACACGACAGTAAAGTTGAATTTTTGAGAAGTCACGGATATTTGAGAAGTCACGGATATGGGTCACTCTAAATAGGTCATTTAAGCAAAAATTGTAAGAGGAGACTAATGTGTCAAGTTTGTTGAATGAGACATCCGACAGTAACATCCGACAGTACTCCATATTAAAAGTGCAAAAGTTTCAAAGCAGGACAGTCAAACTGAGACTGAAGAAACTCCCATAAGCAGTGCTCTTGTTTCAGCAGGTGATGCAACCGGGGGCTGGGAGAGAATGTGCACTTGCAATTGCTCCCGTCTGAGTTAAGGTGGCAAAAGGGGACAAATATATTCAGACCTACCTATGCTTTCCTCGACCCGGGCAGAACGGCAACGTTTTGTACTGAAAGCTTCATGAACCGGCTAAGTTTGAAAGGATGCAAAACAGAGATACTTATGTGAACAATAGGACAGGAAAAGCCTGCAGGAACTTATGAGGTCAGAGGACAAGAGGTGGGAGACTTGGAGGGCTGCACATATTTGGACCTGCTGAAAGTTTACACACAGGATAAAATACCCGTCTCAAAAGAAAACATCATCACACAAGCTGATCTGGACATGTGGCCTCACCTCAGGGGTGTCTATTTAAAAATTGAGGCAGACATTGAACTCCTCATTGGAACTGATGTTCTTCGAGCATCAGAGCCATGGAAATAATAAATAATAACGGACCGTACGCCGTGGAAACGGTACTTGGATTACCAAGTGGTAACTAGACCACTTGGTGTTGATAGTACTGATCTCAAAAGAACTCTATGCGGCTATTAGCAAACACCAAACGAAATACCCCGAGGCTGCTTTTATTGTTGCAGGTGATTTCAATCACTCCAACTTGAAGACAGTTCTTCCTAGATTCCACCAACATGTCTCCTGCCACACCAGAGGAGACAAGACCCTGGACCATGTCTACTCCAATCTGGCTGGAGCCTACAATGTGACACCCCTCCCCAACATCGGACAATCAGACCATCTCTCCCTGTTCCTCACACCTCGGTACTTACCACTCATCCAACGTGTGAAACCTACCGTGAGGACAGTAAAGGTGTGGCCAGAGGGCTCAGACGCTGTGCTCCAGGACCGGTTCAGGAATACAGATTGGACTATTTTCCACCATACAGACTTGGATCAGTACGCCTCATCTGTACTGAACCATATTTCCACCACCATAGAACGTGTCACCACCTGCAAACGCATTACCATGTACCCCAACCAGAAACCCTGGATGAACGGAGACATTCGTCTCCTGCTGAAGGCCCGCAACATCGCCTTCAGGTCAGGGGATGCACAGACTTACAGTGCAGCCAGGGCTGAGCTGAAGAAGGGAATCAAGAAGGCCAAACACCACTACAAAAGGAAGGTGGAGGATCATTTTTCTAACGCCAACCCCCGACGTATGTGGCAAGGCCTTCAGATTCTCACAGACTACAAGAACCCCAATACCACCCCCGCTTTAACTGATGTCTCCTTCCTCAACGAACTTAACAACTTCTATGCTCGTTTTGAGAGAGGGAATACCACAACTGCAACCAAAGCAGCTACCACCCCAGGCCAACAGCCACTGACTTTCCTCCCCACTGACGTAGGAGCAGGATTAAATCCCACAAGGCTGCGGGTCCTGATGGCATACCTGGACGTGTCCTCAGAACGTGCTCTGGGGAGCTGGCAGGCGTGCTGACGGACATCTTCAACCTGTCCCTGGCCCGCGCTGTGGTACCGACCTGCTTCAAGTCTACCTCCATCGTCCCAATCCCCAAGAATCCCAACCCAACCAGACTCAATGACTACCGCCCGGTAGCCCTTACCCCCATCATTACCAAGTGCTTGGAGCGGCTGGTCCTAGCACACCTCAGATCCTGTCTCCCCCCCACACTGGACCCCCACCAATTTGCATACAGGCAGAACAGGAGCACAGAGGATGCAGTCTCTATAGCGCTGCACTCTGTCCTTTCTCACCTGGACAGTAAGAACACTTACGCCAGACTGCTGTTCTTAGATTTTAGTTCAGCATTCAACACTGTCATCCCATCACAACTCATTACCAAACTCACAGACCTCGGCATCAGTCCACTCATGTGTAACTGGTTGCTCGACTTCCTGACCAGTCGACCTCAACATGTCCGGCTGGACAACCACTTCTCATCCACCATCATCATAAACACCGGAGTGCCACAAGGCTGTGTGATGAGTCCCTTCCTCTACTCCCTCTTCACCTACGACTGCAGACCTGTCCATGGCTCTAACGCCATCATCAAGTTCGCAGACGACACCACGGTGATCGGCCTCATCAGAGATAATGACGAGGCCGCTTACAGGGAGGAGGTAGACCGTCTGGCTGAGTGGTGCGACAAAAACAACCTGCAGCTGAACACCGAGAAGACCAAGGAGCTTATCGTGGACTTCAGGAGGAACGCTGACCCACATCCACCCATCCACATTAAGGGGACAGTGGTGGAGCGTGTGGACACCTTTAAGTTCCTGGGAGTCCACATCTCCGAGGACCTGACTTGGACGACCAGCTGCTCCAAACTCATTAAGAAGGCGCATCAGCGCCTCTTCTTCATGAGGACCCTGAGGAAGAACCACCTGTCCTCAGAGATCCTCACGAACTTCTACCGCTGCACCATTGAGAGCATCCTCACCAACTGTATTACAGCTTGGTACGGGAACTGCTCTGTCTCCGACCGGCAGGCGCTGCAGAGGGTGGTGAAAACTGCCCAGTATATCACCGGGACACCGCTCCCTGCCATCAAGGACATCTACAGGAAGCGGTGTTTGAAAAGGGCCGGGAAAATCACAAAGGACTCCACTCACCCAGCACACACACTCTTTTCCCTCCTGCCCTCTGGGAGGCGCTACAGAAGCCTACGGACCAGAACCACCAGGCACCGGAACAGCTTCTTTCCCACAGCTGTCACGCTTTTGAACGCCTCCTGACATAAAACATAAACTATAAGGACTGTACTCCCCTATCCTCTCATACAACAATAACACATGGACTATCCTCACACACACACACATCACGGACTGTTTTCTTCACACACATATACAACCTGTAAATTTTATCTGCCATTATTTATCTATAATCCATTCCCTAACATTCTTGTATGTTCTGTATATTCTGTATAATCTGTGCATATAGCTCCCATATTTATATTTATACACAATATCTATATCTCTTGCTATAACCCCTTATAGTCCATACATACATAGTCTTGTACATCTGTAAATAAATATTTATATCTCGTAGAGCACTTCTGGATAGATGCAAACTACATCTCGTTGCTTGTACTTGTGACAGTGCAATGACAATAAAGTTGAATTCTATTCTATTCTATTCTCACATATTCCTGAGCAGAGTTATGTGTGTGAAGAAATCCTCCTGGTTTATCTGGGGGTGTGTGTGTGTGTGTGTGTCTCACCGTTCTCTGGCTGCTCCTTGATATCTGATTCGCTGGCCTGGTTGGGGCTTTCTGATTGGCTGGTTTCTGGAGAGAAAACAGAAAAACTACGATGAGGAAGGAGAGCTGGAAAACACACACATACCCCCCCCCCCCCCCACCCCCCCACACACACACACACACAGAGTCTTAGGCACGGAGTTCACTGACAGCTGGGATGTTAGAGTTCTCTGACTCTTGAAACAGCAGCAGAAACTGTTCTGGTCCACTGAGGAAGACGGACCTGACCCAGAACCAGAACCAGAACCACAAGTGTCCCCTGTAGGATAAGTCAGTTAGGGTTAGGTTTGTCCTCCAGTTTTTCTTAGCTTCAGCAGCTGCAGCAGAACCTGGGGGGGAAGCAGCTGACTGAAACTTTTCCTCTTTCCTTCCCATTTGATCCCAGTTGTTCCTGAACTCATCGTGTAATTCTATCTGGCTGCCACCAGGCTGCGCTGTGCTTTGACTAGACTCTCTCCCCCAGCCCCCACAGGGGGACAGAGGGCAGCATTCATCAGGCCTGTTAGCATGCGGCTCACCGTGTCGTCCTGCTTCAGCAGCTTAAAACAAAGAGCATCAGCCTGAAACCATGGCAACTGGAGGGGGGGGGCAGCCAAGGCAGGGGGCTCTACCCCTCCCTCCCCCATCTGCCCCCATTCATCAGTTAGCAGGTTAATTAAATATGCTAATGAGGCGTGGGAGCAGACAGTCTGCCTACAGGGGCTGGACCATCTGCAGAACCGGAACCAGAACTGGATCTTTGGCGGTCCGGATCGGTTGGAACATGTGGCAGCATCATTCCTGTCCTGTGTTCCCTGCAGTATTCCTGACTTTCTCTGGAGTTCTTGTCGTTGTAGCAGAACTTGTTCTGACCCACTCATGCTGGGAAATCTGGCAACCGGGTCAGAAGTAGATCTGCAGAACCCAAACAATGCAGACGCTTTACGGCTGAAATTATTTGGAAAAACTGGGAAAACTTGTTTGGATGAAAAATTTCCATGTGGAAACATCCGATCCCGGCGGTTCCGGATCCACAGACGATCCACAACTGTCGGATCCAGGAGGAATTTCTCATTGGTTCTGCTGTGTCGGTTTGGGTCGCTCTGTTCCATTCAGGAATAGAACCTGACACCAGAACAGGCAGCGGGAATACCGAGCTTCAGAACCAGAGGGAGCTCAGAGTCGAACCGGTTCTGGACGGAGAGGGAGGATGATCATCTTGTTTTAATATTTGGTTCTGTTTTTCCTCCAAATTCAAAACCAAAGGAGCTCCAGTGGACCCGGTTCGTCTCCAGCAGAACCAGCTGCTGATTCTACGGATGTTTGTCATTTACTGGGTTCTGATGACGATCCGACGGAGTCCACAATCTGGTTCTGATCATCTGGGTCGGCCTCAGCTGCTGATCTGGACTCTTCTGGTTTTCTACAGCAGCGAAACGGATCTGAACACGTATATCTATGTGAAGGAGCAAAAATTAGATCAGTGTTAGTTTCAATCTGACAAACGCTCTGAAACTCAGACCGTTCTCTCTAGATCTGTTCTCTCTAGATCTGTTTTCTCTAGATCTGAGCGTTTGTGAGATTGAAACAAAACAGATCTAATTATTGTTCCTTCACATAGATATACACGCTCAGATCTGTCTCGCTGCTCTTAACTTGTGGCAGCTTTACTAAGTTTCACCTCTAAATTACTCGAACACGGTTCTGGACCCAGTCTGGTGTGCACACACAGTAAACCCGCACCTGCAGGGTTCTGGTGGCAGCGCAGCAGAACCACGACTCGCCTCCATCTCTACGCCAGCAGTAGCCATCTTGCCCCCCAGGGGGGCGTGGCCTGTTTGGGTTTCAGTCTCTTCATGTTTGAACAGAATCGAGAGAAACAGACGTTTGCTGAACGGAGAGACGTCCAACACTGCCAAGGAGACGCTGCCAACTGGAACACACACACACACACACCCCAACACACACACACCAACACACCCCGTCAGAGCCAGAGATATCTTCATGTTTTCAGTCTCAGACACACTTTAACGTTTTCTGTCACAGTAACACCCTGCTCCGCCTCACTGACAGTGTGTGTGTGTGTGTGGGTGTGTGTGTCTGGCAGCCATCTTAAAGCTTTGGCAACCATTTTGGAGCTTCTCTCTGTTTGCTTTGAGTCGCTGCCACTCGCTACTGTCTGCCAGAACAAAAGAGCTTCTGCCTTTACCAGCCGGTCACACACACACACACACACACACACAAACACACACACACACACACACACCCACACACCCACGCACACACACACCCGCTGAGTGTGTTCACCAACAAGCTCTCCAAACCATCCAGCGCAGTTAAAGTTCTGCGGGTTCTCTACTGATGTGAACTAAAACCAGTGACTGTGATTGACCTCTGACCTTTGCTTGACCTCTGACACAAACACCCGGTTTTGCAGAATCCAGAAGTGGCAGCCATGTTTGTAGTTTTTATCATGTAAATAAAAAGTGGACCGTCTCAGAACCACAACAGTTCTGGTTCTGAAGTGGCTTTAAGGTGGAGCCGCTCCAGAACCAGAACTAGGTCCGAACTCATCAGAACCAGAATCAATCTCAGGAACACCAGAGGAATGGTTCCTGGAGGTTTCAGTTTAACTGGACCTGGTTCTGAAATGATGAGACTCACTGTCTCGGTTCTTCAAGCTTTCAGAACCGGAGGATGAAGAGGGATCTACCCGAAACCCAGAGCGGTCCACATGGTTGGGTTCTGGTTCTGATGGACCTTTGACTTCTAGTTACAAACAAAAAGACCCGACCCAGAAGATCAGAACCATCATTCTGCCTCAAACTCCCACAATGCCTTGCTTCACCTCCTCCGTCCAGCAGGAGCAGCAACGAGCTGCTCAGCTGCTCACGACTCAGCGAGACAAGATGGCTTCCTGATCACTTCCTGAACCTTCATCACTTCCTGTCCTTTATTTCCTCTGTTTGTTGCTCCAGTCCTTCTTCCCTCCGTTGCTCAGCTCATCCTCTTCCTCATCTGCAGGCCGATTGATGCTGGTCAGTTATTGATCACTGATAGATGCTGAATGTTCACAGGAGAGCACCAGCCAATCAGATCTCAGGAACGGATGAGACCTGCTCTGATTGGCTCCCGTGTTACAGAAACTTTCTTCTCGCTACAACTTTTTCCTCTCTGACCCAACAGAACTATATGTCTGTGTCAGATAATACACCCACACACACACACCCACACTGTGCTGCTTTATCTACAGCGCTTCCATTATAGTCTGCTACCAACTCTGATCTATTAATCACAATGTGTGTGTGTGTGTGTGTGTGTGTGTGTGTGTGTGTGTGTGTGGAGGTGTGTGTGTGTGTGTGCAGTCCAGATGGATTGTGGTTCCCTCCAGAACAAGAACAGTCTTCAAAAGAGGTGCTCTTATTTTGGAGGGTCAGGACTTCTAATCTGGAATGGGCCTCTAAGCCCTCAGGACCATGCTGCCGCCACCAGAACCACCAGTACACAGAACCCTGAGGACAGAGCAGTTCATGGACAGAACCAGAACAGAATCCGGGTCCAGATCCAGCAGCTCAACACCACTGAATCCGGCTGGCATGTCCGGTCTGCAGGAGAGGTTCAGGTCAAAGGTCAAAGGTTCCGGTTCTGGTTTCTGTCGTTCCTGAACACCTCGTTGCCCAGTTGGCATCACTGAGGCATGCTGGGAAAGAAGAGATGAAGAGGAGGAGGATGAAGGATGCGACCTTCAGCGTCTGTGTGGAAAAGGTCAAAGGTCAAAGTGGGGGCGGAGCAGAGATGAAGCTGGAGGATGATGGAAGAAAAGTGATGAAGATGAGGAAGAGGAAGGTGAGTCCTGTGCCTCCAGCAGAAAATCAAAGTGAGGAAGAGGAGCACACACACACACACACACACTGAGCCCAGCTCATCCCAGTACAGACTCCCAGTCTCCCATCAAGGCTTCCAGCTGAGCAGAGAGGATCATGGGAAATCCTGGACAGGACAGAACCGGTCAGTATCCAGCAGTAATTCAGAGTCCATCTGTCGGACAGTCAGTGAATGCACCCTGTACCTGGACTCATCCAGAACCAGAACCAAAACCCAATTATCTGGACTTGTCTTGCGGCAGGTTCAGTTCCTCCAGTGTCCAGCTGACGGCGCTGCTGCTGTTGCTATGGAAACAGCTGGTCAGGTGACCAAAGCAGCTTAATCAGCTTCGTGTTTTTAGCAGCAGCCGGTCCGATTGGGTCAGGAAGCAGAACCAGTAATCAGGTTAGAGGATCGGCTGCTAAGCGGGTCACCTGCAGCTTAGCTCCGCCCCCTCCTCAGGTGGAACCTGAGCCCAGCCCTAGCCCCTCTGACCTCTGGCTGACCTGTGACTTCCAAACGGCGGTGGAGGGTTGATGCTGCGGGACGCACAGCAGTGGTCCCAAATGGCCTAGTCAAAGTCTGAAATAGCATAGCAGAACACACAAACAGGATGAACACGGAACCGGTTCCGGAAAGAAGGCAATGCAGACCGGACCCGCCCGGCCCGGTCCGGTCCAATCAAGTCGCAGCTCGTCAGGCCGCCATGGCAGCTGACTTCCTGTCTGCAGCGCGTTATCGATCGGTCAGAGTGAGACCTCTCAGCTCGCCGGCGGTGCGGGACGTGTCGTCCCCCCAGAACATTTGGGTCCGTTTGAGAGCATCCTGGCAGAACCGGCCGCGCCGCGCCGGCCCTTTAATATCTATCTTCAGAGTTGACAATCTTTGGAGCAATTAAAGCGATCGATGCGTCCAGAGAGGAGAGAGCCTCTTATCCCAGTAATAGCTCTCACTAAATAATGAATACAGGCCACACACACACACCCACACACACACCCACACCCACACACACACACCTCGCAGCGAGGCGCTGCATGGCTACACATACACCTCCCTGTGCTGCTCCTGATGCCTCAGATTTACAGTTGCACCTGAATGCACCGCTGCTAACAGTTGACAGAAAACTACAGCTCCCAGCATGCTTTTCCTCTCCGATACACCCCCACCGGGTCAGGTCTCAATCTCCAGGTGGTTCTGTTCCTGCGCTGGGCCGGGTCAGAGGTCAAGCAGAGCAGAACATCATCTGCATGGAGGAGAACCTGGAACCGCAGTAACAGGTGGGGGAGGGGCTCCTGTGATCTCCTTTCTGTGTGGCTGGACCCCTCACCCCCACCTTTGCACACACACACACACACACACGCACACACACACACACACATACAGTGCTCCCCTCCTCTGAACCCCCCTCCAAAAAGTTTCTGCTGAAGACTGAAGGAATGCAGGAGAAGAAGAGAGGCCCAACAGCTGCACACACACACACACACCCACACACCCCCCCCACACACACACACAGCTAGCAGAGCGGCAGACGTGATCCATCTGTAGTGGCGTTCCTCAGTGGGACGATCATTTTCCAGCAGAACTCGTCCCGACAAAGACGGCATTATGTTCCTCCTCCTCCTCCTCCTCCTCCTCCTCCTCCTCATCTCCGTCTACAACTGTGTGAAATAAGCAGTGGGGGGAGGGGGGGGAGCAGTGATACAGATTACACTGCTGCTGATCTGAACCGCTCAGATAAGGTTAGCTTCAGGACAGAGGAAAAGGAGGAAGAGGCCTGCTGTGGTTTCCTTGTGAATTTTTTTAAGACTGGAAATCAGGAGAAAGGATGACCGCCAAGGTCAACATGGTGGCCAAAATGTGTAATTTTCTCATTAAGCTAAGAGTTATTAGTGATGCACAAAAGCTGATGATCACTTGTTAAAAATGTTGTCCTGTAGTCACCATTTTTATACCTACATCCTAATGGACTGAAGCCACAGCACAAGATGTCAAGGCTAATGCTATGCCAATAGTTAGCTAAACTAGCAACAGTTTGGCTTTGCTTCTCAGTTAAGTAAAACTAGGCAAGACCATTAGCGGGAGCTAATCGCATCATCAGGAGCTAGCACCATTAGTTGGAGCTAACAAAAGTGACAGTGAAGTATCTTTAAACAGCAGCGGCGTTGGGAAGAACCGGATCGAAATGAAACCTGGAAGACCTGTGGTTCTGAGTGGATCCGACCTGAGGGAACAGAACCGCAGCAGGACAGGTCACTGAGCAGACCGTTAAGAGCTCAGAGGTCCGGTCAGGTCCACAGAACATCCAGAATCGAATATCAGCTCTTTGTCCGGTTATGACAGAACCATTTATAGTCGGGCCGGCCGAGGGATGCTATCGTTTAAAAGGAATATGGAGGGGAATAATTTATGAAACCACACAAACACACACACGCACACCCCCTCTGAAACACACACGCCTGCACGCCGAAACACACACGCACACACACTCACAAACACGCACTCACACTCTGAAACACACACACACACACACAGTCCCTCTGCAGTGCTGCACTGTGAAGGGCAGACCTGAGATCAGCATTGTGTGTGTGTGTGTGTTTCTGTATCTACAGCTCCTCCTGGAATACCAACAAGCGTGAGGTCGGCATCAGTGAACATGATCCGGCTCAGCAGGGACCAGAACCCAGAAACCCGACGGTTAAGCGGAGTCTGGATGCTGCTGACCAATCAGAGCGCAGGATGAAAAGGCGACATAAAAGAGAAAAGTTTGAAACGCAGTAAAGAGATCTGGTCCTGGCTGTGTGAGGATCTGATTGTTCTGACCTGTTTCATCAGGACATTCTCAGAATTTTATCGTTCTGCGTTTAACAAAAGCAACAAGCCAACCAACCCGTTCGCTAACAGGATGCCTGGAAAACCCGGCTTCCTGTTCCCACCTTCCAAACGGACTGGCAGGGCGCCATATTCTGGTCCACTCCAGGTAACAATGTGAGAAAGGGTCCCGAGGCGCACTCCCTGAGGAACGCCACTAATATATAACCATCCGGCTGTCACCTGAACTCCACCAGAGAGGATGGAAGCCAATAAATAATAAATCAGAATAAACTAAATCAAATTAAATTGATAAGAATAATTTGATATTTAATTTCAATGTGCGTTAGAATAAAGACAGTTCTTTGTTCTGTCCCAGTTGGGGTAGATGTGGAATATTTCTGTCTCTGTTAATTGGCTGAAAGAGAAAAATGATCACTTAGTCTGTTTAGGTGCAACTACGGCAAGCAGAATCACATTTAATCACAAAGCCTGTATCATTGATGCTGCTATGGAAAAAACCATAGAAGAAGAGTCACTGGGTTCAAGAACCAAAACAGGTTAACTTATAGAGAACCAAACAGACCCAAACAGGAACAACAGAACCAAATAGAACCAAAAGAACAAACACTGACTGGGTTCACATCTTCATCACCAACATCATCATCTTCATCACCACTAAAGTTCCTTATGATCAGAACCAACCAGAATCAGAACCACCAGAACCAGAACCAACCAGACCCACCAGCATCACCAGAACCACCAGACTTTCCAAATGCACCCCTTCTGCCCTTCTTCCTAAATCTGACCCCTGACCCCAAAACAGCTTTTCCTCTTGTGGGGACCAGGCTTTGGTCGCACACACACACACACACACACACACACACACACACACACAGGAACCCTCAGAGTGGGAGGAGCTAAATGATGAATGATCAGGGGCCTCAGGTATAAAACACTGCGCAGTTTTCACACTAAAACTTGGCGTACAGCAGATCTTCTCAATTCCAGTCCTCAGCCCCCCCTGCCCCCTCTGCATGTTTTAGATGTGCCCCTATTTCAGAGCAGCTGATCCAAATGATTGCATGACCTCTTCTGCAGGCATCAAGTCCTGCAGAAGTCTGTTAATCAACCACAGATTCAATCCAGGTGTGTGGAAGCAGGGAAACACCTAAAACATGCAGGGCAGGGGGTCTGGGGACCGGAATGAGAAGCACTGGCATACAGACAAGTTTAGAAAAGTTTAGAAAAAATCCGGATGTACAAAGCCATGCGCACCTTTCTTTTATAAATTCTAATTTGCGGGAAACAGACCAGCTGCTGGTTCGCCTGTCGCCTCTTTTATACTCTTTTCTTTATACTTATGAAAATTAGTATAAATACCCAGAAGGCTGGGACCACGGAAAGCGGTAACCATGACGACATCCTTGTTTGTGGCAGTATAAGTATTTATAATAATAATTATTATATATTTTATTTAAAAGGTGCTTTCTCACAAAATAAAACTAATGCATTTTAAAGGAAAAAAATCCAAATAAAGAAATAAAATAAAGATTTCCCAGTGCAGATGGCAGTTGGAGCAGCAGAGCGTTCAGCCGGGATTTAAAGACTCAAAGAGACTCTGAGTGGGAATGTGGACGTTTATTTTAAATACAGGAATCATGAGCAGAATCAAGTCAAAGTTTGCGTTTGACGCAAAGTTAATTTTTATACTTGCCGACTTGTGCGTAAAATGTGGCACCGCACATTTTTTGTGCGCAAGCCGCTTCAGACATGAGGCCCCTGGACGTCTGAGGAGGAGGAAGCAGCAGCTCGCTGCTCTGCTCTGGTAGCAGGATGGCTTCTGCTGATCCGGTTCTGCTGATCCGGTTCTGCTGAGAACTGTTTTAGAAAGGAACATGAACCGGACCAGTTCTGGTCAGATCTCTGCTGCAGCTTGAGGAAGAGGGAATGATGTCACAGCATCACTTCTGTTCCCATGGAAATGAAGCAGCCGGACTAGGACGGATCAGAACCAGACCCGGGGTGAGATGGTGGTCCGCTGGGCTCGACCCGCTTCATTCCCCAGCAGAACCGGTCCGGTTCCATCCAGTCAGCAGCTCATTGCTCCTCGTTCAGCAGCTGTCAGCTCCAGAACTGCTCCGCTGCTTCTGGCCCCCTAGGACCAGGTCGTAGTCAGACCGGCGCTGAGCCAACACCAGAACCCTGGAGGACAACTGTCAGAACATCCAGAACCAATCAAATCATCCCATCCACTGCCGACCCAGTTCACAGGACCAGACTCATCTGGACCTTCTGGCCTCTGACAGTTTCCAGTTTGTAGAACAAACAGTTTGGGTCTGAAGAACCAACAGAACCAAACAGAACCAAATATAACCAACAGAACCAAACAGAACCAAACAGGAACAATGGAACCAAACAGAACCAAATAGAATCAAAAGAACCAACAGAACCAAATAGAACCAACAAAACCAAAAGAACAAACAGAACCAACAGAACAAAATAGAACCTCCTCCTCATCAGCTCAGTAATCACAGTTGGGGGTCCAAACCATCCAGAACTGGCACAAGGACAGAACAGAACCCAGTTCCTCCTCATGAAGCCGGTACCGGGCAGATTGGGCCAGAATCAAACCCTCAGCATGGTTTCGTGTTTGTGTCCACAGATGGTGTCTCCCTCTTGGACCCAGCAGAACCGACACTCAGCTGCTCTGGACCGACCCATTTTAAGAAGATAACTAATAATAAAATAAGTGTAAAATCTTAATAAATAGGAAGAGATAAAATAATGTATTCGCCTGCAGTTCAGTTGCTTTAACTCCTTTTGTTGTTAATTTGTTTTTATTATTATCAACAAATAGTTCATTCGTCTGGAAGAAACAAACAAACTAAAAGTTTAAAATATCAGTTCCTTAATTTATGAATGGAAAAATGGAATAAAGAACCAGAACCAGACCCAGACCCGGTTAATTCCCGGCTCCTGCTTGCTGCCATATGCAGCATCTCCATGGCAACATCTGGACCAGCAGCAGCTGGATGCTCCGTATGTGTGTGTCAGTCTGTGTGTGTGAGCAGTTTTCTGGCTTCAGGCAACTCAGGGAAACCATCTGATCGCTTCAGGAGAAAAGCTCTGCTTTTAGGAGCGCAACCACACTACATTACCCAGCATGCATCACTAAACAGCGCCCCCTACTGGTCCTGTGTCCACGGCACTCAGCAGGAGGAGCCAAGGGAGAGAAACTGGACCAGACTGAGCTTCAGAACCAGGACCCAACCAGAATCTGATGGAAATAAAATGTGTTTGGAGATCATGGGGTTGTGTCAGGGTGAAGGGGTTCCAGTCAAAACTTATTCCACACCACTAATCCAACTAGCAGAACTGGAAAAAGTGAGGACCAAGAAAATTACCTCACTTTGTGGGTAAATGTGTTCCTCTATATGCAGTTCATTTAAATACACAAGGATAAAAGAACCTGGTTCATACAGTTATAAATGAATATTACACCCCACAGAAATGACCATTTATATAGAAAGAAAAAAAAGATCAATATAAATGAAATTATATAATTGGACTTATTAAAATTAAACTAATAAAAAAGAGAGATTTAAATGTGTAGTTTTTAATTTGATAGATTACAGAACAAATACATGTTTTTGTTCATTTTTAAAAGGCAGTTTAAGAGGCAAAAAACGGCAAAATCTGAAATAGCTTCAGTTAAAAATGTCATCAAAATATGAAAAAAGAAATGAAATAGACAAAATAAGATAAGAAAACAATAATAATATTAGCAGAGTTATTCATAAAGAAAAAGTGGAACGAAAGTTTGTGAAATAAATCTGGTTCTGGTTCTCACAGGCTGGTCTGACCTGAAGAGAACATACTTGCACTTCTATGCAACTGAGCACTTTGAATAGACTTCCATTCATTTTAGTCACTGTATTTATTGCTCACTCCAACCTTAACCAGAACCTGACTAGTACTGCCGATATAACTGCAGAAGTGGAGACTGGAAAAATGTCCTCACTTCCACTAATGACCTCCCATTATCGGTAAATGTTGAGGAAGTGGTTCTCTAGATGCCCTTTATACAAGTACACACACACACACACACACACACACAGAGCAGTCCACGGAAATTAGTGTTTATTAGTGTTTACTTTAGTGTATACTAAAAAATTAATGTAAGTAAAATGATTAATTAAAATTAAAGTAAAATGAAAACTGAGTAAAATTAAAATATTCAGTCTTTAGTTAAATACTTTACATAATAAATCAATCATACTTAAAACAGACAAAAAATTAAAAATCTTAAATACTTTAAGAAATTCATAAAAACATGAAAAAATTAAATAAAATCAAAATATTCCCGTTGACAAAGAGCAACGAGGAACCAAAGTCATGTTCCCTGCTTGTGTCCAAAATAACCTGATTCTGGTTCTGATGGACCAGTACGACCCAAAGGCTCTGTTAGTGTATATGCACGTGTGTGTGTCAGCAGGTGAAGCAGAGTTCAGGTGTGTGTCTGCAGGTCAGTCAGGACTTCAGTAATTAGTCCAGAAACGAAGTTTCAAATCTGGTTAAGAGCTCAGAGCTCACACACACACATACACACTCTAGCCCCAACCCTAACCTCTAACCCACAAACAGCATGTCCGCTCATGGAGACCAGGAAAATGTCCCCACAAGGAGCAGAGGTCCCCACAGCCCCACAATGTAGACAGACCATAGGTCCCCACAAGGACATAAAAACCTAGTTCTCACACACACACGCGCACACACACATATGTTTGCATGGCTATCTTTGTGGGGACTTTCCATTGATTTCCATTTATTTCTGCAGCTTAAAGCTAAACCTTATCCTAACCAAAACTCAATTCATACCTTAGTCCTACATCTGACCCCTGACACCAAAACAGCGTTTCCCCTTGTGGGACCCAGGCTTCGGTCCCACAAAGAGCAGTTGGTCCCCACAACGTAGTGTGTGTCAGGAAAATGGTCCCCACAAGGTATTAGAAACAAACGTACACACCTGCAGCAGGTAAGCTGAGCCGTCGAAGATGAAAAGTACAATCAGGAACTACTTTCAGCAGCGGATGAACACAGTGAGACAGATGGGTGAGGGAGGGTCAGGCCCCCTACATGCTGACCTCTGACCTCTCATTGTGTCTCTAAAGCGGCTGCCAGGGTGAGAGGATGACCTTTGACCCCTAGCCTTTTCTGCGCAAGAGTTTTAATATGAAAAGCTGCACCTGTCACTTCCTGTTTCTGCAGAAGACAAATGGTCCGAAAGTCCAGAACCGCTGAACCGGACCTCATCATCAGAACCAGGAACCTGCCCACCATCAGAACCTCCAGCAGTAAGGACCCACCTGAGTGCACGAAGTAGGCCAGGTAGAGGTCGAGCTCCTTGACAGAGACGCCGATGTGGTGCGGCTGGACGCAGAGGCCGGGGTTGGCGCACTGCGGCGCTTTGACGAGCCGCTCGCCGTCCGTGCTCTCCAACGGGATTCCCTTGAACAGGATGACCATCACCAGGTCCAGGCGCCACACCTTGTCGGCCTGCCGCAGGCAGTCGATGCGCCGCATCTTGCCCTTCTGGTCCGGGTTGGACAGCACGCAGCACGGCGCCTTCTTGCCCGTCACCGTCAGCACGAAGTCCTCCCGGAACTCGGGCCGGATGTCCTTGCGCAGCTTGGCTAGGAGGCGAGACGCCCACTTCTGCTTCACCTCGGGCTTCTCGCCCAGCAGCTCATCCTTCACCGCTCGCTCCTCCTCCTTTGACATGCGCTTCTCGTGCTTCTTGAAGTACTTCCTCTTGCGAGCCTGCAGGTTGAACCAGGTGTAGGCGAAGGCCCGGACGTGGGGGAGCAGCGCCTCGATGAACGGATGGAACTCATCCTAGGGACAGACAGAGACACGGTGAGACAGATCGAGACACGGCCGGCTGCTGCCATTGGCTGCAGTAACGCTGACCTCTGGTTGGCCGGGTGGAGAGAGCAAGAAGAGCAGCTTCCTGTTTCCATCCAACCATTTATCCATCCAGTTGTGTTAAACAACAGAACAGATTCAACCTTGCCTGAATGCTGTATGGGCCCCAGAATGCCGTATGGGCCCCATAATGCCGTATGGGCCCCAGAATGCCGAAGAGACCCCATAATGCCGTATGGGCCCCGGAATGCCGCTGAGGCCCCATAATGCCGTATGGGCCCCATAATGCCGAAGAGGCCCCATAATGCCGTATGGGCCCCGGAATGCCGCTGAGGCCCCATAATGCCGTATGGGCCCCAGAATGCCGAAGAGGCCCCATAATGCCGTATGGGCCCCAGAATGCCGAAGAGGCCCCATAATGCCGTATGGGCCCCAGAATGCCGAAGAGGCCCCAAAATGCCGTATGGGCCCCGGAATGCCGATGAGGCCCTATAATGCCGAAGAGGCCCCATATTTCCGTATGGGCCCCAGTGTCTGGCTGCATCATGGACGTTTTTCCACCTGATTTCTGGAAATGTATTTCAGATTTCTGATGAATTCCGTCTCTCTGCAGAACCAGGAAGCCAAATGGTTTCCCTCAGAACCTGGAGTCTGTTTTGCAGGTTCTGCTCCAGGATCAGGTTAGATTTCCAGAAACAAAGGCCGGATGTTGAGAGTGAGTGTTGCTGCTCTGCGTTGGAGCGCCAGCTGCAGAGCTGCGCCCCCCGCCCCTCACACACCGCTCCGGGTCTGAATACGGATCTTTGTTCCTTCTTGGATCCGCTCCAGGAGAACGGGTTTGTCTCCCAAAGAGCCTCCAGCAGCTCAGCGGCTTCTCTCTGAGCTCTGGGCGCCGGACGGTGCTCCTGCTCGGCGTTAGAGTCCGGGGGCGGCCGAGATGAGCTGGGCTCTGCCGCCGCATTCCCACATTCCTGACCTGCTCTGTTCACACTCCGTCTGTCTGCCGCAAACCAAATTCCACTTAACGAGTCTCTGTCCGGCCTCAAAAGCAGCTTTTCCTGCCAGCGAGGGAGATGATCCCAACATCCTCGGGAACGTTTTCCCAAATGTTTCCAGGAAACTCTGGGGAGAAGTTGCCGTTTCTGGAAAATTGTTCCTCACTGACTCCTTTCCTTTCAGATAATTCAGTCGTTCTGTTCTGGGAAGGAAAATCCAATTACAGCTTCAGGAAAACCAACTGAAGGAAAACAGGAAAATCATTTCCCAATTCAGGGATTTATTAAAAATATTTCTAATTATTTTTTTTAACTCACTTCTTCCGATCAAATCTGCAGAAGAAGGAAAAAATTTTTTAAATCCCCCCAAAAACAGGGGAAAAAAATCTGTCAGAAAACTGGAATTTTTTGTGTGAAATTTTAAATAATTTTCCTAGATTCTGGTCCTGGTAAATCTTTCTTGCTATTCCAGGTCCTAAAATCCCACTGCGGCTCCTCCGGGTCGGACGCTGATACTGGGAATAAAATGTGGGAATTCTGATCAAACAGCTGGAAACTTCATCTTCCAGGGCCGAGGGAGGGCCGGAGGGCCCCGGGGGGGCTGGGGGCCTGGGGGCCCAGGCAGGTTTCTATGCTCCCTGTTGGCACCGTGGAAACAGGAACAACCGGCCCAGTTGGCAACCAGCATGTGGAGGAGCAGAAACACAAATCCACTCCTGTCACTGCGATGCCTCTCACACCGAGGGGATCAGAGCAACCAGGGGGGTCAGCAGGGGGTCAGCAAGGGGCACCGGGGGGGGGCAGAGGCCTGCTGGACCTCCAGTACATCCAGGATTGCACTCCGGCGGCTCCAGGCGGATCGCTGAGCAGTCCGGGCCTCCAGAACAATGATCCAAAACTGAAATCCATTCAGGGATTAAAATCTGCAAGTTTAGATTTTATTCCAACTGCAGAAAAAGAACCAGAACCAGAACCAGCAGCAGAACCTCCTGGATTTAAACTCATAACCTTGCCTTTACTGCACAGTAAATTATTCTTGATTATGTTTCTACTTTTAATCATTTTCTTCTATGCTGCTGCTACACCTGAATGTAAAGAAGATAAATATTTTTATTTTATTCTATTCTGTTTTCTGTGGTAAATAAAATCACAGCCACAAAAATGTCCAAACTACTGGTGTAAAAAAACCTAAATATTAAATATTTAAAATGTTAAACAAAATTAAACCTGTTGAATTCAGTAATTCTATTTATATTTCTACTCTAGTTATTGCTTAATAATTTCCACAAATTAAGTGAACAAATATTGTTCAGAAATGTATCGAATTTAACAGGAGATATCACAAAAGATGCCCCCTAGTGGCTGGGCAGAAACCGCTGACGTCATCTCAATAAAACTTAGAAAACAGAAAGGCCCGATTATTTACAATTAACAATTTCAACATTTGGAGAAAATCTTCTTTTTTTTCCTAAACATTGCAGCAGTTAAAGTCAAAGAGTGAATCAAGTGTTTGTGACGGCAGCTGAGCGGGATTAGAACCAGCAGTCAGTCAGTCAGGCTGCTGATTATTGGTTTAACAGGCTGATAATCTGATTAGCGCTCCTGTTTGCTGCTCCAGCTTCAGACCAACTTCAAACACAGAGAAGCTCCAGATTTAGCGGCGTTCCTGCAGGAACATCCAGCGGATCAGAGCAACAAAAGGTTCTGCGGAGAAAACAGCAAATTTCATTCAAATGTTCCTGAATTATCAATAAATCTCATCCCTTCAGATTTAGCAGCACAGCCAGTAATTATTCAGCTCTGGGATTTAATCTAAATGTAATTTATTAAAGCCTTTGCTCAGATTAAAACGGATTTCACAGAAACGGATCAATTTAAATATTTGTGTCTGATGCAGGAATAAAAATAAAATCAGCCCAATTTGTTCTGAGGATTTAATCCGGGCTGTCCCCGTTTCCCTCAGAAACACGAAGGGAGACTCTAAATGCTGATTTTAACCTCTGACCCTGAATGTATCCCTGCAGGTTGCAGCAGGACTTTAGGTGTTTATGAGGTTTAAATTTAGGAAGAACCCAGGAGTCATCCGGTTCGGTCCGCGGAGTCACATCAGATCAGCTCCGGTTCCTGGAGTTCTGCTGCAGGCCGCAGGTTCGGTTCCGGCCCGAACAGCCGCAGGAAGGCAGGCTTCATGAGGAAAACCGGGCTTCTCGCTCAGACGCCCACAGGTGACCGAAACACGGCCAGAATCAGGACCGGAAAACCGGCCGCTTCTCCCGCTTCCTGCGCGGCACAGCCGCAAAGTTTAAGAGCAAAGAAAAGAGAAAAACCCGCCGGGTTCGGAGTCCAAATTCTGGTTCCTACCAGACCTGTCTCAGTCCAATCACAGCCGTGAGCCTGAGAGAGCTTCCCGAGTAACGGCGTCGGACGCCACCGGGCCGAACCGAACCGGAACACATCGCTGCCAGACCTGGTAAATGTGGACCGGGCTGTGGAGGAAGTTTGGCGCTCCAGCGGCAGCGCGCAGCCGCAGCCGCAGCCGCAGCCGCAGCGCCGCTGGCAGAAAGCCGGAGGTAAAGGGACTCACCTGGGTCAGACATAGCGGAGAATACATATCTGTCCGCTGGGCTCTGAGCTCCGGAAGGTGTGTGCGACCGCGCGCGTGCGCGCACGTGTGTGTGTGTGGGGGTGTTACTGTAACTCCAGTGTGTGTGTTGGTCTGTGTGTGTGAAGAGCGAAAAACAAAGTGTGTGTGAGAGTGAGTGAGGGGGAAACGGAGCCCTCCTTCTGCCCGCTTCGCTTCACATTTCCGGGCAGAGCTGAACTTCGGACCCGCCCCGGGTCACGGTCCGGACCTGTGGAGGCCCTCCGCCGGGGAGCGCACAACTTTCCGCCCACAATCCAACCGCATCTCCGGCGACACCGCACAAGTCCAGTCAGAGCAGCAGCGAGGACCTCAGGAGGTTCGACGGACAGAACAAAGATCCAAACCGGTCCCGAACTGCATTTCACAGAACCCAAGAACCGCGTCCAGAAGCGCCCCCCGCCGGCATCCCTGACCGCTCTGCGGTGCGCCGCGGCCGGCGTGCGGCTCCCCTGCGCTCCGGAGAAAGAGAGCGGTGCAGCAACGGAGTCTTTCCCGGGACAAGCGCTGCCGGGAGCGGGGAGAGGCGGCGGGACGACCCGGGAGCCGAGAGACTGTCCCGAACTCCTCCAGCTCCGAACACCGGCTCCTCCGCTGTTCCTCCGCCGGACTGCGTCGCTCCGTGTGCGGCCACAGACTGATCACACGCGCCGCTGATCGATCACAAATAAGAGCATCGATCCTCCGCGCGCACTTTCACAAGTATACTGCTGCTGGGTGCGCGCGCGCTTGCACGAGAGCGCCACTAGTGCCCTCCCCCCTCCTTTAGGACAGAGAGGAACAGAAGGTGGAATACCGGAGGAGAACCGGGTCAGAACCGCAGAAGAAGTTACTGAAGTCACCAAACTTCTTCATCATCATCATCACGATGATGATGATGGTGGGCTCAGCACCATCAGGTGTTTTGGGGGCGGAGCTTGTGTCTCAACTGTCCAGGTTAGAAGTTGAAAGACCCGACCCACATTTTTATCAGTCACAACTGGACTGAACCCGGTAGCTGCAGAACCACAGATGCTGCCATCAGAACCCATCTGGACAGAACCATGTGGGCCATCAGAACCGGAAACTTCACTAGTCCAGAACCAGGCCGTGCTGTGGATCAAGAACCGCCTCCACTGGTTCTGATCCAAAGCAGCCTGCGGGTTCTGAGGAACCAGCACCAGAACACACTCTGTGCTCTGATTGGTCCAAACGAATACACCTCAGCAGCTCAGCTTTGCTCTGATTGGACAGGTGATCAGAACCAATCAGAACTCAGTGAGCTGAAGGCCCGGTGAATCCTCAGAACTTGACCTGATTTCTAACCAGAACCTGAACCATCAGAACCAGAAACAGCAGATCCTGTCTTGGTTCAGGTCCATAGTGCTGAGTAGAACCCGTTCCTGCTGCAGGTTCCTCTGGGTTCTGCCTGAGCCCCCTGGTGGAGGATGGAAGTACTACCAATCGATCCCAGAGCAGGCTAAGGTAGTTATCGACGGTTCTTGAGTTTATTGTTAGAAAATCTAACTAGCGAAATATGCTAATGGCTAACAAACCAAACATGAGACTCTCAGTTGGGAATCGTCAAACAAACGTATGAAAGTGCAACGGTCCATCGACTTCAGCAGGCTCTTCTGTCACAGAACAACCTGAGTGTTTAAAGGCCAGGTCAGGTGTCAAAGGTCATCACTAAAACTAGACAGATTTGTGTATTTTTCAGGACATAAAAACATGATTGGGGTACGCTGAGCTCTGCTGCAAGGGGGCAGAGAGGGCAGTTGGCCCCACCAGTTGCCCCCTGTAGATACGGCCCTGGAACAACCAGAGAACGTTCAGCAGGAAAACCTGAGCTGGATGAACGGCAGCCTGGGGCGCCATCTGCAGGCGGAGGGGACGAACTGCAGCCTGAGAACACAACCAGAACCATTCCAGAACCAGAACGGAAACAGAACTATTCCAGATCCAGAACTTAACGAGGGTCCAGATCGGTTCTGTCAACAGAACCGAGCCCACGTAACTCCCAACAAAACCACCTGGAGGAAGAGGAGCTGAAACCCAAAACATCAACGTGGTCGTTGCCATAGAGACGGTGAAGGTTGGGAAGGCGGTGGGGGGGGGACGCTATAAGCTGGCACCGGGCCTGGACCAGAACCAGAACTGAAACATCTCCTGACTCTAATCTGGCAACAGAAGATCCGTCTCCAGGTTTCATCTGTTTGTCTGTCATGCAGAGGAGGAAGAGGAAGAGGAGGAGGAAGAGGAGGACAGTCGGTGTTTGATTCCCAGCCGTTTCACCATCTGTCTCCAGAAAGCCGGCAAGATGCCAAAACCCTGAGAGCCAGAAGGAGCCGGGAGGAAAGCAGCTTCCTGAATTATTGATCCCATCTCAGGAAAACAACAGAACCCGATCAGAACCAGAAACAGAACCTAATCAGATCCACAAAAACATCAGAACTTCATCAGAACCATGACAGAGCATCTGCAGCAAATCCAACACATTTCTACTAATGGCAGGATTTTAAAACATTCATTCCATAATTAATTTCAGATTTAAAGCATTAAATATTTTAATACAATTCATTGTTTTTTGTGTAAAGAGTTCTGGCAGGAACCTTTGTATTCCTGTTTCTGGTAAGTCGGTAAATTTGACGCACAGCTACATCGCTAACAGCAGCAATGAAGCTGTTTCTCTTGGATAATTTCTGCTTCTAAATGAAATGATGCTGGAAAAGACTATTGTTGTGTTCAAGTTATGCTAAAAAGAGTTAGCCTATCAGAAGCTAAGCTAGCCTAAAATAGCATTTGAATGCTAAACATGTTACGGCTAACGCTACTGTTAGCTGCTAAGGAATCTCAAAGATGAACTTTGCTCCAGTTTGGTGGTTGAACAGATTAAGTTGTCTGTTGATGAGAAGGTTGATTAACTGCATAAACTGTTTTAATGGAGTCACTAATTTCTCCTCATATCAGGAATTTATGCCTGAACCAGACACTTTACTAACCCAACCAGAACCAGAACTTGATTCACACCTCACCCCTGACCTCTGACACTTAACAAGGGGTCCACCGCACCAGAACCGGGCTTTGGGCCCCATAAGGCCAGTGGCCTTCAGAAGGTAAGTAAATGTCACCAAGATGGCCCTGAATAGCATAGCTAAACAAGTATACCCACACACACACGCACACAGGATTACTCAGCGCAGCAACAAAAGAACCAGAACCATCTCACTAAAGTCCAGAATCGGTCCAGTTTACGACAGACCTCTGGTGCTAGAACTGTCCTTTCGGCCCGGAAAAGGTTCTGACGGCTCCTGATCCAGGTCAGCAGGTTCTGATGGTTGGTGGTTCTGAAGTAGTCGGCCCGGTCCCAGCAGAACCACCACAGAGACCCGTTCATGGATCCATCCAAGGAAAAAAACTCAGATTCTTCCACAGAACCAAAATATCTGCTGAGCGCTGAAGGGAAGGCAGCCAGGGGTCAAAGGTCAGCCTCCTTACATTCATCTATTCTGCTTTCTGGCTCTCACACACACCCTGCTGCCCACGCACATCCCGGCTCCTCCAGAGCCGGCCCAGCTCTGCAGCTCAGAGAAGGAGCCTGCAGGCGAGAAGCAGGGCAGCAAACCCCCCCGCTTTGACAGAAAACCAGTTAAACCAGTCAGGGATCCACACCGCGCTGTGCTGCGGTTCTGATCCGCTCATCCTTCCTGTTCAGTGATCCGATTGGTTCTGGTTCAGCTTCTCACTCCGACCCAAACAGGCGACCCATAAGGTTTCTGTCAGGAAGTTGAAGAGAGAAAAAAGTTTATGTTGGAGCAGAAGGAGCTTAACACACCCACACACACACCCACGCCCCCCCCCCCCCCCACACACACACACACAGAAACAGGCAGTCGTGTTTTCGTGTCTTGTGGGATCTTCACATTGACATTCATTCATGTTCTACAGCTTAACCTCTGACCCAAAAACAGAATTTCCCTCATGGGGAGCAAATGTCCCCCAAGGAGCAGAGGTCCCCACAACCCCACATTGTCGACAGAAATAAGTTCCCACAGGGATACAAAAACCTGCTTCACACACAGAGAAACACACACACACCCAGATGCTCAGTCTGCCTCCAAACACAGAGCAAAACAACAGGAGAGCAGCCAGATGTTCGCAGACAAACAGATCTGCACACACAGCTGGAGACACACACACACCTGCAGACGGAGACAGGTGGGTCAGGACAACAGCCAGTCAGACTGCTGCTCTGATTAGTCATGTGACCGATCAGAAGCTCTTTGGACGCCTCATAAGTTGTCACAGAGCTGCTTCCTGATTGGACATTGATCAGCCAATCAGGGGAATCGTGTTTGATACATTCAGAAGAAACCTGATTGTCCAAGAGAAGAAGAAATAATGTATAAAAATAGAAATAATAAAAATAAAACATAAACTAAAATAAGACAATGAAAACATAATAAAATATTAAAATAGAAATGGTAAAGGAGAATAAAAATAAAATAGAAATCATAAATAGAATTAAAATTAAAACACTAATAGAATTGATAAAAACACAAATACAAAATCAAAAATATTAAAAATATATAAAAAAAAATTTTTATCATCTGCTGTTGGATCAACCTTCAGCCCTTGAAAACATGGAGAATCAGCATTCAGCTTCTATACGCCATAGATCTGGAACAAACTTCCAGAAAACTGCAAAACAGCCAAAACACAGAGTTCCTTTAAGGCTAAACCAGCTGGTTGGAGCTGCTTTACAAATATAATCAATGAAACATTAATAATCAATGCTACATTGGTCAATAATCTGATGTGAATCGGCGGCAGAACGTGACGCTTCAGTTGTTTCTGTTTTTAGGAAGTAAAGCTCTGTTGCTGAAATTTGCTGAACAAATAAAGTTTGATTGATTGAACATGTAAAAATCTGAATCCTGTTTAAACTGGAATATTGGACTTTTCTGCAGGCCACCCGTCCAGAACCAGAACCTGAATAGGACCAGCAGAGAGGAGGAAGCATGGAGGAATGCCTCCCTCTGCTGGCCGCCGCTGGGAACTGCAGGAAATCGGTTGATTATGATTTAGGAGTTCTGGTCAGCAGAACCAGAACTCCTGGTATCAGAGCACAGATGCTTTTATTCTGAATGTTCCAGCATCCGGTCCACCTACACTCTAGAACCTCAGAACCGGACATCTGGAATGTCTGCGGATCCGGCTGCTGCTGGCAGACCGGTACCGGTTCTGGTCGGTTTCATCCTCACTAATCAGGAACACGTCTGTTAGTCCTCGAGGGTCCGGTACCAGCTCGCCACGAACCAACCCGGAACCAGGAAAACATGACAAACAATATAGTTGCCGTCAGCAGAGACCCGGTTCTGCTGAGGTTCTGCTGAAGTCGATCCAGCTGTCTGCAGCTTATATGGAGGATGGAAGGCAAAGCAGCTCCATCCAGGATGGAGGAACAGGGTCAGAACCGAGTCAGAACCGGGTCAGAACCGTGTCAGCGACCGGGTCTAGCCAGGGTTGCCACCTTTCAGAAATCAAAATAAGGGAAGCCCAAAACGGCGTGTCGCTCTCTGGTGGTTCGGCCGCTGCAGGGACAGACGGTACTTCATGGCAGGTTCTGATCCATAGAACCATTGTTAATAGAGGTTTCTTAGAAAACCCCAAACTGTGCTCCAATCAGAGTCGCATGTTTCTACTGAAGTAGATTTATTTAAGCTTTAATTAAGCAGGTTTCAAATGTATTTGGTAAAAATCTGTTCTAGTACTGAGAAATTGATCATAACACATGATTTAATATTCAAAATGTCCTCAGACAGACAAAAATATAAAAGTTACGTGAAAATTCTGGGATGTTAAAGAATATTACCAAAATATTTACAGAAATAAGAAGTTAGCTTTTGGAGGCTGGATATAGACCAAAAGGTAGGCCGTGTGTTTTCATCAGGGCACTTTAAAAAAATGAAACAAAAAAAACAGAGCAATATCTCATCATTTAATATAATAAGTGAGTCAAAGAGCCACTTGGTCTCCAGAGATCCAGGCTGCAGATCCCTGACAGATGGAAAGTCTGATCCTATCTATATACAGCAGCTAAAAGTGCAGCACTATCATTTTTAATTCATTGTTAAAGTAAACTTGTGAAAGTTAAATAAATGTTAACAAAGTCATTTATTTAGTATAGTTTCCTCAGGGCCCCTGGGGCCCCAGGGGCCCCCTGGAGCCGCCTGGGCTGCAGGTCTGGTGTTTTATTGTTAGCATGTCTTTTTTCTTCGTGGATCAGAAGTCAGGTTATGCAAACTGGTAAACCACATTGACAAAATAAGAAATAATAATACATTGAACACTGAATTGATAAAATTCTTTTTTAAACAAAATACACAGAAACAACTAACAAACTTTTAAATTTAGGAAATATTTATGTATTTATTTACTGTTAATCTCTTAGTATGATTTGTTCTTTAAGTGGCCATTTATATTATTTTGTATATCTCCTGCCACTGTATTTCAGAGACAGGAGAGTTTTAGTGCTGTCAATCACAATCTCATGTGGCTGCTCATCCCTATGCTGCAGCTGGTGCAGCCTAGGTGCGTCTAGTTAGCATAGCTATCAATTACAGCAGATAAACATTTTTCCTGTAATGATAAGTTGTTTCTCCACCATTAGCACATTTAGCAGTGAGTGAATGAGGTTGATTGACAGCGCTAAGACCCTCCTCCTGGTTCTGATTGGTTGTTTTGGTCGGAACGTTGCTTTACTTTAGCTAGCAATAGCAGTTCAGGTGGAGGAGATTGATTGTTTTCACAGATTATCTGTCTTATAACAAACTGTCATGACATGGTGACAATTTTAACAAATATGGAGAAAACATATTTTTTATTAAAGTTATGTATTACAGCTTTAATAAAATGCAACTACATAGCATTTTATGAGAAGTGTGGATTGTTTTATGTGTATTTTGCATGTTGCCTCTGACTGTTGCTGGTGGGGAGAAACATTTCAGTATCTAAAACTAATAGAACAAATTTAAGCAACATACTTGCAAACTGAATGTGGACTGTTGGATGTAAAATTCATGATCAGTAAATATTGTGCTAGTTATCAGTATTGGACCAAAGAAAGCAAGCCTTTAAAATTGTGAAGCTTTTGATGAGTCAGATAAACTCAAGAAATTGTAACAGCAGCTGCGTGGGGGGCCCCATTTAACTTTTTGTCATGGGGCCCCAAGATTCCTGGCTGCGCCCCTGATCCTCACTAACATTGTTCAGCCTGGAAACACGTCTTTCCTTTTACGACTGTATTTTTGAAAGCGTTTCTGCTTCTAAGGACGGTGGAGAATCGGTGGACGTTTTAAAAAGACGCGGGTTGATAGCAGCTCACCGTGGCTGCGTAGCGTCCGTCTCTAGGTAACCATGACAACGTCCTGGGGTCCTTCAGCTCCCGCCACGAGAATTTAGCTGACCTTAATATTTCCTGGCTTTTATTTTAGTCATTTTTGTTGCAGTTACTGTTGACATGCGTGTGATAGGCGTGTGTGTCTCAGTGTCAGTGTGTGTGTGTGTGTGTGTCGGTGTGTGTGTGTATGTGTCTCAGTGTGTCTCAGTGTGTGTCTCGGTGTGTGGGCGTGTGTCTGTGTGTGTGTCTCAGTGTGTGTGTCTGGGTGTGGGGGTGTGTGTGTCTGTGTGTCGGTGTGTGTGTGTGTGTCAGTGTGTGTCTCGGTGTGCGTGTGTGTCAGTGTGTGTGTATGTCCAGCTGCTCC
Organism: Xiphophorus hellerii; assembly: GCF_003331165.1. NCBI lineage: Eukaryota > Metazoa > Chordata > Actinopteri > Cyprinodontiformes > Poeciliidae > Xiphophorus > Xiphophorus hellerii. Next base: position 32,367,825 of record NC_045680.1, read on the forward strand.
TCGTTATCCAGGATGTTTCACCAGAAAGGAATTTATTTTATTTTATTTTATTTTATTTTATTTTATTTGCTGAAGACGATCCGCCGATCGGGGAACTTCCTGCTCTGCAGTTCTGCAGGACCTGCAACGTTTTGACGAGCCGCAGCGATCCGGTTGCAGCGCCGGCCGGGCCGGGCCGGGCCGGGCCCGGAACCCAAATAAACCGAGGAGGAGGAAGAGGAGGAAGAGAGGAAGGCTCTCTGTTTACATCTGAGATAAATCAAAGCAGAGCTACAGGAAGTTCAGCCTCAGGCCCGGCCCGCTTTATTAGAACCAGAACCGCATACATGCTTCCTGCTGGGGCCAGGGGGCTGATGGCTGAAGGTTCTGGTTCCGACCCAGTTGGACCCGGTGCCTGGATGGCGCCTCCTGCAGTCCAGAAACAGCCAGCTGCAGGTCGGGTTCTGGTCCAGAACCTTTAAATATCAGACAGAACCAAAAGCAGAGAGCTGGACGGACCAGAACCGTCTGAGCATGGCAGCATCATGCTGCGGGCCGGTACCGCTCCAGCTTCCCTTCCAGGTCGCCGGTTCGATTCCCGCTCTGAGCAGCTCCAGCCCAGCAGGGGCTCAACCTGGACCCGGCCCGGTCCGGTTCTCTCCAGGACCATCCTCAGAAACCCAGTCCGCTTCAATTCCGGGTTCTGTGGCGCCTCCTGCAGGAGATCAAGATTATGGAAAGTCTTCATTGTTGACCTTTGACCTGAAGGTGGGTCACAGAGGATGGCCCGGTTCTGTAAATGGGTCGGGTCCGGATCATGTGATCCAGAGAACCAGCAGGTCCTCCAACATCTGGCGGCGCCGCTAATCGGATCGGCCCAGCTGCTGCGCTGAGGTTCTGATCCATTTACTGATTGGTTAATCACTCAGAGCCGCAAAGAAGATCACACTGAGCGCGCTCAGAACCGTTCCGGCAGGAACAGACCGTTTCCATGGGAACAGAGAGTACCATCATCAGGGAGCAGTGGCGGCACCAGAGGGGGGCTTAGGGGGCGCTATCGCTCCCCGGGAAATATTAGATTTGGGGTTTTTTCAATCTGATTTAACATTATTTATATAGTTCATCTAAGACACAAAACATATTATTATATACCGAGTTAAAAAAAAAAAACATCACGCAAGAGGATTTGAACTTTGTCTATGGTATCATCACTCTGTGATGATGCTGGCTCCGCCCCCAATCATTCAGGGTATTTATCAGCAACTGACCAATCGGTGGTCAGAAAGTGGAGATGAACCGACTGTCAGTGTTTATCATAGCAAACTAAAAATGTTAGTAAGAAGGTAACCGGTATTAAACATAACATGTTTTGATCATAATAGTGATAGTCAAATTAAGCCCTGTAGCGGTTAATTAGGCAATTAAATAAACACGAGTTAATTAAAAAACAAATATATATTTGACCCTTTGCAGCTGACGTCTCTCTCTCCACCAGGATGGATGTCCAAAGCTATGCTGTCCTGTAAAACCTGTGAAATGTACATGTGGCCTAATGTCACTTTTATTTAGTTGATTTGGCAGTAAAATGTTCACAAGCTGCTGCTGGTCGGCTGAACAGACAGACAAGAGTCCAAACCAAACCTGTCCTTTAATTTTAATGAGGAAAGATGCTGATGGACGCAGGAATCATAATGACTGTTAGCTGTTGGTGTAACCGCAGATTTACAGCGAAAACTTTATACAAGGTAAGAAGATTAACGTTCATAAATATGATTAGAAAGATATCAAATATCGCATTATGGAGAAGATAGCGTCTAACCATCAGTAACCATGGAAACAATCCCACGCCGTCATGTAGCCTAGCATGTATGGAAAAAATGATTAGCGTCTCGTTTTCTGTAGGTTTTTAAGTTGCTCCGGTTTAAGAGGAAACGCTGTTTATGACACCGTGACATAAATCATGTGGTGTGAATTCAGGAAAAGTCGGTAAACTGATCGACTCGTCAGCAGGTTCGGTTTCTCAGCTAGCTGGTCCAGGTTTCTGTGAATCCCGCCGTCTATGAGCCCAACCAGGTGAGTTACCTTCACAGACAAATGATCTTGATTCCAGCAAGTAGAAACCATGAATAAACACAAAACCAACTTTATCTGCTCAGTTCAATCCTCCAGATTTTCACTTCGATCTGCATCATGGAGCTTCGATTGATTAAGTGACGTAGTTGCAAAGGGTCAATCCTTGGTTTCCTCTTTGTCATCAATGCTGTTTTAACCTAAACAATGTAATATTTTCTGGACGCCATCTGGCTAATGGCTCACGGCTTCATGTTGACGTCGATAAATTTAAATCAGTCTGACTAAAATAACAACATTAATGAGTTGATAACTATAAGATCCGTCATAACAACCTCAGTAAAATGCTTAGCTCCCCTTTGGACCTGCAGGAAAACATTCTGGAGCCGCCGCTGTCAGGGAGAATCTACTCTGCTGGATCAGAACCGGACCGTAGCAGGTTCTCCTGGTTCTGCCGGGGCACGGTTAACCCAGCATGGACAGACCGTCCAGAACCGTAGTCGCTCCGATCCAAACGGACTCCTGACAGATCCGCTCTCTTCGAAGCAGCAAGGCGTGAAGCTGCAAACAGGAAGAACCGGCGCCGCTGGTACCAGGCCAGAACCCTGACGGCTGCCTGGCAGGAGCCCAGCGGTGCCGGCGGAGCAAACAGCCTGAAGACTGACGCGGCGGCGGCCCAGAGCCCGGAGCAGATGGCGCCGCTGGTTCTGGTTCCAACATGTTCCTGTCACCACAGACCCCGCCCCCTACGCCCAACCTGGCCTCTGATTGGCTGCTGCTCCACACAGAATTGTTTTGAAATGTGGAAATAGGCCGGAGCTGCATCACACCCAGAACCTCTGACCCGGTTCTGATGTCTGACCCAGAACCTCTGGCTGATGATGATGATGATGAAGAGTCAGACCGAGCTGCTGGTCCCAGGAAACCTGGACCGGATCAGAACTGGTCATGTGACCTGCTGGACCTGGAGCGGACCTGGTTACCAACAAGTCCTATTAAAACAGAGAGGAGACATGCTAGCGTTAGCCTATCGCTAACTGAGGCGGATCAGGTCAGAACCTTTAGTCAGCAGAATCGGGTCCTGCAGGTCCTGGAACATCCTGACAAGTCCTGATGGTCAGCAAGTTTCACTACCTTCAGAGAAGCATCCTAGTCCTCCAGGTCCTTCATTTCCTCCAAGTCCTTCATTTTGCTGAATTACGGATTTTTATGAATATTTATTTGACTAAATCAGGTATAAAATGTTTACAGTTTGAAACTTGAGACATTGAAATAAAATATGATGGAACATGAAGACGTGACTTCAGTGATGTTTCTGCTCAAGGTTTTTTTAGTGCTATTGTTTCTGTATTGATCATATTTAATCTCCTGTGGTGTTAGCATGTTAGCATGTTAGCATGGCGCTCAGTAGAACCCAGATCCCGTCAGACCGTCAGTTCCTGAAACCACGGGTTAAAAACCTGGTAAATGGGAAGGTTTGCTCAGTGAAACTGTTTATTTTCTAACTTTTTATTTTAGAGATTTGCGTTTATTTATTTCTGTTTTTATGGAGTTTTATTTTTAAAGACGAGAATCCTGGGCTGGTTCTGGTGTCGCTTCCAAAGAACCACAGGAGCGGGACGGAGGTTCTGGTACCGAGACTACGATGGTTCTGCTGAGGAACGGCAGTCAGGTCGGAGTCAGAAGGTCCAGAACCAGAACAGGTCCTGCTTTCCCTGATTGAAACGGGTCGGTCCACATCTGGTCCACTATGAACCAGAACCTCTGAGGAGGAGGAGTCTGCTCTTCATCAGAACCTGCCGGGCCTCAGAACCATGGGCCGGCCCAGTTCCTGCTGCTAATTTTACATAAATAAAATAAAGTTGTTTAATTTAAATATGTTAATGAGGCGCAGCAGCATTCATTTATTAAAACTGATTCTGCTCAGAATCACTAAATGATATTTATAAACGATTTTCCACAATAATCCTGTAAAAACCAGTTAGTTCTATAAAAATACTAAATATTACATTAAAAAGTTTCATCAACAAACTTTTCTTTGATCTTTTCTGTTTCTAATCATTTTTTCTTCAGATCTGAAAACTCATTTAATCTTCATACAGATTCTGAATATTAACTGAGATCAAAATGATTTTGTAAATTTAGCTGAACTAGATTTTATATTTGAAATAAACTCGATATTTTAATAACCTGCCTTTAATAATATTAATAACAATTAATTAACAATAATCATAACAATGATTAGTTGTTATCTGAGGCTGAACTGCAGAACCGGACCGGATATTGGAGCCTGGAGCGATCTGGACCTCAGCAGGAGGCGGGTCGGTTCTGGTCCGGATTAGAGCTGAAACTCGACCCAGAAGCCCAGAGAACCGGATCCATCCGGACCAGACCGAGGGGAGGACCCAGAACCCATTCTCTCTGGGTCGATCGGAACCGCAGAACCAGTGGCAGGTTGCGGTCCAAACTGGACGACTGCATCGGTTCTGATCTCAGAGGCGATCAGAAAGTTTGACTTTGATTTTTTCATTTTCCACATTTGAGCTGCTGCGCAGGAAACTTTGACTAGACCGAGTGCAGAGTTTTAATCTGTTCAGGAAGAGAAGCCATGAAGTTTCTTATCCTGTGTGAAAGAGAACGTTCACCGCAGAACGTTCACCGCGGAACGTTCACGGCAGAGCGGATACAAACTTTTACTTTCAGGTGAAGTTCATTACCGCAGCAGACGATAAATCACTCAAACTTCCTCTTCTCCCGGGAGATGGTGGCTACGCCTCCGGTTGCCGGGGCAACGTGATGTCGGCGTGATGTCACGGTGTCCAGGCCACGGGGCGAGCGAGGCCGCGGGGAGGGGGGAGAGAGAGGACGGCGTGTTCAGGAAGTTCAAGCAGACAAACTCTAATCCTCCAATTTCCTCCTTTAATCATCTCTGGCTGCTGCAGACCCGGCCCAAATCAGAACCAGAACCAGAACCCGGCCCGGACACAGAGACACTGTTAACCCTACAGAACCAGGACCAGAACCAGAACCGGGTCACACCAGGGTCAGAATCAGCTGATGTCATGATTTATTCTGATCGTTTTTAGACTAGAAATGAAACATAATTAACCTGTCAGACCGAGTCTCTGTCAGACCGAGTCTCTGACAGACCGAGTCTCTGTCAGACCGAGTCTCTGTCAGACCGAGTCTCTGACAGACCGAGTCTCTGTCAGACCGAGTCTCTGTCAGACCGAGTCTCCTTCATGTTGATGGACTCTGTTCATGCCGACCAGAACTCCGCAGGATTAGAAATATGAGCGAATATTAAATATGATTCATGAGTTTCTGAGTATTTTTAGAGAACCAAGACCGGAACCAGAACTGGTGACTGTGTATGAATAGAACCACAGAAATATGCAGAATTATCTTATTGCTTCATTTGGTTCAGAAGTTCTGATGGGCTGGTAAAACGGTTCTGTTGGACGGGTCCATCAGAACCGCCCATCAGAGAAAATACAGAAAATATCAGCAACTTTTCAACTCCTTTAAACGCGTTCCTTCAAAGGTTCTGTTTGAGGTCTGGTTCCGTCTGTCAAGCAGAACCAGAACCCCAATGAAGACAACAAGACTCCTGCTGCAGAACCTCCTCCGTCTGGTCGGTTCTGATCGGGTTCTGATCGGTTCTGCTCTTGCAGCTGGCGGGGGTTCCTGCTGTTACTAACCGGTCCAAACGGGCCGGCAGCGGCTCAATGTTCCGAGGAAATAAATCCTCTCACCAGAAATTAAAATGGATTTTTTAAATGTTGATATATTTTAAAAACAATTTTTTTTAAATATCTGAAATTTATTGCACAGTTTTCAGATTAATTTAGTTCAGATAATTAAATAAAAGTACAACAGAACTTTCTAACATCTTCTGGTCCGGTTCGGTCCGTTTATAGGGATTAAAACTTAATTTATTAGAAATCATAATTTTCCTGCTCTGCTGTAAAAATGCAACGACAAAATAATAATTCAGCATTTTCTGACTAAATTATGTTTTTATATTTTTAAATATGTCGAAGTAAAATCTGTAATTTATGTCTCTTAAATTTTAATAACGAAATATCTTCAGGGTAAATAAACTGAACCAAAAATTAAACTAAAATTTTAATTTTAAACTGCAGCAAATTAGACACCAGCAGAAATTTACAGCGTTTCATTGGACCCGCAGCGGTTCCGATCATTTTTGCTTTCTGCTCCAAATGAAACTCAAATTAAATCCGAACCGCCGCGGCATCAAATCACAATTAAAGCATTTTATTTTAAATAAAAACTAAATTACGTCCAATTATAATAAAATCTGCAGCAGAAACATCGACATAAAAGCGGAGAATTGATCCAACTTTCCCCGATCAACCAGAACTGAACAAGCCGAACACAGACGCGGGTTCGGGTCCATGCAGGACGGTCACAAGCCGCCGCTGCGTGTCCGTGTCGGTCTGCGTGTCCCGGTCCAAAAGTTGGAGGGAATTCGGTCCCGTTCCAGAGAAAATAAAGCCACCTTTGTTGCTGCTTTCCCCGAACCTGCAGCTCTGCAGCGGCGGTCCGTCCGGAGCTCCGAGCCGGACTCAGGCCGCTGCGACCGGGGCCTGGCAGGGAGCCGTCCGGTAACGAACCTCGCTTTCAACGTCCAGCTCATTTGGACCAACAGAACACAAAGAGCCATTGTAGCCCCACATCCCCCCAGAACCGCCCCCTCCCAGCACCCTCAGCGACAGGGGGGTCAAAGGTCGCCTGGCCCCGCTGACCGCCAAACGCTGCCTACTGTGTCCCGGCGCGGCGACCCGATCCTCGGCCCGAACCGGGCCAGGGAGGCGGCAGACCGCTAATTAGTAGCCGCGGGGAGCGCACTCAGAGCCGGACACTTCCTGGCGATGACACCGAGCCGCGGAGCGTAGCCGGCGGCCGCGGGCAGCGGGACAGGAGCGGGACTGGAGCGGGACTGGAGCGGGACTGGAGCGGGACCAAAACCGGACTAGGATCGGACCGGAGTCGGACCACAGCGGGACCGGAACGGGTCCCTATACGGACTAGTCCCGAAGAGTTGGGAAAGTCGTGTAAAGCGAGAGTGAAAATGAAGCTGCAGAGAGGATGAGGAGGAAGGAGTGCTGCGCGGAAGGAAGGAGGAACCAGAACCAGGCCAAAAAGTTGGTCCAACTCACCATCCACCAGGTTCGGGCGGAGATGTCGTAGCAGAGCTGCCATTTAATGGATCCCTCGGAGCTTTTGGCTGCCATGCCGCCGTCAGAGAGCCTCATTTGCTGCGGTTCGGTTCGGCTCGGCTCGGCTCTGCGCGCACCAGGACCCCACGGAGGAACCGCTCGTTCTGGCATGACGGCCAACATGTAGTCCGCTCCGAACCGGGAGGAATCATGGGTAAAAAAAAACCGACCAATCTGGTGTGGAGCCCATGGCAAGGTGAGCAGGCTGCTGCAGGAACACACACACACACACACACACACACACACACCCACACACACACACACACACACACTCCGCTGAGCGCCTCGGGTCGCTTCTTCCTCCTCCGCTTTAATTAGAGCTTCATCATCATCATCGTCAGGAGGTGAACCACGTGACTCCAAACTTCTTGTTCTTCTACATGTAAACACCTGCTGACGGAAGGAGCGCGCGCCTCTAAGTAGGACCTCCAGACCCGGTTCTGACCGAACCCGGCAGCAGAGAGGAACCGAACCGGAGCCCAGGTTCTGCTGAGCGGAACCAGCAGCAGCCGGAAGTCCGAGGGCTTTATGAACCTCTGGGGTTAATAAAGCATCCATCCATCCATCCATCCATCCATCCATCCATCCATCCATCCATCCATCCATCCATCCGTCCATCAGGTGGTTCACGTTTTTTTCTTTTAAATTCTCAGTTTAGTTTTGATTTTTTTATTTTAAGTTTAAAATGTTTTGATTGTTTCAGAAATTGAATTAATTTCATCAAAACATAAAAACTTTCAGGATTTAATTGAAATTCTGTAACGGACTGAATTATGAGGAATGTCACAAACAGCGACTTCGGAACCAGAACCTGGACCGGGTCTTGATGGCAAACTGATTTTGTCAGAACCACAAAGTTCGGAACATCTAATGTTCTTGCTGGTAGAACAGCTGGCCCGGTTCCGACTGGTTCGGCAGAACGGCCCCGTTCATTCGGTTCTGGGATCATTTTATTTCTGTCCTTATCTTTCATCTGTGGGCGGAGCGGAACCGAACCGAACCTGCCTGGAAATGTCCGGATTAGTTTGTGAAGATCAAGTTCCGACCCGCAGGAGTTTCTGGACCTGGTATTATTTCAGCCGGGTTCGGGTTGAAGCTCTGGCTGTAGCCCAGGTTCTGGTTCTGGTTCGGTTCTGTCCGGGGCTCGTGCCAGGTGAAGGTGTGCGGCGGGTCGGGTTGCTGCTCAGAGGGGAAAACCTGCAGCAGAGCCACAGTTCTCCCTTTGTGGCGGAGGAATGTGATGGAGCCGCAGATAGCGAGGTCCGGCCGGTTCGGTAAGGCGAACCGGGCCGGGAGGGAGGGGGTCAGGCCGGGGACAGCTGCTCACTCTGCACCAGCAGAACCCGGTTCCGGACGCATGAAGACAATTATTATTCATTATTCGCTTCTGGAAAATAATTTCTATGATTAATAATCAGCTCATGATTCATTATTATTTAATATTCATGTTATAGTTTAAAATACTAACTTGTTGTTAACATATTTATTAGTTTGTTAAATTAAGGAGCAATAATTTGGTCACTCATGTTATTAATGATTCTGATCGTTTCTGGGTTCAAACCTGAATTCCTTCATGGAAAACATAGAAAACCCAACTAGATGTTCTGCTGGGTACAGAACAACATCCTCGGCTCCATGGCCCGGTTCTGAATGATCTGGTTGCTATGGTTACCATAGAGCAGTTCTGAAGCCGTGCTCCAGCTGCCGGCCCTCTAGGAATGCAGTCTGCTACGCCTGATGACGTCACTTCCTGTGCAGCATCCACTGGAGCACCAACCAGTCAGAGACGGTCTGGGGGTCAGCAGGTCACCAAACCGGGATCACATTCGGCAAACTCAATTATCCGGTGGATCCAGACTCGGTGGATCCAGACTCGGTGGATCCAGACTCGGTGATCTCCTGCTGTCAGTACACGAAGCCTGACTGAATAGGACAAAGGTCAAGAGGTTCCGGTCTGTCCCGTCGCTCCATAAAAACAAAAGCTGACCTCCAACATGGCGGCTGGACGCCTCCAACATGGCGGCTCCGCTTTCCTCCACAGACGGAGGTAAACAAGTCAGTCCTGTGGGTCAGTGGAGACTAAAAACCATCTCTGAAGATTTAATTATGTTTATGAAGAATAAATGGTCATAATTTTAGCAACATTAAAAACAAAACATTTCATATTTTTATTTATTTTATTTGAAATGTTCAGAACACTGAAGAAACTTTAACACTATTGTAGAATAAACTTCAGATTAAAATGACATTTTAATGATAATGGGTCAGTCGCATCAAACCATCAGGTCTAGTCAAAGTAAACCTCTGGGGCAGACGCAGCGGATCTGGGTTGAATAATCCAGGGAGCAGATGAACACAGAAACCCAAATCCCTACAAGAACTCCAAATATTAATGATGTCATCAAATATTAATGATGTCATAGGCTCCTGTAATTACAAGCTAAATATTCTCACGTGAATCAAAAATTTTCTGCTGCTAATAAAAAATATCAACTTTCACTGAAAGTAAAATTTGAATGGGATCATTTTACTTCAACATCTTAGATCTAAAATCATAAAACCAGATTTTCCATAAATGTGGAATAAGAGACCCGAAGGTTCTGATCCGGTTCAGAAGACAGGACGGCATTGACCCACCGGACCAACAGAACCGGCCCAGAATGAGAGGAATTATAATCCCAGCTCTCCTATTATTATTGTCATCATCAACTTTATTAAAGACAACGATATGAAAAAAAAACAATAAAAACCATAAAGTCACAGAAACAGGTCAAAGCTCCAGGTTCTGGTTCTGGACTCGAACCAGAACCGCTGGGCTGAACTTTCTGCTCCGTCGGTTTGTTGGATTATTGATATTTTAATTGTCGCTTCCTTTAATATTTTTATGGATTTGTTATTATTCCCTTCCAGTAGTGACCCGGTTCTGTCTGAATCCGAACCGGCTCTCAGCCCGTCCACCTTGAGGAGAACCGAACCCCCTCAGATTGATGAGTCCCCCGCGTCCTTCAGCCTATTTTTGCGCCGTGACCTCTCTGCGTGTCTGAACGGATCAGAACAAACTCATCAATCTGCCGCCATGTTGGCTGGCAGCTCGGCTCGGCTCGGCTCGGTCCAAACGCCCTGAAGACGCGGAGCTGCCGCCAAGTGGCGCCGGGCGGTTCGGCTGACGGCCCGTCCCGAATCATCAGGCGGACAGGCGCTGAGCGGCGGCCAGGCTCGTCATCCTCTGACAGCCAGAACCCGCCCCGGTTCTGACCCGAAGCCGGTTCCGACTGCAGCTGCTGTCTGAGCCCGACCAGAACCGGGTCAGAGCCAGGAACCTCCAGGAACTGGAAACTCTTTAGAATTTCAACAGAACCGGGTCAGAGCTGCTCCAAAAGTCCAATAAAACCAGAACCAGATTGAAAGAAGAATACATGGAACCGGATTGGGTTCCGTCTAAGCAAACTACAGAACCGGACAGAACCGGACCCACGGCTCGGAAAAAAAAAAGTTTGACCCAAACACAGAAACTGAATATTTAACCATCAGAGGGAACCGGATCCAAACAGAACCGGGACTCCAGCTTACAGAACCTCCATGAAACGGTGAGCTGGTTCTGCAGAACCTGGATCTGGACTGGAGAGCTGCAGAACTTTTATTCTGAAAGGCTTAGCAGCTTCACCAGGTGAACAGAAAGGACCCGGCAGAACCGGGCCACGACTTCAGTTACCTACGGCCGTCTGCTGAGGTTCTGCTGAGGTTCTGGGGAATTCAGTAGAACCTCAGGTGTTTTATGAGGAGCAGAGCAGTGGGCGGCCCGGTTCTGTACAACCTCCTATGAACCCACAGCCTGGCCGGTCAAACCCAATCAGAACCGGGTCTTACTGACAGGGAGAAGTTCTGATGGGATCCGGTGTCTCCAGGCTGAAGGTCCGATTGGGTTTCCTGCTCAGGACAAAGAAAAGCCGCTTTGTTCCCCCTGGAGGCGCCGCTGCTTTCATCTGGCCCGGTCCGAGGCTCCGGATCCGTCCGGACCTCAATGCGGCCGGGGAGCTTTGATATCTGAGCTGCCGGTTCTGACCCAGTGGGCCAGACGGAACCACTGAGGGGAGCTGGCGCCATCTAGAGGCTGGAAGGTGGAGCTGCTGGCAGCTGCGTCTCTCCTTTTCAGCGACACTAGAAACTTCGGCCCGGTCGTCTGGATCTCCCAGCAGAACCGGGTCCAGACTTCTATACGTTTTGAACCCACATGGGAAGAACCGCGACTCAGCTGGAGGAACGCAGCAAGTCCTGAAGCAGGACCAGAACCCGGTCAGGAGAACCAGCGGCCCGAGACCTTTAACGGGCTGCTGGAGTTCTGGAGTTCTGGAGACGACAGAGGACAGCAGGCGTCCTCACAGAGTGGACGAGTCAGAGATTATGGAGATGTTTAGAGTTTAGGAAGGAGAACCAGGAGAACCATCATGGCTGCAGCCTCCACCTCCCAGCTGAGCTGATCCTAACAGCTCCTCTATGCTGATGCGCCCCGCAGCTGTTTTTAGCATCTCGACTCGCCTGTCTGCTGCGGTCATCACGGCTGACCGCGGGCCGCCACCGGGCCGCCACCGGGCCGCCGTCGGGCCGCCATCAGGCCGCCCCGGTAGCTCCGCCCCTCTGGCCTCTCGGCTGCTTAGCATAATTAATGTGATGGAGGAACGCGGTCGGCTGGAGCCGCTGCCACCAGGAATCACGTCCTGCCTTCGCCACGGAGACGCAGCGGCCGGTCCAAAAGAGCCACTCAACACCAGAACCCATCTGAACCGAGCAGAAGAACCGGCAGCTCCTTCCTTCAACTGGACCCGACTCCAACAAAACCATCCCAACAGAACACCAGAACCGATCAGAACCAAGCAGCAGAACCACCCCGGCCTCCTGGAGCCCCAGCTGACCGACTGCTGTTCAGGTTCCACAGGCGGAGCCAACAGGTGACCTTCATCACCTGGAGGCGGAGCCAACAGGTGATCTTCATCAGGCTGCAGTTCTGATAAGAACCCATCTTCAGGTTTAATCACGCTGTAACTGTTGAGGACAGTGGCTTGTGATTCCTTTCTGTACATTTTCTTACTAGATATATTGACAAAAAAACAAGGAGTTCAGGGTCCACCCCACTATTTACCTGAGTGGGATGTTCCAACCACTCAGCCACTTCGCTGTTGGCTTGTTTGCAAAAGACGTTAATTCAATGTTGAATTATGATCACAAAGGTTGAATTTATGGTTAAAGCTGATGACAGATGGTGGATAAACCATCAAACAATCAGCTGATGTTGAAGAGATTCATTGAATCAATGTTGTTTTATGATGGATTTCTGTTGATTGAAATGCCAACGTGATTTTAAACGCTGGGCCTGCAGCTCAGGTTCCCTAATTCAGCAGGATTTGAACTGATGGCTGATTTACAAGGTTTTGCTGAACTGCAAACAGGAAACAGGTCAGTTTGACTTGAGGACCAGGGTTGGAAAAACTGATAACCAATTTTGAACAAAGTGTTTGTCGCTCCCCTCCGCCTCCTTTCCTCTGAGCACTTTTGTAATAAGTTTGGCAATATTAATTTGATCTTAAATGTGTTTATTTAAAAAATAACTGCATTGTTTTGTGTTTATAGTAATCCTGGTCATTTTGGGGAAAACCAGATATTGGTAATAATTGAGGTCATGTCTCCCTTTGTATTTTTCATGCTGCCTGCCACTGTAGGCCTAACTGTGAAATCCTGCGAGATTTTGTGGGATTTGAGTTTTTAAAAGTAGAGCGGGGCTGACTGCTTGGTCCGGGAGTTTAGGGCTGACTGCTGCAGGTGGACTGTAAATAGTTTTAAATCAATTTTAAACATTTTTTATTATGATGTGCTTCATGTGCCTCTATTCCAGAACAGCTGATTCAGATGATTGCATGACCTTCTGCAGAGGCTGTTGATCACCACAGATTGAATCCAGGTGTGGCAGAAGGGAAAAAAATACTTTAGTATATTTCAAATATACTTACATTTGTGTAAGTACATGTTAAGTATACTAAGTATTAAGTGTACTACCTATAAATAAATACAAACTATACTAAAACCATGCTTGTACCAATTTTGATATTATAACTTTAAACATACTTAAATATAATTGTACCAAAATACACTGTTAAGAAATATATTAAATAGAAGTATACTTTAAGTAAACAAAATATGTATTTGCCCAAATGTAAATATACACTTGCTCAAGTGTATTTTTAAAAGATATTTTAAATATATTTAAAATATATGTTTTAAAGACATTTAAAAGATATCTTTGAGCATATGCTCAAAATAGAATCTTTTAAAATTCACTTAATGCTTACTTTAAATGATTAATTTCAGTATGTTTTAAATTACATCTCAGTGTATACGTTAAGCTAATAAAGTATACCTTTTCTAGGTGTCTTAATAATCTTACTATTTTTGTTAAAATGGCAAAGAATAAAAAAATAACAGTCATTGTTTAACAAAGTAAATAATGTGTTCATACCTCAAAATATCAAACACTGATCAAACAGTTTAGTGACAGGTTCTACAACAAAAACAATACTTGTCTATGCTAAATGTAGCAGGTATCTTCAGTTTTACATTTCTCTGAATATGATCTGTTTTCAGTTTTTTAACTCAAACACGGAAGCTGTTTTTACTGAATCCATTTTCAGATGTATGACGGAAGATCTGTTGGTGAACGGCATTAGCTCCAGTTCACACTCCAGACCAGATGGTGGCGGTATTGCACACCTTTAGTTTGTTTGAAAAGCGCCATAAAAAGAAGAAAAGCCATGAAGCCAGAAAAATAACAGACGCTGTTGAAATTCGCCATTTTTACTCGCATAATATTGCCTTTAAAGTAAAGAGGGCCTTGATAACAGTTAGTAATTTTGGTAAATTAAAGCTGGTGACGTCCTAGTCCAAGTTAGACGACAACACAACAGGACAAGAACCGATGGAAATGAAATGTGGGTCACGAAAAGAGCCGAAGGGACGAAGGCTGCTAACGTGTTGCTAGCTGGTGATAAGTTTGCTTCAAAATGTTAATTATAAACAGTAAAGATATAGACAAAGTTACGTTGGTTTCAGAAATAATTACTTTATCAATTTTATTGTGACTTTTATGATTCTTACTATAACAATCATTCAGCTTCATGTTCTAACTGTATGGAGGCTGTTTGTTGCGACTTGATCTAGTTTTCTTCATAAACTTAACCTGGTTTTAATTAAGCTCAGTTTGACAAAGACACTTTGATATTGTGAGGCTGTTATAACTCCTTCATCATTGTTTTATCTTCAACATATTTTTTCAGTCTAAGCAGATGAAGATGAAAGAGGGATTAGAAAACCTAAAGACTTTCTGTCTCAGCAGAGGCTCTGGCTCCACCAGATCACCAACCAGCTCTGAGGATGAAGCTCCACATCGTCTTCATGGTGGAAGGATTTAGATTTTTACTGAGCAGCTGGTTACAGTTTAACAGCAGAACCTGCTGTGTTTCCAACACTAAGTGCTTAATAAACATGATTTCATTTGAAAATAACTGGACAGAATTTATTCCCCTTGTTAATCTGCCATTTCTCTTTCATACATTTTATTCATTGTTGGCTTTCAGAGCCTGTGACGGACCGGTGACCTGTCCAGCGTGAACCCGCCTCTCATCTGATGACAGCTGGAGACGGGCCCCACCGGCCCCCTCACCACCCTGCAGGGACCAACGTGTTCAGATCATGGATGAAAGATTTAAGGTAGTTTGTCTTTTAAGTTCACACTTAAAACAGCTTCTTATTTAATGCCAACATCAACTGATTTTATGATTTTACTGACTATTTTTTCTACTTCTAACATAAACAGGTAAATTAAACACCCAGAAATGTTTTTCCACTCCAGGCATCCGGTCCCAATCACTTCAGTTCTGATGATGTCACATACATATCGAGTCCACAACCTCCTAAAATTGTAAGTCTTATTTTTTTCTTTGCCATTTTTCTGTTCTCTTTAAAATACAAGATCTTTCTGTGTTGAACTGCTGTGTTGTTCTGTTTGGTCGGTAAAGTCCAGTAAAGTCCAGTGAACGGGAAAGTTCTGCTGATCCTCACTGATCTTAGGAAGGACAAACGTCCGTTTGTCTGCAGTAAAACTGGAATTTAAACATTTTCACTTTTCCTCTAAAGTCTACCTATTGTTTTATTGTGCTAATTTTCATAATAATGTTGTTTGTAAACTTTGAATGTATTGACAATTTGTACAATTCTGTGATAGTATATAAACAATGAACTCTTGAAAAATGTGGCTGAGACTTTATTTGACAGGATGTTTATAAAACTGACATGATATTATCATAAACATTAATAGGAACAAACCAGCAGCATCATGCAGTAAATTATGACACTTTAATGAGAAGCTGCTTTAACAGTTGGATGACAGAGTTATGTTTATGACAGCGTTATGTTTATGACAGAGTTATGTTTATGACAGAGTTATGTTTATGACAGCGTTATGTTTATGACAGAGTTATGTTTATGACAGCGTTATGTTTATGACAGAGTTATGTTTATGACAGAGTTATGTCTATGACAGAGTTATGTTTATGACAGAGTTATGTCTATGACAGAGTTATGTTTATGACAGCGTTATGTTTATGACAGAGTTATGTTTATGACAGCGTTATGTTTATGACAGAGTTATGTTTATGACAGAGTTATGTCTATGACAGAGTTATGTTTATGACAGAGTTATGTCTATGACAGAGTTATGTCTATGACAGAGTTATGTTTATGACAGCGTTATGTCTATGACAGAGTTATGTCTATGACAGCGTTATGTTTATGACAGAGTTATGTTTATGACAGAGTTATGTCTATGACAGAGTTATGTTTATGACAGAGTTATGTTTATGACAGAGTTATGTTTATGACAGAGTTATGTTTATGACAGCGTTATGTTTATGACAGAGTTATGTCTATGACAGAGTTATGTCTATGACAGAGTTATGTCTATGACAGCGTTATGTTTATGACAGAGTTATGTTTATGACAGAGTTATGTTTATGACAGAGTTATGTCTATGACAGAGTTATGTTTATGACAGAGTTATGTCTATGACAGAGTTATGTTTATGACAGCGTTATGTTTATGACAGAGTTATGTTTATGACAGCGTTATGTTTATGACAGAGTTATGTCTATGACAGAGTTATGTTTATGACAGAGTTATGTTTATGACAGAGTTATGTTTATGACAGAGTTATGTTTATGACAGCGTTATGTTTATGACAGAGTTATGTTTATGACAGAGTTATGTCTATGACAGAGTTATGTTTATGACAGCGTTATGTCTATGACAGAGTTATGTCTATGACAGCGTTATGTTTATGACAGAGTTATGTTTATGACAGAGTTATGTCTATGACAGAGTTATGT
Source organism: Xiphophorus hellerii (assembly GCF_003331165.1). Classification (NCBI taxonomy): domain Eukaryota; kingdom Metazoa; phylum Chordata; class Actinopteri; order Cyprinodontiformes; family Poeciliidae; genus Xiphophorus; species Xiphophorus hellerii. The sequence goes on from NC_045680.1 coordinate 32,384,545, forward strand.
TTATGACAGCGTTATGTTTATGACAGAGTTATGTTTATGACAGAGTTATGTTTATGACAGAGTTATGTTTATGACAGAGTTATGTCTATGACAGAGTTATGTCTATGACAGAGTTATGTTTATGACAGCGTTATGTTTATGACAGAGTTATGTCTATGACAGAGTTATGTTTATGACAGAGTTATGTCTATGACAGAGTTATGTTTATGACAGAGTTATGTTTATGACAGCGTTATGTTTATGACAGAGTTATGTTTATGACAGAGTTATGTTTATGACAGCGTTATGTTTATGACAGAGTTATGTTTATGACAGCGTTATGTCTATGACAGAGTTATGTTTATGACAGAGTTATGTCTATGACAGAGTTATGTTTATGACAGTGTCATGTCAGTCCTATGCAAACCCCATCAAATAAATGTTACCAAAATGATAATATATTGGAAGCATAAAGTAATTAGTTTTACCTGTAAAGTTTGTTAAATGATCTTTCTGTGTTCTGGGAGTTTGAAATGTTTGCAGTTATGTATTGTATATGAAGCATTAATGTACAAAGTGGCAAAGCAGAATAATGAAAGACATTAAGTAACTAAAAAGTTACATCATTAGCAATTATAATAAACCAAAGTGTAATTGTAGCAAACTATAATCACACTACTAATATATAAAATATGTAATGCCAATATACTGGAAATACATTTAAAATATATTTTAAATGTAATTCAATCACAAAAATAGTACACTTAGAATATACTAATCAAGCATGTTTATATTACATAAAAAAACAAAATACTTAAAGTACACTAAGTGTAACTTAAGTTATCCAAAATAAGTATGTTGAAGTAGACTTTAAATTTTGCTTTAATACAATTTAAATACTATTAAAATACACTAAGCACAAAATGAGTTGTTCCAAAATGTCCCACTTTTAGATAACTAATCCTAAGTGAACTTTGAAGTTTACTCATGTTTAGTCTGACTTAAAGTATGTTCAAATTTAACATACTTAGTTGATTCATTTTCACCAGGGATGTAAGGCAGAAGAAACACTGATCTAAACCTGTTGATTCTTGGTAACTGGTTAAACTGGACTATTATTACTGGTGCAGGATCATTATCAGGATATGGACATTTTTGAATGAATTTAATGCATTTATTTGGAAATGTTTGAGGTTAATGGAAGATTGAACCAGTTACTTGATGGAAGTTTATACTGTATGTACTGTAAATAATTTTTCCAACTGCAGTACAAATCACCTTTTGCATTATTTTTCTGTCTGTGTTAAATCAACCCTGATCCTCCCTGACTTTTATCTTTAGGTTTTCTGATAAACAGAACTTTATTTTAAATGTTGATTCCCTCATTTTAAAATGAGTGCAGCATCATAAATGCTGCAGCTTGATGAGTAAATGTAATTGTATATATCCCCTAACATTAAGATAAATATTAATGAATATTCATTAGCGTGTCTTTATTAATTTAACTAAGTGTACATGGGGAACCGTCCACTTTGTGTCTGTTCTATAAGCAGTACACTATTTCATATTTCAATGTCTTTCCAACTTTTCTAACGTTTATCGTCTTTCTAACCGGCGCCTTCCTCACTCCGATCTGTTTTTCACCTAGAGCCGACCGGCTGCAGGGAAACGGTCAGGAAGCGGCTCCATTAGGCGCCACAACGGGAGGAAGGCATCAAGGAACCAAAGTGACGCCAACCAGAGTCAGACCTGGGTCGGCCCAACTTGTCCTGTTTCCTGGTTCATACAGAACCAGGCTGAAGCTGATGGATTCTGATCTTCATGAACAACAGACTGATGTTCTGTCAAAAGGAGTCTTTGTATGTTTACAGATCTATTCCTGTTTTCTTAGATAAAATGTTATATTAATGTCATGTTGTCATTTTTAACCTTTTGGAAACACATTTTTGGAAATATGTTAAAGATAATTATGAATGACATGATACCCATCGTGTTTAACACCAGTGAAGAAACTTTTAATGGTACGTTATGATGTAGACCTGTCAGACCGAAAAATGCACATGAATCAACATTGATTCCTTAGCTTTCATTCAATATATAATCAACCCAAATATGCATGTAGAACCATATTCAGATGGTTGAATCAACATTGATATAGTGTCAGTTCTGGTTGAAACGTTGATTCAACATGTAAGTCATTGAACACTTTCAATTTGGTCTAAATTAGTGTAAAAATCAGAAATAGAATTTATCCTTTGGCCTGGAACGTCGAATAGTTCCAGGTTTCTGCTCAGGATCTCCTGCCTGGGCTTTAATGAGGCTGCTGGTGGTAAATATGGTATCAATAATTTCATCATGTAAACTACACATTTTTGATATGAACACTGTTCAAATGTAAACCTGATGAGGTTGATGAGTTTTATGTTAAATGTTTATTTTGTTACAGAACAAAATGCTCATAATTTGTTTCTTTGGTTGATTTCAATTCAGTTTCTTACATTTTCTTCAGTTTAAAACATTTCTTAAATAATTTCATGCACTGTCCCTGTTAAATAAATAAATGGCCCAGTTACAAGATGGAGATCCTTAATTTATTATTATTATTGTAATACTGTAAAGAACCAGTACCTTTTTATGGGGTAAACTGTTGAAAAAACAAAAAGCTCCTGACAGGATTACCTTTCCAACATGGCGGCGACGTCTGAGCTAGCTAACCTGCGTCTGCGTAGCTGTGAATAAACACGTTAAAAACAACTTAGAAATATTTAATCCACATTCTTGGAGACATAACATCTGGTTCAGTTGAATTATTTACTCAGATTACAGCTGGAAAATTTAAACTAGAATAAAAACAGAAACTCAGACTGTTAGCATGTGGCTAACCGCTAGCTGAATGGTACTTCCGGTAAACTCAAGGGCTTAGAGTTACGCAATAAAAAATACAATAATTAAACGATTTCTGCAGTTTATTCTGTACAACAAAAGCAGAATAAACGTTTATAACAAAAGCAGCAGAAGTTTTCACTTAAGTCCAATTCCCTTATATCTAATTTCTAACCTTTCATAAATATACTCACTACATTCTAAAAAAAATGTTGTACTGTTCCTATTTGTCCACAATAATTACAATAACCTGTATTATGTTTACTGATTATTTTAAAAGTACAATTTTATCCTGTATGACCAAATCTTATTCTTGATATATCTTCTTTTTTAATTCTATTATTTTTTAATCAACTTTCTTTTGGATACTATAATAAAATTGAGCATTACTTCCTCTGTCTCTCCGTTCTTGCCATTTCTCCTTAATAAACATTTGTGTTGTATTTCGGCTCGCATTCAGAGCTAATGCACCGTTTTAAGGAGTTCCCACATCCAGAGATAGATAGATAGATAGATAGATAGATAGATAGATAGATAGATAGATAGATAGATAGCATTTATTGTCATTGAACAGAATTCAGCGAAATTTCCATTGCAGCTCCCGTGCAAAAGGTCAAATATATACAGTAAAAATAAGCAAACACACAATAATAATAATAACAATATATACAACTAAATTAACTAAAGGCACTCAACCATCCAAAGAAGTAGCAGCAGGTCCAATTATGGCAAAGTACAGATGATGTGACAGTGCAAAGTGCAGAACAGTATGGCTGTGTGGGGGGGGGGGATATGTATGTGTGACTGCGAGGTTATGATATGTGTGGGAGGGGGGGGGCGGCAGGGAGTAATGGCTCTGACGGCTGTGGGGAAGAAACTGTTTCTCAGTCTATTTGTTGTAGTCCGTATATTCCTGTACCGCTTGCCTGATGGCAGCGGCACAGTCTGTGGCCCGGGTGGCTGGGATCCATGGCTATGGATCCAGCTCTCTTCTTGACCCGGTCTGTGTAAATGGAGTCCAGGTCTGGGAGGGGGCATCCCACAATGCCTTGTGCTGTTCTCACCACCCGTGTCAGTTGTTTCCTCTCCAGTGCTGTGCAGCTGCCATACCACACAGTCATGTTGAGGCAGAGGATGCTCTCGATCATCGCCCTGTAAAAGTTCACGAGCAGCCGTGAGGAAAGTCCAGCCCGTCTCAGTTTCCTGAGGAAGAAGAGCCTTTGTTGTGCTTTCTTCACCAGGTGGGAGGTGTTTGTGTTCCAGGAGAGGTCAGAGGTGATGTGGAGGCCCAGGAACTTGATGTTGTCCACACGTTCCACCACTTCTCCATCTATGAGAAGGGGAGTGTGAGCCGTCCTCCTGGACCTTCTGTAATCCACAATGACCTCCTTGGTCTTCCCTGTGTTCAGCACCAAGTTGTTGGCTGAACACCACTGAGTGAGCTGCAGAATCTCCTCTCTGTAGTGGGTCTCGTTGTTGTCTGAAATGAGACCCACTACTGTTGTGTCGTCCGCGTATGATGATGAATATGACTGTTTAATGAAGGAAGATAGAAACGATGAACTTACAGATGATAACTCAGGACCCAACCAGAGACGTGGAGGCAATGAGACAGGTTTTATCCAGAGGAAATGACCTTTAACCTGCAGAACAAGTAAGCAGAGGCAGCAGGGAAGGGAGCAGGTGAGACTAATGAAGAGATGATGAACAGCTGGGATGAGAAGAAACCAACCAAACACAGAATGAAACAAACACTGAGACCTGAGCTGACTCAAAAATAAACTAAAATTTCAGGATATAAGGAAAAACCAACAATTACACTAATTGATTTATTTAAATCTGATTAGTTATTTCATTTCAAATCCTGTAACAAGGCAAATTAAGACTTTAAAATATTTAATTCCAAAATTATGTTTTATAGGAAATAAAACAATTAAAATTACTGAGCTAAATTATGTCTACTGCCTGAAATTGACATTTTTACTTATGTAACGTTTCATTAGAACTGATATTATCAGATTATTACTGATGTTCTGCTGCAGACATTTTAGAAAATGACCAGAGATATTTTCATTAAAATGATGTCATTTCCTGCAATAAACCAGGTTTATGGACCAGCTAATAGCCATGGCAACGCAGCTGATCCCCCTCTCCATGACTGAGTGTTTATGCTAACCCGGTTCTGTTGACACCATCAAGAGGTCCCTATGGACGGAGCCTCGGTGCCCCATTTACTCCTGTCTCCTTGGCAACCAAGAAGATGGAGGTCCTGATGATGGATGGAGGAGTCTCAGCAGGAAGTCACCTTCATGTTCTCCTGACGTTCTGGTTCCGGTCTGCAGACGATCAGAGCCCGACTCAGGACGACAGGGGTCTGCTGGACCCGCCCCCGGCTGAGAGGAAGCATGTGGAGCATCAGCGCGGCTCGTCGTCATGGCTGCAGGCGGATGAAATACTGAGCTGAATCTGGACGGAGGCCACGGTGGCGTGTTGCTGCAGCTTCAGGACGCATGAATGGAGACGCAGCATATTTAAACACTTAGAGGCCGCGGCGCGGGTCTGAACACGAACCCACAGCGACACCGGGTCCAGTACCGGCAGATCCCCACTGAGCAGCAGCCGACAGGACCGAAATGTTTCAGAGGCTTCACCAGCTGAGCAAACATGAAAACAACTTTAACAAGTAAAACAGACAAAATAAAAGAAGTGACAAAAGCATTTCTTTATTATTTGGTCAAATGTAAAATTAAGCAACAAACCATCTTTCAAATGGTTCAGATAATTCAATTAGGAATTGTAAATATAAAATAAATATTCTCTAGGATCATTTTCAGCCGTCAGAGAAAAATCCTGAAAATGATCCACAAATTTCAATCAGGCGCATTTATTCCCTATTAAATCATTTTAAATCTAATAAAATGTCTAATCAAGCCGTTTATCTGTGAGCATAGCGCCATCATCAGGCTGCTCTCGGGCTCCTTCACTAATAGTTCTCAATATTCTGCTAAGGTAGAAAATAAAATCATTTCTCAATCGTGGCGTTTCCATTAAATAAATAAAATTAAGTGAATAATTCATTATAAATCACAGAAGAAAAAGATGTAAACGCGAGACATATTCATAATTCTGATTGGCTCATCCATCAGCCAATCAGAGGAGACGTTGGCGTCGGATTCAGGCGTTTGAGCGACAAGCCCCGCCTACTTGCCAGCGGCTACTGATGCGGCGTTTTGGGGAAACTGTAGAAGAGTTCTGGATTCAACACCCTGGAATGAAACAACTTTTCTGAGCCGTGATGCTGCGAGAGCCGCCGCACAATCAAAACATCATCATCCTCTTTCCACTTCCTGCCCTCCTCTTTGTCGTTTCTGGCAGGTGATGCGGCTGAAAAACCTTTTCAGCCGAACATAATTACTTTATTCTAGGTAGGCCTGTCACGATAGCAAATTTTGCTCAACGATTAATTGTCTCAAAAATTATTGCAATAAACGATAATATTACTTGAAGACCTTTTTACACTGATTTAATGGAAATGACGTAATAATGCAGGCGATTTCCTGCCAAAGATAGATACACTTTATTTTCAAAAGAATATTTAACACTGGAACTGATAAACTAAATAAACAAAACAACCAAAAATAAAATGGATTCTCAGTCTCCATTAACAAAAAATGTACTTGAATAAAAACTAAACACCATAAAGCCAAAGTGGAAATAAATACTGCATTCAACCAAAAGAGTGTAGATTATGAAGTCTGTATATTATGTTGCCCTTCAGTAATAATTAGATTTAAATAGAGAAGATGGGCACATCGACTACCTGATGCAATAATTCACACTACATGATTTTTTGCTCCTATTTTTCCCCTTACAACAATCTTAGAAAGTTGGTCTTTCTAAGATTGTGTGGTGTGTTATGGTAGATCATCGTTGCCACTCTGATCTAAATCAGGGTTTTTCCCTGACTGGGATCTTAACGCAGCTTGTTGAATGTGACAGGCAGCCAATCAGAAAGCGCGGATTCTCCTCCGCGCTTTCTGAGAGTAAATTACGGAGGGGAATCCCAAACAGCTGAAACGGCGCAACCCGAAGTCCAGCGGACATCGGAGATGATATGTGGAAACAACATTAATGTTTATTCAACATGCAAAGAATATAGAAATGACAAGAGGAGGAGTTGGAGCGAAATTGCTACCGCAGTTGATAAACCCGGTAACTTTTCAGCTGTTCTTTGTTAACGTGACGTAAATAGGTTCTAATGATTTTCATTCAGTCAGGACTTTACGCTGACACTAGCCACATGCATTGCAGGTAGATTGTAGTAAAGCACTGATTAATGCCTGGTTTTAAAATTAGTTAACTGGACTTGTAGCCATTATTTTGTGCCCATTGTTGGACACCACACGGCAGGAACGAACCCGATCGAACCGTTATACCTAGGATTTCTGTCGGCTAATGTGGGTCTGTCAGGTTTTGAAAATGGGCCGACAATCGGCCGACAGCTCTAAGATCGTGTAGTCTGCGCTGAGCTTTACACTGAGGAAATGAGGAAGGAGGGTCAGTGGAGAGCACCGGAGTTGAGCCTTTTTTCATTCAGTGTCATTAACAGAAAGAGAAAAAGGTCGGAAGAGACGATAATGCCGATAATTAAAATGACGTCGATAGTTTTAATTTATCATACGATTAATTGATTTATCGTTTATCGCGACAGGCCTAATTCTAGGTGTTACGGATGCAGTCGCAGCTCCAGGCCGGGCAGACGGAGCGCTGCATCCTGGTGGCTACGCATCTTAATAATCTTCGAAAATAATCCAAGTTTTGCCACTAAAGAAAAATGCAGCGGCCATGATTTCCTCTGATCATTTGAAGCGTTTTCTCCAAGCTGTCTTGTTTCTAACGCCGGCTGGGCGACGTGTTTACGTAAAACTTGAAGTTTGTTGTCCAAAGCTGAAATAAAAGCGTGTAGCTAATAAAGCCTGGTATGATCATCAGCTCTGGGTTTTCGCTCCACGCCGCTGGACGGCAGGAAACGGCGTTATGGTGATTATGGTGAGTGTGAAAATGTAGAATATATTTATCTAAAGCTCACACACTTTACATTGTTTTAACATAAACATTAAAAACAAAAAAACTTTTTCTTGAAGATGTAGAGCTTTCATTGTGGCGGTGCGCCACCATCAATTACATTTATTCAGAGCACAAAGCATAGAATTAGACTGAATAGATGCGCCCTTAAGGATCGGGTTCATCTAGAATATTTTCCAATATCAAACTGATACAGATTTTAAATTTGTCTGTAGTCTGAACACATGAAAATGGTTTAAATCAACCGGAAGAAAACGAGGTGAGGAAGCAGCTGGAGGCTTTCCTCAGGGTCAGGAACAGGCCGACCAATCGGAGCTCAGGGAATGGAGCTTCCTGATTGGCTGAACCAGAGCCTACAGAGAGACCGGTCTGACCAGCCTGAGGAGTTCCTGCTGGTACGGCAAGCAGTTTTACCATAGAGTCAGCTTCCTGTGCCTCAAACTACGTTCCAGATTTTAAAGAAATGAAAACTTCATTCCTGGACGATAATTTCAAACATCTGTTTACATTCTGACTAGTAGGATGAATAAACCAAACCTGACGAGACCAGAACCACTAAGATGGACCCAGAGTCCAACAGAACCCAGCTGGGATCAGTCAGAGGACCTGGCTCATCACCCAGCTGGTTCTGATCCGATCCGGCGGTACAGAAGCTGCAGCCTCAACATGTGCAGCCAAGCTGGAGCTAGAAGCCCAGAGGCAGCTGGACCCGAGTCGGTCCTGGTTCTGTGGTGGGTCGGGTCATTAGGTCCAATCAGCCGCTGTAAACAGGAAACTCATTCATAGTTACCAGAACCACAGAACCCGGTTCCAACAGCCGCAGAGAAGGATGTCCTGCAGGGAGACCCGGTCCGACCCGGAACAGAGGAGCTGAACCTGCTGACAGACGGTTCTGATGACACATTCCTTCATGTTTTCTGATAAACTTCAGCTGGACTCTATTCAACCAGAACCATCAGAACCAGCAGAACCAACTAGAACCAAGACCAGATCCAGCAGCTGTGATGTGATTCTCCACCAGCAGGGGGAGCCTGAGCACCTGGACAGCAGGAGTCAGGTAGTCAGGACTCTACCTGCAGCTGGTGAACAAGCCGCAGGCCCCCCAGGTCCCCCACCTGTCAGTCCCCATCCATCTCCATGGTGACGGGCTCCGATATGTAAAGCAGCGTCTGGAGCCGGGCCGAGCTGTCAGCCTGTAGCTGCCAGGGAAGCCGACCCACTTTATGCTAATCTGACATTTCCAAACTCATCTGCATATGTTCACATCAAAGCTCCTCCTGTCCTGTAATCTGTCCTCCTCTTCCTCATCTTCATCACTACCAGCAGAGGGTTGAATCCCATCAGCAGCAGCAGCAAACAGCTGCAGAAATATAGAAATATATATTATAATAAAATAAGAATATGCAACATATATTCAATATATGGATATTGAACTGACTAACTATGAGTGAATTAATAATGAGATCAGATCAGAAAATTCCTGGTTCGACTGCTGGAGTGAAAACACAGAACAAAATAGAGCAAAATTAGTGAAATGTATTAAATATTTACAATATTATATCCAGTCAAGTTCTTCAGGTAGTCCATGAAATCCCAGAATTGTTTTCTTCTTTATTCAAGGCAACATTTAATTTAACAGTTCAGCTCCTTGATGGAAGAGAGAGGGATGATGGGAGAGGATCCGGATCGGTCCGGTTCAGTCCGGATCAGTCCGGTTCAGTCCGGTTCAGTCCGGATCAGTCCGGTTCAGTACGGATCAGTTCGGTTCAGTCTGGATCAGTCCGGATCAGTCCGGATCAGTCCGGTTCAGTTTGGATCAGTTCGGTTCAGTCCGGTTCAGTCCGAATCAGTCCGGATCAGTCCGGTTCAGTCCGGATCAGTCCGGTTCAGTCCGGTTCAGTCCGGTTCAGTCTGGATCAGTCTGGATCAGTCCGGTTCAGTCCGGATCAGTTCGGTTCAGTACGGATCAGTCCGGTTCAGTTTGGATCAGTCTGGATCAGTCTGGATCAGTCCGGTTCAGTCCGGTTCAGTCCGGATCAGTCCGGTTCAGTCCGGATCAGTCCGGTTCAGTCTGGATCAGTCTGGATCAGTCCGGTTCAGTCCGGATCAGTCCGGTTCAGTCCGGTTCAGTCCGGATCAGTCCGGTTCAGTCCGGATCAGTCCGGTTCAGTCCGGATCAGTCCGGTTCAGTCTGGATCAGTCTGGATCAGTCCGGTTCAGTCCGGATCAGTTCGGTTCAGTCCGGTTCAGTCTGGATCAGTCCGGTTCAGTCCAGAGGGAGAATGAAAGCCTGGCTGTGGCCTGAATGCCTCCAACTGGACTGGGAGGAGCTGAAGGAGGAGATGTTCTCCTGGTTCCATGTGGTTAGTTCGCCAGTCTGGTCCAGTAGGCAACAGACAGAACCAGAACAGAACCCAGGATCTGGACCGGGAACCTGGCCTGGGTAAAACAGACCTGATAATCAATAAGCCTGGGTTTTATCAATATCAAAAATCATTCTCTAAATATAATCTATGCATGTCTTTATCATCACTATAGTAAACAAGTTTATATTGTGGCGTAATAAATGTATACACTTCACACCCGAATGTATGCTTTTATTGTGAAGGGGAGAAGGTGAGGTGAGAAGACGCCAACGGTTTTACTACATTCTGTTTTTGGTTTGGATTGGAAGACATTGAGAATAAAACTAGACTCAAATTATATTTTCGTCTTTTTCTGCTGACTTCCACATTGATGACCCCGAACATCTGCGAACATCTGAACATGTTTTTTAACCAGAACTCACCAGATGCTGCCGCTTCTCCTCCAGCTGTGGTTTTGGACCCAGTTTCTTGCCAGGCGGCCGTTTCTCCAACCGCCGCTACAGTTTTTGCTGCCGTTATCAAGCTTCCAGAGTTCTGGCAGCACGATCCAGAACCATGGTTCCAGCATGTGGAAGCCCAGTTCCGTCTCCCTGGGATAACCACAGATGAGACCAAGTACTTCCATGTAGTTGCTGTAGTTTCCACCCGCCGTCTGATGGGTCTGCTGAGGAACCCACCAACCGCTAACAAGTACAGCCGCTCAAGGAGAATCTGCTTCGGTTCTACCGACTGTCAGACGCGGAGCGGGCCGATCGCTTGTTCTCTCTGATGTTCTCCATCAGCCCTCCGAGCTGATGGAGAACATGCTGGCATTACTTGGCTCAGGAGATGTTTCCTTCCTCTTTACACACCTGTTTCTGCGCCAGCTTCCCCCACCTGTTCGCACCGCGCTGGCCAGCTCCCCACTGATCCGGACAAAAGATTATCGCTCCCTGGCTGAAGAAGCGGACCAGATTTTGTTGGCTTCCAGGCTCTACAGTCTGAATGCATTTCTATCATTTGTGATTCAAGGAGAGTCGGAGCCTGTTGATGCCGTGGCTGCGGTGACGGAGCGACGGAAGGACGACGTTCTCTGCTTCTACCATCGCCGGTTCAGAGTGAAGGCGAAGCCCTGCATTCCTCCGTGTTCGTTGGTGCGTCATGAAAACGACAGAGCCGGCGCTCGCTAGCAGCTGTGTGTGCCAGCAGCTCAGACAAGTTTCATCCCACGGGCAGCTCACCTCATGCACCCCCTATATGAAGCACTTAGAGTGGACCCCCGAGAGGGTGCAGGCATTCAATGATGCCAAACAGGCCTTGGCTAATGCTGCGCTTTTGGCCCACCTATCTCCAGTGGCTCTAACAACTGATGCCTCTGATTATGCAGTTGGGGCAGTTTGTGAGCAATGGGTGGACGGTGCCTGGCAACCCATCGCTTTTTTTAGCAGGAAACTCCGAGATGCCGAAAAAAATATAGCAACTTTGATAGGGAACTGCTTGCCCATTATCTGGCAACATGATATTTCCACTTCATGTTGGAGGTCAGGGACTTTACTGCTTTTGTTGACCACAAGTTTCTGAACCGTGGTCGGCTCGGCAACAACGGCATTTGTCTGCCATTTCAGAGTTCACCACTGACATTCAGTATGTGGCTGGCAAGAATAATCTGGTGACCGTCTGTCCAGAGCAAAGGTTGTTTCTGTGCATTTAGGTGTGGACTACCTCTCCATGGCCACAGACCAACCGACCCACCAGGATGTTCTGGCCTTTAAAGCGGTTGAATCCAGTTTGCATTTAGAGGAGGTCTCCTTTCATGAGTGTGGAGCAACCCTTCTTTCCGATGTCTCGTCTGGCAAACCTCAACCTTTGGTCCCTACTAGTTGGCGTCGGCGGGTTTTTGATGCAGTTCATTCCCTTTCACACCCGGGCATTAAAGCTTCTGTTAAACTGCTAGGGGCAAAGTTTGTGTGGCCGGGACTCCATAAAGATGTAGGGCTATGGGCAGCTTCCTGCTTGGCTTGCCAGCGTGCCAAGGTGCAACGGCACACTAAGGCTCCACTGGAGCACTTTCCTGTTCCGCAACAGAAGTTTGAACATGTGAATGTGGTCTTAGTGGGGCCGCTTCCACCTTCCAGAGGTTTTACCTATCTCCTGACGATGATGGACAGAACTACTTGGTGGCCAGAGGCAGTTCCACTGTCAACCACTTTGGTTCATGTGCCTCAGGCTTTTATCTCCTCCTGGGTGTCCCGGTTTTGGTGTGCCATTGGACTTGACCTCTGACAGAGGTCACCAGTTCCCTTCAGAGTTGTGGACTGCAGTGTCATTCACCATTCATAGTACTTTTCAGGTTAAATGCTTCAAACTAACTAAACACACTCAAAGTTAGTTTCCACTGAAAACTGCCCAAAGAACCAGAAGGCTAGTGCTAGTGCTAGCATGCTAGCTCCCAAACAAACACTCACCTGTTCCCAGGAGTCAAACCGCGAGATCAGCAGAAGGTTTTGATCCACAATCACATCCAAAGGTTGAGAGGCAGCAACATGAGCATCTGTCCGTGAATCCGACAGCGGCTCCAACCTGGACCGGTGAGCCGCAGCAGCTGTCCGTTAAGACGCTGACGTACGGCTGGTCATGTGACGCTAAAATCACGCGAGACCAGACACACTGAACGGGATTTGCTCCTATTTGGTTTATTTTTGTGCTTAAAACAAATTAAGGAAAGGAAGACTTTAAAAAAAAAAATCTTTAAATTAATAAAATAAATATAAGTGAATCTAACAGAAATTGAAAAAATGACCCTGGTTACAAATAGAACTTAATTATAAGATATTCTAATATGCTTTCATAATATGATATGATATAATTTAATATAATACATTATAATATAAGTTATTAGTTTCCTGCCAGGATTCTTATTTCTCTCTTTGTTTCTATTTCATTCTGAGCTCAATGAAACGAGTAGCTGCGATCAGAGGAAGGTTAGCAGATATCATATTAATAACTAATAACAATAAAACAGGGAATAAATCTGATTAATGAACTGAGACAAAACAAAACAGAAAACTAAAAATAACTTCAAAGCAATTAAAGAAGAAAAAGAAAATAAAGATCACCTGATCCAGTTTTCCTGTTGAATTACTTTGATGTTTTTTTACAGGATGATTCAGCTGAAAGTCGGTTTGGTTGATAAATTCAGACTTGATTCAAAATAAAGAAATTTAACTGACAAAACACACCTGAACTGTAATCGTCTAAACACTCCTAAATTATTAATCATAGTTATAAATAATTACATAAACCAAACATGGATGCAAATTCTGATTCCCAACAGATGTGAGCAGTCATCATGTGACCCCCCAACACACACACACACACACACACACACACCCCCACACACACACACACACACACACACACACACACACACACACACAGGGGAGCCAGCGGCCGGGTCAGCTGGCAGCTCAGCTCTGGCTTTGGCTTCATCAGCACCGTTTGCACAGAGTCATGTTGTTGGCAGGTCACACACACACACACCCCAAACACCCCCCCCCCCCCCCACACACACACACACAAGCCCCCCCCCACCCCACACACACCCCCACCCCAAACACACCCCGCTGCCCCCCCCCCCCCACACACACACACACTGCCCCCCCCCTTACCACACACACACCCCCCCACCCCAAACACACACACACTCGCAGCAGCAGCCAGCTTAATCCTCCTGGATGCAGGTTACACACCTACAAGCTGTGCTGGAGCTGATGGGGTGTCCCAGCACACACACACCCCCACACACACACACACACACACACACACACCCTCTCTCTCTCCCAGGCCTGATGTCAGCTGGCTGTGAAAGGCGGCGGCTGACCGCTCGCTGTGATCCAGCACCAACTGGGCTTTGGCCAGCAGACTGGAGCTCCGCCACGCCGCTGCATGCTGCTGCAGCCGACACCCTCCTCTTCCTCCTCTTCCTCCTCTTTTGACTCTGGCTGAAGACGAGGAATCCTCATCTCTGCTGCTGCAACAAGTGATTGCAGATCAGAGGTTTGCACCTGCAGCAGCTCCTGGTTTTATGGAGCTTCCTTAGGAACCCAACCAGCAGGGGGCGTGATCCACGGAGGCCTCAGTCCTCGACGCGGTTCGCCGGTTCGAGTCCCGGCCTGATGACCTTTAGCTTATGGCTTCACGTCAGAATCAGAAACAAACAAAATTTATTGCTATTGCAGAGCAAGAGCAGGTCCAAAGGCTTCGAGAGCCGACGAAGCCTTTAAAGTAGCGTTTCTCAACGGGGCGGAACCGCCACATCGGACCGAACCGCATCGGACCGAACCACATCATACCGAACCGCATCATACCGAACCGCCACATCGGACCGAACCGCATCGGACCGAACCGCATCATACCGAACCGCATCATACCGAACCGCATCATACCGAACCGCCACATCGGACCGTACCGCATCGGACCGAACCGCCACATCAGACCGACCCACCACATCGGACCGTACCGCAGCGGACCGAACCGCCACATCAGACTGAACCGGATCGGACCGAACCACTGATGCGTCAGTCGCTACTTCAGAGTGAAACCACTATGCAGCAGTGGCCTGATTTGATCCAGTTCTGTTCGGTCCGATGCGGCGGCATCAGACCGCAGCAGTGGCTCGGTCAGCGGCGGCCTCAGAATGAATCTGCAGCCAGCAGCAGAGACAGAAACTGGCTGATGAAGCATGACGTTCGGATCGGCGCCAGCTCCTCTCCGCTCTCTGCAGACTAATCTGAAGCTACTGCTCGCTGCTGCTTCACTGAGCACGCTCCGTGGGACGCACGCCACGCTGGCCTCCGGTCCTGAGTTCGCCTGAGCCCACGCGGCCTCCGGTTCCCATGGTGACAGGTGACTTTCTACAGCAGGACCCCCGGGGACAGATGGAGATCAGGGTCATGGCCCAAAGGACTTCAGAGAAGTTTTGAAGAGGAGTTAGAGGACAGCTGGATGGAATAAGACGGGTCGGTTCTAGGACTCACATTAGGTCTTAGGTTTTATTGCCTCTGGTTTTAATCTTCATAAGCTAGACGTTAAAGGTTCTGGACCAGTTTACCCAGGTAACAGTCCTGTACAGATCATTAAATGCAGAAGTTTCCACCAATCCCTGCTTGGTACTGCAGAAACCAGCTGACTGTTCTGGTTCTGGAAAAGAAATTCTTCCTGGTTCAGGTTTTGCTTGGATCTCCGTAGTCGCAGAGCAGCTCGCAGACGGACGGCAAACTGGATCGGAGTCCGGAAAGCAAATCAGGATAGATGAAATAATCTGGACCCTCCAGAACCAAGACTCCTGGGTTTCACTCATCTGGAGTTATTTCCTTTCTTCCTGTCAACATAGTCTCTGTTTCCCTTGGACGCAGCAAAAATGAACGTTCATCTGGTTCTGATGGGCCCAGAAAGTTTGGGAAAGGTTCTGAGTAGTTTACCCGTCTGGAGATCTGAACTCTGCTGCAGGAGGCTTCATGTTTATATTTGATTCTTCTGCTCTTCCCTTCCTGTGATCAGACACTGCTGGAGGTCCTCAGAACCCCTCAAGACCAATTAGGACCCTTCACATTCCTAAGACTCTTGAGGATCGCTCACAACTTGTCATGACCCCTTCAGGATCTTTTAGGATCTCTAAAAAAAAACAGGGATCCCTCACAACTCTTCAGAATTCCTCAAAACTCCTTGTGACCTTTCATGACCTTCCAAATCCCTCAGGATCCCTGGAGGTTCCTGTCGATCTGACCTGTCCACTGATCAGATCCATGCAGTCTCCAGCCTGATGGCTGTGGTTGATGAAGTGAATGCAAAGGTCAAAGGTCGTCTCCGTGGTTGAGCAGCAGAAAAGGCGGAGTGGGCTTTTCCCGCGGCAGTGAACGCACCGTCAAGCCGCTTCCTCATTTCATGTGGAAAACCCAACTAATTACGTGGAAATATGATAATGTATAACGCTGGGGGAGCAGCTCCCCTCCCCAGCCCAGCTCATTACCCGGACCCCCCCTCTAACCGGACCCCCCCTCTAACCGGACCCCCCACCCCCTCCTGGTATTTCTCCCAGGAAGTCTCGCCCTTTCACGACTCCAGAGACATTAGCAGCCAGTCCGGCTCATTCTGCATCAAAACAAAACTTCATTTGCATAATCTGAGGATGAACTCCTCTTTCCTCATTGCTGGCGGTGGGGGGGGGGGGGGGAGCAGACCCAGACCCCCCCCCCCCCCCCCCCCCCCTCCCCCCCGCACACACACACACACACACACACACCAGTCCTCCTCCTCAGGAGCTGATCCCCCACTGCTTTAGTCCAGCCTCAGACTGCTGGCTGTCCCGCAGGCCGCCCAGTTCTCCCATCATTCCTGGGGGGCGGTGGTGTTGGGCGGTGTTGGGCAGTCAGTCCGTCAGTCAGTGGAGGTGACGGATCAGAACCGACAGCTTCCCAATGGGAACCTCCACAGGTCACCAGTATAGGAGCTGAATGGGTGTAATGGCCTGAGAGGACATCAGTTCACAGAGCTACTGGTTCCAACAGAACCGGGTCAGATTACAGCCCAGAACTTCATTGGACTTAGTCTGGTTCTGACCTTCTGATTTACCTGGAATCAGGCAGATTGGGCTCCAACAGAACCACCTGGGAACTAGTTTGGGTCAGAATATGAATGCAGGAAATGGGATGAAATTTCCCCAGAACCAAACAGCAGAGGGTCCGGATCAGAACCACGACTGATCCGGACCTTTTGGATCATTTCCTCCTGGACTGAATTAGTGGTTCTGGTTCTGATTGTTTCCTCACAGCCAAATGATGATGATGTTTCCCCAGTGATGAAGAGCTGGACTCTCCGGATCGGCAGCGCTCCGTGAGCCGGTGCCATCCGGCTGAATCCGAGCCATGAAGCTGGCAGCAACCCACTGCGCGGGTTCCGCTGCCAACACGGAACCCCTGCGGTCCGACTGGAGGCTGCTCACCTGGAAACGGGCCCTCTGGGGGGGGGGACGGGCCCTCCGGCTGGGGCGGAAGTTCTGTTGGGATCCTGCAGATTCGGCAGCCAGAACTTCCCAAACTGAGCATCAACAAAGTAGCAGAACATCTCGCCGCCGCTTCCAGGACTTCATTCTGGGTCAGTGAGGAAGAAAATTAATTTCAAACAGCAGAGGAGTCACAACGTCAGGCTGACAGGGGCCCCGGGGCCCCAGAGCGGTGGGCAGGGGGCCAAACGCCGTGGCGAGCTCTGAAGTCACCACGGCAAAAGGGTAGCAGTCAGAACGGATCAGGCAGCGGCGCCGTTCCTGGCAGCCAAGATCCGATCAGCGTAAATCCGTCTGACAGACAACCGGGCTCCAGGTTCCATCCAGGACCGCAGAGAGAACGGGGACCGGGGCTCTGGGGGCCCAAACGGTACCAAACACGCACCATGCTGCGATTTATTTAATACTAAAGATTGGTGAAATATTAAAGTTTTCAAACCCGCTTCAGTTGACTGGTCTGCAGCCTCAGAGTTCCAGACTGAACTGGTCAAACTGGGAGGTGATGAACCAGCTGACCTCTGGACCAGAGCCAGCTGGGGTTCTGTAGGAGACCAGGCCCGGTAACCTGGCTCAGTCTGCTGTTAAGAGGCGGTTCTGGTTCTGTTCAGCTGCTCTGAAGCAGCTTTTTCTGACTGAACAGGAACGCACCATTAAATGGAGTCAGAACACGATCCGGATGGATTTACCGCTTCCTGCTGCTGGTTCTTCCATTAACTGGGTCAGAAACTGGGCCGCAGCGCGCTGGGAGAGCATTCTGCCTCCTGATGAGAACAACAGACCAGAGAAGACGGTCGAAGGGGAAATCCAAACGTCTCCATGTTTGGTTTCACATTCCAGTACTGGACTGGAGAAAAACCGGACCTTGAACAAGGAGAGGTCCGGTTCTTGGTCCTTTCAGAACCCTGGCAGTTGAAATGGAACCTAAAGCTGGTGGCATGGAGATTAGGCACCCAGATCAGCTGGTGCTGTCTATTCTCTGGAGTCCACTCATTTTCTGAACACGGTTTGATTACTGATTCTGGGATGGGGTATTTCCTGAAACTGAACTCTAGTTTCAGACATTTTTATTTCTTATTCTGTTTTTTTTCCTCTGGAGTCTGGATATTTCCTAGAGTCTATTTTTTCATTTTCTATATTTGCTGCAGTACTTTTCTGGTCCAGTGTACAGGGGTGGATCTACAGGGGTGACTGAGGGCCTTGCCACCCCTGTTGCCACCCCAGCTGGCGACAATGAATTCAATAAATAGTTATGGTAAATTAAGCACATGAATCACTTTTTTCCGACAACATTGAATGCAACACAATGTAACCTGACACCTACTGCTGAGTAGCGGGAAGTGCGAGGCAGCAGCATTGATATATATGGATGGATGGAAATATTCCTGGACTGGATATTAGTGACTCATCCTGCGCCATTGCTGTTCATTGGGTCAGGAATATCGGTGGTCAGGAAAATACCACAATCACGCAAAGAATCTGAAAAAAGGACGCAATATTTAGCGGCTAATTCAACCGTATGACAGCCATAGATAACAAGGTTTAAGGGTTTCACATTTAACAGGTGAGGAAAAAGTTTTGATTTATTGAAAAAGTGAGCAGTGAGCTAGTTATGCTAGGCTAACTTGCTAGCTGCTATTGACACTGATAACCATAACATGCTGTGCAGTTCGCTGTGTTTTGGTTTCTTTGGCACTAAAACAGGACAAATTTGGAACAAACTTCCAGAAAACTGTAAAACAGCTGAAACACTGACTTCTTTTAAATCTCAACTAAAAACCCACCTGTTTAGGATTGTATTTGAAATGTAATCAATTACAAATTTATTGATGGAACTTGACTTAATGCTGTGTTTTGATTGTTGATTCTATGTTGCTTTGTGTTTCTGTGTTTGTAATGATGTAAAGCACTTTGAAATGCCTTGCTGCTGAAATGTGCTTTACAAATAAAATGTGATTGATTGATTGATTGATTGATTGATTGATTGATTGACAACCTGCTCACCAAGTCATCAGTAGAGCAGGAGTTTAAATCAGCTAATCAACCGCCGCTGTGTTCAGGCCAAAATATATTAATAATCACAATATAGACATCAAGCCTGACAGCATAATGTAACAGACTGGATGTTCTGTTTGGTGTTTTTGCTGTATATATATATATATATATATATGTATATATATATATATATATACAGTATATATACTGTATATATATAGGCATATGCTGTCACCTCTAAAAAATCCTTGCCCCCCTCTTGCCACCACATAGATATTTTCTAGATCTGCCCCTGTGAGTGTATTTGCTGCAGCAGTTTTCTGGTAGTAGTTCAGCTGCCAGATGAGGGCGAATGTCTCAGTGCAAGTCAGGACTCGTCCCTCTGAGGGACCCGAGTCATTAGTTCGCCTCCCAGGCGGACGGAGAGACGAGGCTGTGAAACCCTGAACTTCCTGCCCCCCCTTCCTCTCTCTCTCGGCCACGGCTCTCCTTTCTCTGCCTCGGTGTGCTGAAACCAGATGTGTGGAGGTCGCCGCGAGCCGTGGAGCTGCTGAAGATCTGTGCTTCATTCTGAAGAGACGGAGGTGAACAATAGCAGCAGCTTCAGGTTTGTTTAGCTTTTTTCTCAAACTTGATCTTCTCCTGGTTCTTTGAATCTGAAACCGTCAGACCGAGTCTGTCAGCTTCGCTAGTTGATCTGGAAATCACCAAGGAACCGGATTCAGCTGCAAACTGACCTCAGAACAGCTAGATTATCTAAACATGCTCTCAGGAGGTAAAAGGTTAACTCCCTGAGCACAGATGACTGAACGCAGCATTACTGTGAAGAGAAGAACAAGAAGACAGTCTGATTTAACGGCAACAGAACATCCGTGATTAAAGCAGACGTAAACCTGCACAGGGACCAACACCTGATCCCGGTTCAGTTCTTCAGCCCAAGGAGCCAAGATGTTCAGAAGATCTAGAAGGACTCCAGCTGAGATCAGTTCTACAGTCCCTGCAGCCAGGCTGTTGGTCAGAGGATGGGGCTGGGATCATCTCTGATTTATGGCTGTCATACAACTTCAGTTATTACAACTGAAAACCAGCAATCAGGCCCGAAACCTGGGAGTAGTGATGGACTCTGACCTGAACCTCCAGAGCCACATAAAGACAGTTACAAAGTCGGCCTTCTATCACCTGAAGAACATTTCCAGGATTAAAGGACTAATGTCTCAGCCAGATCTAGAGAAACTCATCCATGTCTTCATCTTCAGTCGTATTGATTATTGCAACAGCGTCTTCACAGGTCTGTCCAACAAATCAATCAAACAGCTGCAGCTGATCCAGAATGCTGCTGCTGGTGTTCTGACTAAAACCAGGAAGATAGAGCACATAACACCAGTTTTAAAGTCCCTCCACTGGCTCCCTGTAGCTCAGAGAATAGACTTTAAAATACTGTTGTTAGTTTATAAATCACTGAACGGCTTAGCACCACAATACATTAAAGATCTGCTGTTGTTGTATCAACCTTCCAGACCTCTCAGGTTCTGGTTCTGGTTCTGCTCTGCATCCCCAGAACCAGAACCAAATGAGGAGAAGCAGCTTTCAGCATCTATGCACCACAAATTTGGAACAAACTTCCAGAAAACTGTAAAACAGCTGAAACACTGACTTCTTTTAAATCTCAACTGAAACCCACCTGTTTATTTGAAACGTAATCAATTACAAATTTATTGATGGAACTTGACTTAATGCTTTGTTTTGATTATTGATTCTATATTGCATTGTGTTTCTGTGTTTGTAACGATGTAAAGCACTTTGAAATGCCTTGCTGCTGAAATGTGCTATACAAATAAAATTTGATTGATTGATTGATTGATTGATTGATTGATTGATTGATGACAAGGGTTGGTATCAGATGTTCTTGGGAATATTTCTGTAAAGCTGATCTGAATTAACTTGCCTGCTGGGTCAGACATTCCTATCAGAGCCTCGGGGATCTGCCTGTTATAGAGAACCAACTCAGGATCCATGTGACTCACAGGTCAAAGGTCAGGCTGGATTTAGCTAAAACATGCAACTGTGTTGAACATCCAGGTCAGACTTCTGTCCAACAGCTGTAGCCGTGACTTGCTTTCCCTCAGTTGTTCCTCTTGTCCCATTCCTTGACTGGTGTTTCCTCCGAGTCATGGAGTTTGTGAATGAGTCAGAACTGAGATGTTTCCTCATGTTTTCCTCCAGGCTGCAGACAGACTCGCTGACGGTGGCAGCCATGAAGCTCTGAAGTTCCTTAGCTAAACCGGTAAATAAGACGTTCAGGGACCCATCATGGCCTCCGTCGGAGCGGTTCCGGTCCTGTTGCTCCTCCTGGTGTCGGCTAGCAGCTCCCGCTTCATGGTGAAGGTGAACCCTGGTGTGCAGGTCCTCCGAGGTCGCTCGGTGTCCATCACTGAGTTGGACCTGGAGATCCAAGTGGATCCACGCTCCGACTGCAAGGTGGAGGTGGTACTGAACGAGCCAGTGACCCAGTGGGTGGGGAAGTTGACTCCACAGGTGAGAGTGACTGTAGCAGGTCAGGTGACTGGGACTGGGCCTGTGAACTTACTGGGTTTTTGCTCCACAGATGTTTGACTGCAGTTTCCTGAAGGATGAGGTCAGATACGTTCACAATGGGAGTCCTTTGCTGGACGAGGACTCAGTGCTGCTCCGAGTGTATCGGTAGGAACACACACTGAGACGGGCCACACCCAACAGAACCAGAATTTTCTGATGTTTCTGGAACCAGAACTTGCTCTGGTCTTATTGGACCACCTTGCTTTTTCTCTGTTTGTGGTACCAGAACCCAGACTGTAAGGTTTTCTTCCTCAGGTTCACAGCTTTGCACATGCAGGTGGAGACAGTGGTGCTCAGGGTCAAGGTGGTGGATGGAGGGTCCAGTGTGGTGGAGTTGGGCGGCAGTCCTCTGGTGGTTCCTCGGTTCTTTGGATTGTCCAACGCCCTCAACAGCACCGTGCTGAACATCAGGACCCAAGAGGACCTGGTCTGCACCGTCAGGCTGATGACCGCAGAAACCAAGTTCCCAACGATCGGCCGGCTGGTCAACCGGGACGACTCAGGTCTCCGGAGAAGTTCAGAACACCTGATCAGACCTGAGCTATGACCTTCATCTGGTTTTCATCTGAGCCCAACAGAACCATTTCCTCTCCTCCAGGCCGGCAGGTGGAGGAAGTTTGTCCTGGAAACAAACCGTGTCTCCACCACACCACTGAGGTCCAGTTCCTTAAAACCAGCTGCCAGAACTTCCTGAGCTCCGGTCTGAGGTACCAACACCTCAGTCCTCCGTCCCCTGACACAGACTACATCCCAATCCGGGTGGAGCTGAGGGAGAAGGCAACTCGGAAGCTGCTGGAGGTACGGCAGGAAGAAGCGGTTCGGAGGGAAACATGGCGGTGGTGTGGTGTGTTACCTGACACAGCACCATGTGTGTTCCCATCACAATCCCATCCATGCATCATGCCGATTTCCATCCACATGCTTCTGGATGTCTTGTTCATTTTAACATGGCATCTTCTTCTGCTTCTCTCAGTCACAGGCGCTGTGGCTGCCGGTTCTGATCCAAGGCGCGGTGCAGAACCAGCCCCCCAAGCCCGGCTTCGTGGCCTCTTCCATCTTGGAGGTGGACCAGTTCATCCTTACCCCGCTCAGCACCGCCACGCTGGACGCCACCGACCCCGAGACGCCGCAGGACCGGCTGGTGTTTAACGTCACGGCGCCCCCTGCAGAGGGCTTCATCACACACCTGGAGGACCACACCAGGCCGGTCGGGTCCTTCACCTGGTTGGACCTGCATGACATGAAGGTGGCCTACCAGCCCCCCAACAGCAGCCAGAGCCTCCGCCGGAGCCTGCAGGTACCGTCCAGATCCAGACAGCACTGGATCTGGACCAGTTAACAGAGCCCTGTTAACTGGGCTCTGTTAACCCTGTTAACTGGTCAGTTAACAGGGCTCTGGTTCTGACCCAGTAGAACCGGTTCACACCTCTGCGTCCTCTTCAGGTGGAGTTCCAGGCAATAGACTGTTTCTTTACGAGCAGCTCGTCCATCCTGGTCCACCTGTCCATCAGGATGTCAGAAACAAACGCACCTAGAGTCTCCTGGAACACGGGTACATTTGCTTTTTACTGCCAGCATCGATAAACACAGGCTAAGATTTCTGACGGCCATTGAACGCCTCAGGTCTGGACCTGCTAGAGGGTCAGTCCCGACCAATCACCTGGGAGGAGCTGCAGGTCGTGGACAAGGACAACATCAACGCCGTTCACCTGGTGGCTGTGGATGGACCGGCGCACGGGCGCCTCAGCGTCAGAGGTGAGGGGTCAGAGGTCAATTAGACAGATACCTGGGAAGAGCTCCTCCCCCATTATTATTATGCTTTTCCTTCTAGATGTGAAGTTTGAATGTAAAACGTTCTGACCCAGAATCACAGTCTGATCTCAGTCCAGCGGGTCCATTTACACCTCCAGACATCAGAACCAGAACTCCTTTAACATCTCAGCAGGCACATTTACATGGACATAACCGGAAAACGCACCAACCCGGATATTCTAGTCAGATTAAGCTCCATCAGAATCTGACGGGCTTAAATTGGGGTCTCTGTGTCAGGAGAGGTCACAGGTTTGAAAACTGATGCAGTGAACTGATGTTCGTTTTAACCAGCCGGGGTCAGATTTAGGACTACAGTGTGAAATGGGATTTGGTTAGAAATGAATGGAAGTCAATGGGAGTCCCCACAAAGACACGCAAACGTGTGTGTGTGTGTGTGTGTGTGTGTGTGTGTGTGTGTGCATGAGGTGCATCTGCTCCATGTTCACGGCGCCATGAAAGCCATCAGCGCCTCCAATCTGCCGCTCCATCCGAACGGCGGCGGGGGCGGGGTCAGAGGTCGCCATGGGCAAAGTGGCCTTGGCGGATTTTACACCTGATTAGGAAACACATGCAGGGAGACGAGACGTATGCTGCTGAGGGAGAGGAGGAGGAGAGCTGTCAGCCCACATACACAGAACCGGTTCTGGTTCTGGTCCAGTCGGTGTGGGTCGTTGTTCTGCTGGAGGCCGGAGATGAAACAAAGTCTGGCCAGATTGGGATGTAGAACCCGGACGGTTCTGCTGGAGCTGCAGAAGAAAGCAGCAGGAGATGTTGGGTCTCTGAGGAGCAGACCAACCCACAGATCACCGGTCCGGCCCGGCTGCCAGGCGGTCCAGTCGGCGCCTCCAGTCAAATGGCCGGCTGCCCGCCTCGCGGTCTCTGCGGCCCGTCTCTGCAGGATTGGGCCGGCTGCCCAGAACCACCTTTGGGCCCAATTACTGAGCAGTCTGTGTCTGGTGGACCCGGTCCCGGACGGCGGCCCGGTTCCCCCCGGTCCTCTCGCTAACGAGGTCCGGGCCAGGCCGGCGCGTCCCCCAAGCTGTCTGCTGACCTTGGCCTTCTGTCCGCCTGGCAGAGGACGGCAGGAAGTCCCTGACCTCGGCAGGAAGTCCCCGTCCTCGGGAAGGACGCCACGCGTTGGCCCGGCTCTGCGCTCGCGTGCCTTCAGGCGCCAACTGAAAGGCGCGGTCCAGTTGGGCGGCGCCGGGACAGTAATTGAATCAAAGTGTGGAGTTGTGACTGGAAGCGGTCCATGTTGGCCGGTGGCGTCTGACAGATGGAGACGCTTCCTTCATGTAGGACAAACAAGTTTCTCATGTTGAGAGCAGCAGGAGACGGAGAGCCGACCCAAACGGGTTTCATTGCAGCAGCACCTCAGCAGAACTTATCAACTGCTGCAGATGTGTCTGTAAAACGGGTTCACCCCTCTGACTGCCTTATTTCATAAACTAATCAGGATCAACAAAATTTGGCTTTTCATTTTTAAAAATGACAACGGCTCAGTTTAATGTCGAAATGGAAACTAATTTCTACCAAATAATGAAAAAAATATTTAACATTAAAAAAGTGGTTGCATAAATATTCACGCCCTTTACAGGGACTGACCTAACTCAGCAGAGGTCCAGCCAACTGGCGCTGGTCGTCCCACGACTGGACAGAGATCAGCTGAGTGTTGTAGTTGCCTGGTTCTGGTTCTGGAAGGTCCAATCACTGGTTCATCAGGATTCCTGGCTGCTGTGGCAGGATCGTTCACTCCTGTTCGGTCCGCTTCGATCCGACTCCAGTCTGTTGCCTAGAAACTCCGGTTCGGTTGGTGAGGTGTGAACGCTAGTCGACTTCTGACCTCTGGTCCTCCAAACCTCGGTCTGGGTTCAGTTGAAGTGATCCCTGGTTTGGTTTGAATGCATGTGTGAACGGCAAGTGGACCAGAGACCGCTCCAAAAGCAGGAAGTGGACTACAGCGCAGGGCATTCTGGGTAAAAACATCCAAGGGGCTGAATACTTTTTATTGCCACCGCAGGAGGCTAGCTGACTCCGGAGGTCAGCTAGGGGCCAGGAGGGTCAAACATTGTTCCTCAAAGAGGTGAACCCAATGTCGGGTTCTTCAGAACATTCACACTGGACTCTAACTGTGATAAAAACCGACCAATCAGCTTCAAGCTTTTATAGAGCAGTTACAAGAAAAGCAGAAATCAAATGAAAACCTTCAGCAGATGCAGTTTCTGGAAGCAATAATAATAAAAATGATAGTAGTAATAATACTATTACTCTAAGTAATAATAATGGTATTTATAGTAGCATTAGTATTGGTAGTGATAGTAATAATAACTAGAAAACTAGTTCCTAGCGAAACAGCCGTGAGAATGCATATCTGCAGAATGATTGCTACAGAAATGCAAGAAAAAGCAGAACAAAATATAAGAATTAGGTAAAAAAGCAGAACAAAACATAAGAATTAGGTAAAAAAGCAGAACAAAATATAAGAATTAGGTAAAAAAGCAGAACAAAATATAAGAATTAGGTAAAAAAGCAGAACAAAATATAAGAATTAGGTAAAAAAGCAGAACAAAATATAAGAATTAGGTAAAAAAGCAGAACAAAACATAAGAATTAGGTAAAAAAGCAGAACAAAATATAAGAATTAGGTAAAAAAGCAGAACAAAACATAAGAATTAGGTAAAAAAGCAGAACAAAACATAAGAATTAGGTAAAAAAGCAGAACAAAACATAAGAATTAGGTAAAAAAGCAGAACAAAACATAAGAATTAGGTAAAAAAGCAGAACAAAATATAAGAATTAGGTAAAAAAGCAGAACAAAATATAAGAATTAGGTAAAAAAGCAGAACAAAACATAAGAATTAGGTAAAAAAGCAGAACAAAACATAAGAATTAGGTAAAAAAGCAGAACAAAATATAAGAATTAGGTAAAAAAGCAGAACAAAATATAAGAATTAGGTAAAAAAGCAGAACAAAACATAAGAATTAGGTAAAAAAGCAGAACAAAACATAAGAATTAGGTAAAAAAGCAGAACAAAACATAAGAATTAGGTAAAAAAGCAGAACAAAACATAAGAATTAGGTAAAAAAGTAGAACAAAATATAAGAATTAGGTAAAAAAGTAGAACAAAACATAAGAATTAGGTAAAAAAGCAGAACAAAACATAAGTATTAGGTAAAAAAGCAGAAGAAAGCTGCAGTCATACATGGTAGAAATCTTTTGCTAAAGAGTGAAATTTAGCCAATTTAGCCATGATGGTGATAGTGTGCCTCTGCACAGATTAGCAGAGGCAGAAATGAGTATAAAACCTGAAATGGTTGAAAAAGTTGAAAAGTGAAACATAGGGGAAAAAAGCACAAATTAGCACAAAAGCAGAAAATGTTGAGATATGAATTGCTAAAATTAAAGTTTACAGAAGACCTTTGAAGACAGTAAAACCAGTAAAACATATAGAGAAAGGTAGACAAGCAGAATGCTGACAGACAGACAGAAACGGAGCACAACAGAGAAATACACTGAAGGACTAGGAGAAGGTGTGACGTGTCTTTACTCCAGAGGAGTTTGACAGAAAACAGTAAGACTTGTAGCAATGACAGTAATAGTTCCTTAAAGTAGACATGCTACGTTTTAATGCATAAGTTATTCCTGTACATTTTAATATGTATGAACAGCATCATTTTGTTTGTCAAAAACATGAAAAGTTCAAAAATGGTCAGTTACTAGAGTTTAGACCAGGGGGGCCCAAAGTGGTCCCTGAGGGCCGGCATCCTGCATGTTTTAGTCTCTGCCTGGTTTAACGCACCCGGATCCAACGATGGCTCGTTAGAGGCTTAAGAGGAACATTGACCTGCTGAGAAGGTTGTTGGTACCAGGGAGAGAATAAATCATGCAGGATGCCGGGCCTCCAGGACCCACTTTGGGCCCC
Source organism: Xiphophorus hellerii (assembly GCF_003331165.1). Lineage (NCBI taxonomy): Eukaryota > Metazoa > Chordata > Actinopteri > Cyprinodontiformes > Poeciliidae > Xiphophorus > Xiphophorus hellerii. The sequence continues at coordinate 32,412,219 of NC_045680.1, forward strand.
CCTGGTGTCGACTCTAACAACTGACAGCAGTTAGAGAAATCCACCATAGGATTACACTGTCAACCTGAAAACCATCAAAAATCTGCATAAAACTTAAATTGCAACTGTGGGAAAACTGTAAGAGATATCTGAGAGCCGAGACATTTGAATATAGTTTAAAGTCTGGTGACTTGTTTAAAAGTTGAATGAAGTTTCTAGGTTGAAGTAGGCAGAAGTAGTTAGCTGTGAAAAAGTAGAACATTTTTGTGGAATTTGTAAAATTTCAATGTATTTCAATGGGGCAAAAAATTTGCACAGAAGCATAAATATTTCAAAAACTAAAATAGTGAAGTTTAGCAAAAGATATAGCAGAAATCTCCAGAAGAAGCAGAACGTTTTGAAATATGAATTAGCACAATTAGTTGAAGGTAGTAGAAGTAGTTGAACGCAGTAAAATGTACGGAACATTGGATAATAATAAAGAAAAACACAAACACTATCAGTGGCAATAATAAGATAATAGTAGTGGTACCTGAGTAAACCAGGATGAACCAGGTGAGCCGGGTCACTGGGAAGAGTGAATAGATATTGAATTTTGAAACAGAAGTTGGTAGATATCCTGGATGCTGGTGACTGCTGAAGCCCCGCCCATCAGTTGAAGCCCCACCCATCATCTGAAGCCCCGCCCATCAGTTGAAGCCCCGCCCATGTGCTCTTCCTGTACCCTCCTGAACGATCCCATCCTGCTCTGCTGAAACCAGAGCTGACCCTGATCATGTGATTTCTGCTGCCTCCAGGTGTGAAGGCCTTCATGTTCCAGGTGCGGGACCTGAAGGAGGGCGTGGTCATCTACCATCACTCCGACAGCGACTCCACCCGTGACCACATCATCTTCCGCATCAGCGACGGCCACCACAGCATCCGCCACAAGTTTCCCATAAACATCCTGCCAAAGGACGACTCCCCGCCCTTCCTCATCAACAATGTGGCGGTGGAGGTGCCGGAGGGCGGCGCCGTGCGACTGCAGGAGTACCTGCTGCTGGCCACCGACACGGACTCCAGCGACGACCTCATCCTGTACCAGATGGTGAGCGCCCCTCGCGCAGGCCGGCTGGTCAGGAAGAGCTCCACCCACCAGACAGGTGAGACCGAGGTGAACCTGACTGAGGTAGAAGGACTACCCATTGGCGCTTCTTCAGTTTTAGGGGAGCTTTATCTTTACCATCCCTAAAACTGGACCTCAGCAACCCCTGAATCAGGTCGCCACCCATCCCGTAAAATACAGAGTCGTCCCATATTTGGCCGTTTAATGTTTGTCCCGTATTGAACCGATACATAACTGTCCGATAGAAACGCGTATCATACACACATCAACGCTAAATTTAACAATAATGACCAAAATAAAACACAGGAAATATTAAGGTCAGCTAAACGGTCCTGGCTGAACGAAACGAACCGACGCTGAACGTCACGGTTGCCTGGAGACGGACACTACGCAGCCGCGGTGAGCTGCTATCAATCCGCATCTATCTATAGATATCTATATATACAGTATATAGACCTATATCTATCTATCTATATATATATTTATATAGTGTTTGGTACTGATTGTCTCACTTCATGAACTGTGAACTGAAATATTAAAACCCCGACTCATAATGTCCACTTTTCCATAGATGGACATTCATTCTTGTTTAAAGAAAAAAGGCCAACGGCTGCATAACGTTCAGATAAAAATAAGGGTCATGAAATTTCTACGTAGGATTTTCAAGTAAAGTTCAGGTTAATGAGTAGTGAGAACTAGTCATTAACTAGAATTTCTACCTTGATAATAAACTGGTTTTAGGTTTATTAATCCTATGAATTTAGTAAAATGTTCTTTAAATGAAATGCATAGTTTTAAGTAGATTTTACTTTAATTTCCACACTAGGACTGTGTGACTCCACAGCTGCTTGTGTCTCATTAATGTTAGCAGATGTTGACAGCAGGTATGATGTGGTCTAGAGATTCTGTTTCAAACTGAGAATCTGCAGCTCTGGAAAAAAATGATCAGTTTGTCTGATTTGACTCTTTATAGGTATATGTTTGAGTAAAATGAACATTGTTCTTTTATTCTATGAATTACTGACAACATGTCTCTTAATTTTGTTCAAGAATGTATGTAAATAAGCAGTTAGATTTAGAAAACTGCACCAACAAACATCTTCTCATGGGTCTTAGCCCTGCTGGGGGCTCAGCCCCCCTAAAGGTCAGACCCTAGAATGGCCCCTGGGACCCTCACTCTACCAGGTGAGAGTATCTGGAGACTCAAAGTCTTCCATCGATTTGGATCAGGTGTGGTGAAGTCCGGTCCTCCCGATGCACCATGCTGTAGCTTTTAGATGCATCCCTGCTCCAGGACACCTGAGTCAAATGCATGAATCCTTCTCCAGCAGTCAGTCAGTCAGCGAGGCAAAGGCCAGGTAGCAAGACATTCATTTGGTCCAGGTGTGTTAGAGAAGGGCTGCATCTAAAAGCTGTGGCGCAGTACCTCCTTAGGACTGGACACCACTGCTTAGACAAACCATCCAACTTCATGTCCCGCAGTTTGTTCAGGCGACTCTGGTTTCCGTCCTGCAGGCATCTCTGTGGACGGCTTCCTGCAGAAAGACCTGATTCAGGGGCAGATCTACTACCAGCACTCGGGAGACGAGACCTTTGAGGACTCCTTTGACATCTTGCTCTCCGACAGCCACCAGCCGCCCAATCTGTCACAGACATACGTGAGTCTGACTGAAATTTGGGGCGTCCTCTAGGCGTCCTGTCCTCTCAGGCGTCCTGTCCTCTCAAGTTTCCTGTCCTCTAGGCGTCCTGTCCTCTAGGTTTCCTGTCCTCTAGACGTCCTGTCCTCTGTCTGCAGACGGTGGTGGTCCACGTGTTTCCGGTGAAGGACCTGCTCCCGGTAGAGGCTCCCGGTACCGTCCGATCTCTGGTCGTCAGGGAGACTGAGGTGGTTCACGTCTCGCAGTCTCAGCTGCACTTCACAGACAGAGAAAATCCAGACTCTGACCTGACCTACATCATCACGCAGTCTTGCTTCAGCCCACTCCAGCCTGGGTACGGAACCAGAGCCCAGTCAAAGTCCAGTTGGGACTCATACAGGCCTGTTCACCATGGCGCCGTCTCTCCTTTCAGACTGATGGATGCAGGTCGTCTGTTCTACGTAGACAGCAGCAGCTCCTTGAAAAAGGACCCGACCGTTCCGGGTCTGAAGTCCTTCACTCAGGTGGGAGACACACAGAACCCGGATCAGAACCATGTTATGTAGCTGAGAGAAGGAGGTTGGATGTTGCAGATGAATAAATGAGGTCAGGGTCAGAGTTTCACTACTTCGGATCCGGTACTATCCGTCTTCATCAGAACCGGTCCTGAGGAGGTGGTTCAGTTCTGCTGGTTTTAAGGCGGTTCAGGCCCGACCCGGTCGGATCAGCACCAGAACCAGCATTCGGGTCTCTGTTCCTAATCAACTCTCACTTTATTTTGGTAAATTGTCAACATTAAACTCAGGAAATAAAACAAATAGCAAACAAACCCATAATTTACCAAAAAAGGAAAATCTTTTTCTTCCTGCCAGGATTCAGAGGAACATTTGATCATCTTAAGGCTCTTTTAAAGCAACAAAGGTCATCATTTGAAATCATCATTCAGTTCCAGTTTGACTCAAACGCGTTTAGATTTGACCTGGATCTTCAAATATTAACAAACCTCACAGATTATATTTATTCTCTCTTGGCTTAAATCAAACGTCTTCCTCTGAACAAAAGGAAGACGTTTGTTCAGAGCTCTATACATTATTTCCAATATTTATACATATGCAATATCTTTAAACTTTAAAGTATTACTTAGAATAAAGAGTTCTTTATACTCAGGTTAGTTGGTTCATGATATCCACTTTATTAATAAACCTATTAGCTTTTGTTGCAACTTATCTAAAATATCGATGGTTTTTTACTTGCATTTTCTCAGATTTCTGAGACAAATAAGGCAAAACTAAAGAGGAAATATATGATATGCAAGGCTTTGGTATTTATTAAATCTTTTATTTTAACAATATTCCAATAGTTTTTGCAACTTTATTTCTAATATATTCAATATGAGGCTTCCAACTGAGTTTGTCTATAATAATCCCTAAAATTGTCTCATAAACTCAATCACTTTCAACTTTACATGATTATAGATCCGATTACCAGAGAAAACATGAACTTAGTTTTTGCTTTATTTACTGATAACTTATTGTAATCTAACCACATTTTCTACTGTTTTCATTATTTCATCCATATTTTTTCCAGAAAAAAAGAAATTTGTATCGTCAAACATTGTAAACTTCAAAATACTGGACACTGAAAAATATTGTTTAATATCGTTTATCGTTCTTTGGTTCCCAAAGATTTTCTGGGCCCCCAATGGATTACAATAAAATATAAAATCCCCCCAAAAAAGAATCAACTGGTCACACATCGTTCAATCAGACATAAACCTCTTTATATACACTGCTCAAAAAAATAAAGGGAACACTCAAATAACACATCCTAGATCTGAATGAAAGAAATATTCTCATTGAATACTTTGTTCTGTACAAAGTTGAATGTGCTGACAACAAAATCACACAAAAATCATCAATGGAAATCAAATTTATTAACCAATGGAGGCCTGGATTTGGAGCCACACACAAAATTAAAGTGAAATAACACTACACGCTGATCCAACTTTAATGTAATGTCCTTAAAACAAGTCAAAATGAGGCTCAGTATTGTGTGTGGCCTCCACGTGCCTGTATGACCTCCCTACAACGCCTGGGCATGCTCCTGATGAGGTGGCGGATGGTCTCCTGAGGGATCTCCTCCCAGACCTGGACTAAAGCATCCGCCAACTCCTGGACAGTCTGTGGTGCAACGTGACGTTGGTGGATGGAGCGAGACATGATGTCCCAGATGTGCTCAATCGGATTCAGGTCTGGGGAACGGGCTGGCCAGTCCATAGCTTCAATGCCTTCATCTTGCAGGAACTGCTGACACACTCCAGCCACATGAGGTCTAGCATTGTCCTGCATTAGGAGGAACCCAGGGCCAACCGCACCGGCATATGGTCTCACAAGGGGTCTGAGGATCTCATCTCGGTACCTAATGGCAGTCAGGCTACCTCTGGTGAGCACATGGAGGGCTGTGCGGCCCTCCAAAGAAATGCCACCCCACACCATTACTGACCCACTGCCAAACCGGTCATGCTGAAGGATGTTGCAGGCAGCAGACCGCTCTCCACGGCGTCTCCAGACTCTGTCACGTCTATCACATGTGCTCAGTGTGAACCTGCTTTCATCTGTGAAGAGCACAAGGCGCCAGTGGCGAATTTGCCAATCCTGGTGTTCTCTGGCAAATGCCAAGCGTCCTGCACGGTGTTGGGCTGTGAGCACAACCCCCATCTGTGGACGTCGGGCCCTCATACCATCCTCATGGAGTCGGTTTCTAACCGTTTGTGCAGACACATGCACATTTGTGGCCTGCTGGAGGTCATTTTGCAGGGCTCTGGCAGTGCTCCTCCTGTTCCTTCTTGCACAAAGGCGGAGGTAGCGGTCCTGCTGCTGGGTTGTTGCCCTCCTACGGCCTCCTCCACGTCTCCTGGTGTACTGGCCTGTCTCCTGGTAGCGCCTCCAGCCTCTGGACACTACGCTGACAGACACAGCAAACCTTCTTGCCACAGCTCGCATTGATGTGCCATCCTGGATGAGCTGCACTACCTGAGCCACTTGTGTGGGTTGTGGAGTCCGTCTCATGCTACCACGAGTGTGAAAGCACCACCAACATTCAAAACTGACCAAAACATCAGCCAGACAGCATAGGTACTGAGAAGTGGTCTGTGGTCCCAACTGCAGAACCACTCCTTTATTGAGTGTGTCTTGCTAATTGCCAATAATTTCCACCTGTTGTCTATTCCATTTGCACAACAGCAGGTGAAATTGATTGTCAATCAGTGTTGCTTCCTAAGTGGACAGTTTGATTTCACAGAAGTTTGATTTACTTGGAGTTATATTGTGTTGTTTAAGTGTTCCCTTTATTTTTTTGAGCAGTGTATATATATATATATTTTTTTCATTCATCCATACCGCTTCCTGCCTCCCTGTAATGGCCCTGTGCCCCCCCTAGGGGGCGCGCCCCAAACTTTGGAACCACTGGTTTAAATAAAATATAAATAATTTACTGAGCCTGGAGGAAAACATTTTACTGTTTAAGTTTGACTTTATTAATCTGTATATATTGTAATCTATTACTCTAGTAACTATTTAACCACTGATATGAAACCCTACAGGTCACAGGTTCCTGATGCCGTACCTGATCTATAAGCTCTAGCTCTATAAGCTCTACATTAATAACTCTAGATCTATAAGTTCTAGATCAGGGATATCCAAAGTGGGTTCTGGAGGCCCGGCATCCTGCATGTTTTATTCTCTCCTGGTACCAACAACCTTTCAGCAGGTCCATGTTCTTCTTAGGCCTCTAATGATCCATCATTGGCTCCAGGTGCGTTAAACCAGGGAGAGAATATGAAACTTCACTTCACTTAACAGACCGCTGCAGAAGATCTTTCCTTCCAACAGCCATCACCATCTACAATAACTCTGAAGAATTAATGAGTTACACAAATATTAAATGTCCCTTTGGGATTAATAAAGTGGTTTTGAATCAGGACTGAATTTGAAAAAAACTGCAAGGAACAAGTGTGAATAGTAATCTAAACTTTAGTGAAGTTTCACAAATCAGAAAAAGGTTTCACAAATCCCAAACATGGATTAAAATATTCTGCTATTAGAGCAGAATAATCCAGTCCAGATTTGAAGAGTCCAGGTGTTGTAGTTTTTAAACTAGAGTCGATTAAAGATGAGGAAGGTGTGAAAAATTAGGTGGAATCGCCCTTTAGCCATTTCCTGAATCGGAAACCAACTTCAGCTTGGTCAAAGAAAGTTCCTTTTATTGAAACCGCAGGATGAGCTCAGTTTAATTCTTCACAGTCCACATTGGTTCTGCAGCGAACTGCGCATGTTACGGTCTAATTAACTTCTGCACCGTCATTTATTTTCTCAAGATAAACTGTTCAGACTATAAATGGATTAACGCAACGTTGAAAACTATTTTTTTCTGTTTTGTATGCACTGGAGTCTGGAATTAAAGGCTCCATTTCAACCAAAGGTTTTTAATGCGCTTCCTAACCAGACGCTCCAAAGCGTCCGGTCCAGAACTGTCCAACATGCCGTCAGCTCTGCTCAGAGAGACGCATTCAGTTCAGAGTCCATGAGGTGATATTCAGAAAGGATGTTTTATTGATAGATTTTAGTTGCCTCTGCAATGAACTCCTTGTAAAGTCTATAATGTCTGCCCATGTTGCTCCAGTCAGGGTGTTAATCACAACCTGTCAAATCACCGACGGGCTTCACATTTTCCCATCGTTTATAAAACAACTGGTCAAATACTTAACGTGACTTCGGCTTTTAGGGGACAATGATGATGATACATTCTTATAAATATTTCCAAAAAAGTATTATATGACTGGTTAAGATCATTAACATGAACATTTGGCCAATTATAGTTTAATAATTAGCTTAATAATTCTGCTTTCATTTCTTCCACAGCTTCATGTGATTTTATTCCAACTAAATTAGTAATTTGCTTTGTGATAATTAAACTGATTATTAATATCAAACATAGTAAACATGGCAAATGATCAACAATCCACTTTGTTTTCACATTGAACTAAAAATATTATCAGTCAATGACGCTGTTATTCATGTAGGTATTAATATTAATGGACAGAAACCTAAACCAAACACAGTTTTATAAATTCTGTCGTTTTAGTATTCCGGTTATACACTGCCTGGCCAAAAAAAAGTCGCCACCAAAAAATGGTCACACTCTCTAATATTTTGTTGGACCGCCTTTAGCTTTGATTACAGCCCGCATTCGCTGTGGCATTGTTTCAATAAGCTTCTGCAGTGTCACAAGATTTATTTCCATCCAGTGTTGCATTAATCTTTCACCAAGATCTTGTATTGATGATGGGAGAGTCTGACCACTGCGCAAAGCCTTCTCCAGCACATCCCAAAGATTCTCAATGGGGTTAAGGTCTGGACTCTGTGGTGGCCAATCCATGTGTGAAAAAGATGTCTCATGCTCCCTGAACCACTCTTTCACAATGTGAGCCCGATGAATCCTGGCATTGTCATCTTGGAATATGCCCGTTCCATTTGGGAAGACAAAATCCATTGATGGAATAACCTGGTCATTCAGTATATTCAGGTAGTCAGCTGACCTCATTCTTTGGGCACACAATGTTGCTGAACCTAGACCTGACCAACTGCAGCAACCCCAGATCATAGCACTGCCCCCACAGGCTTGTACAGTAGGCACTAGGCATGATGGGTGCATCACTTCACCTGCCTCTCTTCTTACCCTGATGCGCCCATCACTCTGGAACAGGGTAAATCTGGACTCATCAGACCACATGACCCTCTTCCATTCCTCCAGAGTCCAATCTTTATGCTCCCTAGCAAACTGAAGCCTTTTTTCTGGTTAGCCTTACTGATTAGAGGTTTTCTTACGGCTACACAGCTGTTCAATCCCAACCCCTTGAGTTCCCTTCGCATTGTGCGTGTGGAAATGCTTTTGCGTTCACAATTAAACATACTCCTGAGTTCTGCTGTTGTTTTTCTTCCATTTGATTTGACCAAACGTTTAAGTAATCGCCGATCACGATCATTCAGGATTTTTTTCCGACCACATTTCTTCCTGGAAGACGATGGTTCCCCACCATCCTTCCAGTTTTTAATGATGTGTTGGACAGTTCTTAACCCAATTCTAGTAGTTTCTGCAATCTCCTTAGATGTTTTCTCTGCTTGATGCATGCCAATGATTTGACCCTTCTTAAACAGACTAACGTCTTTTCCACGACCACAGGATGTGTCTTTTGCCATGGTTGTTTAAGAAATGAGGAGTTACTCATTGCATCAGCTGGGGTTAAATAACTTGTTGCCAGCTGAAAGATAATCGCCTATGCAGTACTTATCCAATAGGAGGCTTGTACCTATTTGCTTAGTTAAATCCAGGTGGCGACTTTTTTTTTGGCCAGGCAGTGTAGTTCAGCAAATCAATGTGAAAATCTCCACAAATAAAAGTAACATTTTCATTGAGCCTATCATAATATTTTCTTACTAAACTTGTCTATGGAAGAGCCAGGAGTTTGATAAGCATGACTAATTAAAATATGTCCCTCTGTTATCAACAGAAAATATCATTTTAGTAACAACCGTCCATCTCAGTCCAGCCTAACGAGCAGTGAAGCATCGTTAAGCTGTTCTGACTGAATATCTGATCCATCGTCATCATCCTCACATTGTTACCACATTAAGTTCTCATCAGATTTCTGAAGGTGGCTTTTTATAAAAGTTGCTGTGTCTGCTCCTACTATTAAAGTGAATTAAAAAGACATTAATACTGTCTTCACAATAATATTCACTGTTTATGACTGAATCTGGTCTCTGGGTCTATATCAGCTTCCATATCATAACATCTATGATCTTTAAGATCAAAACTCTTTGATTAAATTCTTTGACTCTTGACTAAATGATATGTTGTTTGCCTCCATCAGTATGTTCAGAACCAAAAGACAACCCTGTAATGTTGGGTTCAAGTTAATGTTGTTCTGTTCATCTATATTTGGTCTTTTCTTCCTTTTATCTGGATTTGTATTTGGTTTTTGCAGCATGCTGTACAACAAGTCATGCTGTACTTGTTATACAAGTCATGCTGCTTGTTATGCCACTTGTCATGCTGTATAACTTACTGGTCAGTAAGTAATTTTACTTACTGACCAGTAAAATCCCTTTGCTGCTGAAGAACTTGATGACTTGCTGCTCAAGAGAACGAAGTTCTTCTGGTTTTGCATCTTTACGTTGTCCTGCGTATATGCGTCGTTGTCTTGAGTCCAGATACGTTCTCCTTTCTTGCAGACGGTTCCAGGTCCTCCACCCTTTTTTCCAACTCTTTTATCTTCTGGTCCTTTTCTTTGATAGTTTCTCTCAGTTGTGCATCAGGCTTGTTTGTTGCTGCACCACCTTACTCAGTTCTTCTGACATGACATTCGATGACAGCTTGAGTTCTTCCATATCTTTTGCTAAACTTGGAGCTATTTTCTTCCTAGAGCAGACTGAGTTGGACCAGAACCAGATTTTGGGTTCTAGTGACTGTCCTCCATCTTCTGCCCCTGCAGCACGCCGTCAACCACATGAAGGTGGCCTTCATGCCCCCAGTGGAGGACATTGGCCCTGACCCGCTCTTTGTCCAGTTTGCGTTTTCCGTCAGTGACCCGCACGGCGGTACCGTCTCTGGCCTAGTCTTCAATATCACAGTGACCCCCGTGGACAACCTTCCACCTGAGGTCAGAGGTCGCCCTAGCTGCTCTGAGTGGATGGAGGTCGTGTTTCTGTGGATGTTCTGGTTCACCCTGTCGTCTCTCAGGCCTTCACCAACCTGCTGCGAGTGGAGGAGGGCGGGGCGGCCTTTGTCACGGAGGAGCACCTCCTGGTCCAGGACCGGGACAGTCCTGAAGAGGAGTTGAGGGTGGAGGTGCAGAAGACGGCACGGCACGGCTGGTTGGAGCTGCAGGGTGGGGTTCTGCTGCAGGGAGGCGAGTTCAGGCTCCCTGACCTGAGAGGACTGCAGCTCAGGTGAGACTCGCCTTCATCCAGGTCTCTGGTTCTTCCTGGTTTATCACCCAGCCTCCAGCTCAGCAGAGCTTTGATTCAAGTTCATTTATCAATGCTTGAAAATGTTAGTTTGGTTCTGACCCAAAGTGGTGGGATGTCAGGCACTTTGTGGGCTCAGATGGTTTTTCCATAGATAAAGTCTTGAGGAAGATGAGGATGTTGTCTTCTCCAGAGTAAGAGGTCTTTGTGTTCTGCTGGCTGTTCTCTCCTGAAGGTGAGGATGATGCTGGTTGTAGGAGTTTGTCCCGAAGTTGGGACGTTTCTGAATCAAAACCCACTCCACCGACCTCTGTTGTGTCCTTGGGAAAACTCTTCACCCAGCTTGCTTGGTGGTGGTGAGCAGAGGGCCCGGTGCTGTGGTGCAAAGTCCAGTCCTGTACGTTCAGCCCAGCAGGAGGTCTCCTCAAGGTTTCCTCCTGTCACATTAGCACCAAACGTTTCTGTCCAGAAAGTTCTCCTAAAGGACATGTTTCCCTCCGACTCCTGCAGCTGTGGCTCTGTTCTGTGTTTTCTAAGCTCTCTCTGTCTACATCTCAGGTACATCCACGACGACTCGGAGACCAGAGGAGACGAGGTGGGTCTGAAGGTGACGGACGGTCAGAACTCCAAGGTCGTTGTGCTACAAGTTCAGGTGAGTCTGTAAGTAGCGACATCATCCAATAGCACCAGTAGACGGGTCAGGCTGGAAGAGTTCTGGATGATCTTCCATCCCCTCCACCTGTTGGAATCTATAAGTTTCACAAAGCTAAACCTTGGTTCAACCGGGTTACAGAGCGGGCCCAGGGTTCTACTGGGTCATCCAAGCGTCTACCTGCCTTTTCTTTAGGTGCGACCGATGAACGACGAGCCCCCCCGGCTGGGTGGGGGCCTGCGGACATCCCTGAGCTGCGAGGAGGGGGGGCGGGTCCAGGTGACGGCGGACTTCTTGTCGGCCACGGACCGGGACGGCGACGACTCCAGGCTAACCTACATGCTGGCCCGGAGTCCTGGCCGGGGGGAGCTGCAGAGAGCCGGTGGAAAGACGGACAAGTTCTCCCAGCAGGACCTGCTGCAGGGACACATCTACTACGTCCACTCAGGTGAGTCCGTGCTGCGTTCAGGGCCCGCAGGTCTTTAGACCTGGCTGAGAACACCGCTCTGTGTTCAGGTGCAGAGATCGGACCCGGGCCGGTGTTTGACACGGTCACCCTCATCATCTCTGACGGAGAGGCCGGAGTGATGGATGACTGTTGCCATGGAGACGTCCTGCCCCCACCTGTCCCTCTGCACGGCACGCTTCCTGTTTATGACCTGAACATCACGGTTCTTCCTGTGAACAACAAGGTTCCTGAAGTCACTCTGGGTAAGACCATTAGGAACCAAAGGGTGGGTCCGGTTCTGGTGAGCAGAGAACTCGGACCGACTTGGATCAGCTCAGAGTGTTCTGATAAACACCCGAGTCCAGATTCCCTGAGAGAGGTTCTGGTGAGTTCTGACCAGCTCCATGACAGATTTGTGCCTCTGCATCGTAACGTTAGTTCTGCTTTCCCAGGTCGCTGCAGAGACGTTTGAATTCATCCGACCAGCAGAGAGGAACAAAAACAGATTGTTTTTCAGCTTGCTTGGTGAACATGGTCATATTTCTGCCTTTCCTAACATGGTCAGCATGAATGCGGCCTCGGAGATCAAGGGAGCGAAGGGGGCGGGGCTAACGATCAATCGGGACACGCTAGGTTCTCGGTCTGTGTTTTTTCAGGCAGTTCGTTTTATCGTTTGAAATGAAAAATGAAACAATGAACCGAGTCGTCATCCGATTTTAGTTTAATAAACAAAAAACGAAGAAATGAACTACCTGAAAATACACGGGCCGCACCGGATCCCTACAGAGGCAACACGCAGGGACGGGGCCGGCCCCTGAACTGCTCCAGGTCTGGTCTCTCAGGGACTAAGCTCGGTTAATAAGGACCAATCAGAGCCCAGATCAGGGACCACCTGGCTGTCCTACATCATCCTGTCTCCGTGTCTCCAGGTCAGTCCTTGCTGCTGGTGGATGAAGGCTCCAGGGCCTGTCTGTGTGGGGGGGTTCTCGGGGCCTCAGACCCAGACAGCCTCCCCCAGGACCTGACCTTTCACCTGGAGGCTCCGCCCCTTCATGGCTTCCTGGAGAACGTGCTGCCGATGCCGGGCTCAGAGAAGAGCGGCGCAGGAATACCCATTGGTCCGTATGTCTGGTTCTGGTTCCTGACCCAACCCAGACTCTCCGGTTCTGGATCCTGACCCGACTGTCTTCTCCCAGAATCCTTCAGCCTGACCCACCTGACTTTGGGCTTCATCAGGTATGTCCAATCAGAGCACAGAGGGGTGGAGCCAACGGCAGACCAGATGTCCATCAGAGTGAGTGACGGCACATTTAGCTCCGCCCCCGTCCCTTTCTACATCATCATCAACCCGACCAATGACGAGCCGCCTTCCCTGCTGCTCGCCAACTTTACCGTGCGTCTGATCGAAGATGTAACCATGGTAACATGAAACAGGTGAGTGACTCCTGCGGTTCCTCCCGCAGGTGAAGGAAGGCGGGGTTAAGGAGCTGACTCCGCCCACTCTGGACGCCTGTGACCTGGACGTCCCGGCCGACCTCCTCACCTTCCAGGTGGAGCGCCCCCCGAGTCACGGCCGGCTGGTCCGCAACACGCAGGGCGGGGCGGGCGCCCGGGTCATGACCTTCACCCTTCAGGAGCTGCGTCAAGGTGAGGAGGCCGACGGGCCGGGTCCCAGGTCCTGGGGTCCGATTCTACAGACAGAACCACTGTTTTGGGTCTGTATCCTCCCTGCAGGCATGACAGTGCTGTACATACACGACGACTCGGATACCCTGGAGGACGGCGTCCTGCTGCAGCTGAGCGACGGCGTCCACTCGGTGGGGGGGTCCGCCCGGGTCACGGTGCTGCCGGTCAACGACAACACGCCACACCTGGTCAGGTACGCACAGGGGACTGGAGAATGTAGCTTCATTTCTGATTACTACTTAAAAAAGTAAATTACTTAACTGATTACTAGATTACAAGTTACTTTATTAGTTACATTCAGCAAACGCTGCCTCAGCGGGGGGGAGGGGTGAGAGGTTAGAAGACTTATTATTACTGCTACCATTACTACTAGTATTACTACCATTACTATTAATACTGTTACTATTATTATCCCTCAGTGAAGAATTGTCCTCCACTGTTTTTATGAATTGTCAGCAAAAAGTTTACTTTAAAAAAAAAAGTAAATCAAGTCATCAATGCACACACACACACACGCACCCACATGCACACACACACACGTGTGGTTTAAAGCTTAAACACATCAAAGCTGTAAATCTGACCCTGAGGTCAGAGGTCAGAGTTTGTCCTCCAGTTTTTCATGATCCTTTTTAATAACAAAGATGAGACGCATTTAATCTGAGAGCCGAACCAGAAGCTGTTGTCCTGCTGGAAGGACGTTACCATGGAAACACTTTTTTGGACCATCTGGTCCTCAGCAGCAGGAAGACCTGAAAGTCAGAGACGGAAAAATGTCTGAAGGACGTTCCTCTGGGGACAGAGGGCGGACGTCCTGAGAGACCGGGGACACGGAGAGGACAAGGAGAGGACACTGAGACGACACGGATCTGATTCCTGAGCGGCTCACAGTCCAGATGTCTGACTGCTGGACTTTTGGAATCTCAGTGTCAGAATGATCCAGGTTAAAGTCTGGGGTCAAAGGTCTCCCAGCCGGGTCGGGCCCTGCTGACCTGATCACCTGTGGAGAGGAACGTTACCTGACCTTTGTTTGCTGCAGGTCTAGATGAAGCCTTTAGGGGGCAGTGAGGAGGGAGCAGTGAGGAGGGGGCAGTGAGGAGGGAGCAGTGAGGAGGGGGCAGTGAGGACGGGGCAGTGAGGAGGGAGCAGTGAGGAGGGGGCAGTGAGGACGGGGCAGTAAGGAGGGGGCAGTGGCCTCCAGTCAGGCAGAAGAACACGGCGCCTTGGCAGCTGCTGCTTCCTGGTTTCCTGCAGGATGAGCTGCAGCTTCTCCTGCGTGGATTTTATTTCCGAGTGAAGAAGCAAACAGATGGTTCCTGATGTCAGAACCCCCCAAACCCCCGGCATCAGCAGCACCTCTGCTTCCTGCCGTCCCGCTACAGCTACCAGCAACACTGGATCCAGAACCAGGTCCAACAACGGGTCCGGTACCTGGTCCAGAAGTACCAAAATGGTCAGATATCTGAAGTCTTTAGCCACATAGAAATCCTGAAAATGTTTCAGAAACCTTCAGAAATCAGAAATATTTAGAAAAATAAAAAACCTTTTGAACCAGTTCAGCTCGGTCCAAATAAGAGACTCCATTGTGTGGCAGGTTTTTGTCCTCAGCCTGGATCTCACTGCGGCCGAGCTACAGGCCGAGAGCGCAGCCGAGTCGCCAGGAACGCCCGGCGAGTTTCTGTTAGCTTTTATCAGCTTCCATCTTTAAAGCCGTAAACGGAGCGTTGCGGCGGCCATCTTTAAAGCCGTAAACGGAGCGTTGCGGCGGCCATCTTTACCGCCGTAAACAGAGCGTTGCGGCGGCCATCTTTAAAGTCGTAAACAGAGCGTTGCGGCGGCCATCTTTACCTCCGTAAACAACGCTTCTGGGCGATGGCTGAGCGCTCCGGACATTTCCAATGGTTTAATGAACAACGCCACATACTGGGAGGGACGTAAGCTTTCCTCCTGCCAGTGCAAAAGCAGGCTCAGCTCCCGCAGAGGCTGGGTTCCTCAGACTGAACTCTGACCTTACGGCCCGTCGCCATCGACCGGCTCCACTGTCACCCCTCAGCCGCCCCACATCCCCAGGCTGGCTGTCGCAGCCAAACCTTTTAAACCCAACTGCAGCCACAGTGGTGTTCATCACGGGGAACACTCCAGGTATTCAGACAAATACCCAGAGAGATATACTGGACCGCTCAGACCAATGAGCTGAACAAGTACTGGTTCTGGTTCTGCTGGATAGAACTGATGGTTTTAGGAGCGTCTGACTGTCAACAGGTTGGTTGTGTTAGTAGCTGGTTTCAGATGAGGTTTTGTTGCAGGTCCAGGCAGTCTAGACCAAACCGGTTCCTGTTGTTGCAGGAACACCGGACTGGACCTGGACTCTGGGGAGCGCAGAGTGATCTCCGGTGCGGTTCTGGAAGCTGCCGATCTGGACACACCTGCTCACCAGGTGTTCTACTTCATCAACACGGCACCAAGATTTGGAAAACTTCTGCTGAAGGTGACGAGTGTCTCTGTTGTCCAACAGCTGGTGTTTCAGTCTTACTCTGCATGGTTTCCAGGTTCTGTCCGCTTCGTCTGACCCAAACGGACCCATGCTGAACGGCGCGGCGTTAAGAGTTGATGAGTCAAACTCAGATCTGGACGCCGTCCCACCGCTCAGCTTCTGCCTCTGTTTCTGCAGACAGAGTCCAGCTGGACGGACCTTGAAGGGGGTCAGAACTTCACTCAGGAACAGGTGGAGATGAACCGGGTGTGGTACCATCACAGAACCAGCAGCGTCGGGTTCAGAGGTCACGACAGCTTCCGCTTCATCTTGAGCGACGAGGACAATGAGTCTCCAACTCAGAGCTTCCTGATCTCCATTCGCACGGTGGATCCAGGTCAGCCTAACTGAATCAGTAGCAGAACCGACTCAGTTGATTCACAACACATCTTTAAAACAAACAGATCCAGTTTATGTGCAAAGACCCGGTTCTGCAGCCCCCTGGGTCAGTCGGGTCCTGCATTATTTAGCGCCTCCTTCCTGTCATTTTTACCAGTCGGGTGAACACGGTTCCGCCGGGCCCGGCCCTTCTGGCGCCGGGCCCGGCGGTCCTGGAGGAGCCGAGGTGAGAAACGGCGGGCCTCGTTAGCCGGTGAATAATTAACGGGGAGGAGGCGCAGCAGCTGCGGACCCGTCTCCTCTGGGTGCTGATCCGAAACACAAACACGGGTCGCTCCCAGAACCTGGCTGCCGGCACGCTGCTGAGCAAGGCAGGAGCTTCAGAGGCGCTCAGATCTGGGTCAGAACTTTTTAGACTGATGAATGGCTCAGGAAGTTGGATCCGGTACTGGGCTTGATTCTGGTTCTGATCCACTTTTCCAACAAGGTGTTGTATGAAAATGTTTTATTTGTCATTTGAGTTTTTAGTTTTCCTGGTTGTTTCGACCCGTTAGAGACGTTTTGGTGTTTATCAGAACCTTTTCTTCCTGACGTGGCGTTCTTATTGTGTTTAGTGTTTACAAGGTTGCTAAAGTAGTTCTGGTTCTGGTCGGTTTCAGTAGAAACGTGTTGACGGTCTTCCTCTGAACGCCTCCAGGTGAGATCGTCCTGCAGACCCGGCCCGTCCGCCTGCGGGAGGGGCAGTGGCTCGTCCTGAACACCAACGCCCTGATGGCGCTAGACTCGGCGGGCCGACCCGAGGACTTGGTGTTCGCCGTGTCCAGCCCGCCCCGACACGGCCTGATCCACGCCGCGCGCCGGCCCGGCCGCCCGCTGACCCACTTCACCCAGCTGGACGTGGTGGCGCACCGAGTGTGCTACACCCACAGCAATGACCACGACTCGGACACCGACTCGTTCAGGTGAGGCCACATACCTGGAGCGGGTTCTGGTTCTGATCGCACGTTTACACAAACACCTGAGCTGATCCAGAACCAATCAGAACCCATCCGAACCTCTCCGTCTCCACGTTTCTGTCCCCTGAAAACGGTGGCAGCTCATTTGGCCGAGGCCGGACCGAGCCTGGAGGCGGCCGCTGCTTCTACGGCCAACTTGGCAGCAGCGGGTGTGGGAGGGGCCCGTCGGCATGAGCAGGTCCGGGTTTGTCGCCCAGACCCGCGCCACCACTGCTTGGTTCCAGACGGCCGATCTCAGCCAACGCAGGCGAGCAGCCAGCCGGCCCAGTTCCTGTCACAATCCTGGCTGCGGCCGCTCAGATCAGAACCGGGCCAGAACTTTACGCTTTCTGCCCGATCCACAGGACCGGGCCAGCGCTTCACACATCCAACCCGATCCGCGGGGGACGGACCACACGCCGGGCTTCTGGTCCCTCTCGTGATCAGCTGCTGTGCCAAGACTGTTTCTACGTTCATGCTTACAGCAGAGATGCCCAAAGTGTGGCCCCAGGGCCATTGGTGGCCCCTGAAATGACTTTGTGTGGCCCCTGTAAGAACAATAAAAGATTGGCCCTCCCGCCGACAAATCCTTCAGGAAGAGTTACATTTTATTTTCAAACCAGAACATTTTCTCTTTCAGAGAAACTAACCAAACATTTTTCCGTCACTGGAATTTGATCGGAAATACGACTTGGACAAATACACACAGTGACCCGTCTGCAGGTCAGTTCAACGAGTCCCGGACCCCGCAGTGGGCCCAGTCCAGGCCGTTCTGGAATACCGAGTCAGGTCGTTAGCTGGTTCTGAGCTCAGCAGATTGTTTCGGGTCGCCTGACCATCAACACCCCGGGGCCTCGGTGTGTTCAAGTGACAGCACATGATGAATGAGTGACCAGACGGCCGTCCCTGGGCAAACATGGCCGCCACCGCCAGATGCTGCTGTGCAGCGTGTGTGTATGAGTATGTCATGTATGTGTGTGTGTGCTGCAGGGTAGGGGCAGATTGGGCACGGCGCTGTAAGGGCAAACACACACCAGCCTGTACAGCTATTTTTATTTGGTCGTTTCTCTGACCCAGTCCTCATCATCCTTGTCTTACTGGGAGTTCACTCAGAACCAGAACCACAGACGTTGGGTCACAGCACAGCTCAGCAGGGAGCCTTCTCCTAACGAGTCCTGACTAGAGAATCAAACCTGCAGCCAGCCATCAGTGAGCGTTCATCCACCCAGCAGAGGGCGCTGCACATTACTGATTTATTTTCTCTCTGCAGCTTCGTCGTCACCAACGGCGCCTCGTCCCGCGCTGGCACACTCCTCTTCACCATCGAACGCAGCGACCGCATCCCTCCAACCCTCAGCATCAACGCCGGCCTTCGTCTGCAGGACGGCTCCGTCGCCGCCGTGACCCCCGACCTTCTGCGGCTCACCGACCCGGACACCGTTGCCTCCAACCTGACCTTCGTTGTCACGCTGCTGCCCAGGTACGGAAAGCTTCTGCTGAGGGGAGCGCCGATGCCTTCGCCACCCAGGTTCCTCCAGTCCGACATCGACCAGCTGGACCTGGCTTACCGGCACGTGCCGGGCAGCCCGGCGCGGCCGGACCGGTTCTGCTTCCTGCCAAGCGATGGAACCAACAAAGGCTACCTGGAGTTTGGTCAGCTGAAGGAGGAGCCTGCAGTGTTCAGCATCCAGGTGAGCAGCAACAGGTCAACCTGTAACGGTGCAGCTGGGTCCAGCTCCTCCCCACAGGGCCCCATCAGCCTCATTGTACCGTGAGGTCCCGTCCGGCTTGGACCTCACGGTTCCAACCGGCAGGTGAAGTCAGAACTGGACTGAAACTTGTCTGTGTGGATCTCCGCGTCCTGCAGGTCCAGCAGAAACGATCTAGAACCTCAGATGTAGAAATGTCTTCAAATGCAGATCCGATTCTAAGGAGCTCAGCTGCCGGGCCAGAACCTCCAGATGCTGAGCAGAACCTTTCCATCCCGAGTCCTTGAAAAGCTTGTCCTGCTTCTGCTGATTCAGAGAGCAGCGGCTGAGTCTGCCGCATGCGATGATGGTGACACCTGGTGGTCAAAAAGTGGAGCTGCACCGTGAGGATTCTCCATCATGTCAGAACCCTCACAGAACCTTTTGCTTTATCTCAACATGTGGTTGAATAAAATCAATATAAAGTTTGGATGTTTTTAACAAATTCTGTTTTTTAATTCTGGAGTTTTGTTGAAAAACGGATCCAGAAATCAGAAGAACTCAAGCTGAACTCTGCACTGGAGGCATGGAGTCCAGTCGGTGCTGGTCCCGGCCTTTTGGGTTCCTGGTTGACCCATGTCTCTTCTGGACCCAGGTGGAACAGGTGGACCGGGTCGCTCCCAGTCTGGACCGCCTGGACAATCCCAGTACCGTGACGGACCTCGGCGCCGGCCGCTACGGCATCTTCATCACCAGCAGACACCTGCGGGGCTCGGACCCGGACAGCCCAGCAGAACTCCTGGAGTTCTCCATTATCACGCCGCCTCAGTTCGGATCCTTGGAGAACGCAGCCACAGGTAGAACCGGAGGACGGTTCTGATCCGCAGCGGGTCAGAACTTCCTGTTCTGGTCTCGGTCTGTGTCACCGCCTGCCTTTAACTCAGTCAGCACTAGAACCTACTGGCCCCGGCGTTGGGCCCCGGGTTAACCCCTCCTCGTCCTGCAGGGTCCACCATCAGCCCGACGTTTCACCCAGCGCGATCTGGACCGGCGCTCCGTCCTCTACGTCGTCCCGGTTGACGTGGACGTGACGGCCGACGGGTTCTGGTTCCGACTCGTGGACCCGGCGGGAAACAGAGCTCCACCTCACAGGTAGGCGTCCGCTCGGGTCACGTGACTCGGCATCTGTTGGTTTGGGCCCCAGACTCCGGTTCTGGTTCTGGTCCTGCAGGCTGGAGCTGTTCTGGTCCCGGGTCCAGCTGTCAGCCAGCTGCTACAGAACCTGCGAGACTTCGGGAACTCTGCAGATCCAGATCCAACGTGGTGGGCGGAGCGCCGACCCGGCTTACGTTTCCATCCAGGTGAGTCCGGATTGGACCGAATCGGATCAAACTAATCAAACCAGAACCAGTTTGAGCAGATGAAAGGTTTACCCACAGAGGTCAGAACTTACCAGGTTCTACAGGGTCAACCCCACGGTCCAGTTCCACATTTTCCCAACGTGTTGGACTGTACCCGGTTCTGACTGGCCCTTGAAACTCGGAGGCTCCAGTGGTCCAGATGATCCCAGTAGAACCAGTTGCTGGGCCATCTGGATCCAGCAGAGAAACTGGGAGCTTCTGGTTCTGGCAGCGATCCGCTGGTTTGTTCCTTCAGGCTCTTCAGGAAGTTTAATCCTCCAGTTGATCCGCAGCAAAGTTCTGATGGAAACTGGATCGGATCAAAACTAATTTGAATGACAAACTGAACGATGCCGAAATGTTTGTGTCAGTCGAACTGAGCGGAGCTTCGCTTGCTGCGCAGGTGGAGGAAGGATCGGCCAAAGCCGGCCGGGATTTCACCCACAGCTCAGCCTGCTCTGATCCAGTTCGACACAGGTCAGGTCCGTTGCCGGTTCTCCGTCTGATGGGGTCCGCTGCCGGTCTGATGCCTCACATCCTGTTGGCTCCAGGTGTGAACGTAAAAACCTGGAGCGTCTTCCCGTTGGATGACGGCCTGGAGGAGAACCACGAGGCCTTCAGCGTCGCTCTGAGGAACCCTCAGAACGCCATCATGGGTCAGAGAAACACCGCCACCGTGGAGATCATCGACCCCCGCTCAGGTGAGAGAGACGCCGTTTCTGTTTTGTTCTGTTGAGCTGCAGGGGGGCCGTCTTCAGTTAGTTACCTTTGGGGATGAACTGATGATGAAACAAGTGCTACAGTTTCAGGTGAAAGCTTCATCTCCTCTCTGAATTTGTTCCCTGATCTCCATCTGCCAGGACGCTGCGACCCAGGAAGACCTGAAGATACTGTCTCCTCCTCTTCCTCCTCAACCTGAGGAAGAGGAGGATGAAGACCCAGTGACCGATATCGAGGCAGAGCTTCTTTGGGAGAAACAGCCCCACCCTCCCAGAGGAGACGTCCCGGACCGCCGGCCCTCCCTGGACGAGGTGGAGCCACAGGACCAGGCGCTACCTGGAGACACCCACAGCTCAGAGGGCCACCTCCAGGGAGCACGCACTGGGAGCACTGGGTTACAGAAGGTGGGTGTTGCCTGAAATGTCTGAACTCATCAGGAAGTCCAGATGTCCTTCAGTAGGACCAGGATCTGCTCCACAGTCAGGTGGTTTCAGAGACACGTCTAGGTCGAAGGGGGAAGGCTGGTTCTGATCCAGATGGCCCCTTCAGAAGATGTTGGTTCTGTCCTCCAGTTCCTTTCACCTACAGGTTCCTCTAAGGAGAATCTCAGACACAGAAGTCTAGATTTTCAGCATTACTGGGTCAAAGATGAGGACAGTTACTTTGGGTCATGTTCTGGTTCTGGTTCTCCTGGGCCTCTGGTTCAGTTCTGGTTTGGGTCGGTTCAGGATTGAGTTGCAGTAATACACAAATTAAAACTACTGAGATTAAGATGAAATGATGAAACCAAAACTACTAGAAGTAAAAACACTAAAAATAAATAAAAATAGAGCCAATAAATGATGCGGTGATGTCGTAGTCCAGTATAAACTATGAATGCTTTAAACCATCACTGTCAGCGCTAAGCTGAACCAAGAGCTAGTCTAGACACATTGACAGACGGCAGAGTCTCCCCCAGTGTGTTAGAAGCCTGGCGGGCCACCAGGCTTTACTTGGGCCCCCACCAGGCTAAGCATTGCTTATTTATTTAACTCTTTATAAAATGTTTGCATTTTTAAGACTTCACAGATGGTGTTCAGCTGTTAATCTTCCAATCTTTCAATAACACATAATTATCAAGTAATATTTTTAAATTTCATGTCAGATTTAAACATTTTTTAACTCAAAAACACGAGGAGCCGCTGGATGAACGACGGCCCTCGCAGCCAGCCGACGGGCTAAGCAGGTTTTCTGGGGGAAACCTTGCAGACGGAAGGTATTAAAAATCCTTTCACAAGAAAAAAAGACAAAACATTATCTCAGGGAAGTAATGTCCTTCTAAATCTTGACTGAAAAAGAAATTAATAACCCTTAAGGCTTATTAATCCATTTTCCAGTTGAGACCAAGTAGTTTGGATTGATGAACACAGAGAATCTGTTGTTTTGTTGTTTCATTTGAGTCAGAAACACTAAATGCTATTAGTCAGCTGGTAGCCGCATTTAGCTTTCTGTCGTTAGCTTTAAGAACCCAGGAGATTATGGGTGTATTTTCAGTTACTTTGTGGCATGAAATGAGGAAAAATACTATCAGCTAAACCTTAGCAGACTATCGGAGATTCCAACACTCCCTGAATAAGTTTACACAGTTTGAACTCTGTGGTTAGCTTTGGCTACAGAATGCACTGCTCCATTTGGATGCAGATCTAAACACAATTAAAACGCACAATAACAATGATCATCCAAAGGCCTGTCGCGATAAACGATAAATCAATTAATCGTACGATAAATTAAAACTATCAACCTCATTTTAATTATCGGCATTATCGTCTCTTCCGACCTTTTTCTCTTTCTGTTAATGACACTGAATGAAAAAAGGCTCAACTCCGGTGCTCTCCACTGATCCTCCCTTCCTCATTTCCTCAGTGTAAAGCCCAGCGCAGACTACACGATCTTAGAGCTGTCGGCCGATTGTCGGCCCATTTTCAAAACCTGACAGACCCACATTAGTCGACAGAAATCCTAGGTATAACGGTTCGATCGGGTTCGTTCCTGCCCTGTGGTGTCCAACAATGGGCACAAAATAATGGCTACAAGTTCAGTGAACTAATTTTAAAATCAGGCATTAATTAATGCTTTACTACAATCTACCTGCAATGCATGTGGCTAGTGTCAGCGTAAAGTCCTGACTGAATGAAAATCATTAGAACCTATTTATGTCACGTTAACGAAGAACAGCTGAAAAGTTACCAGGTTTATCAACTGCAGTAGCAATTTCGCTCCAACTCCTCCCCTTGTCATTTCTATATTCTTTGCATGTTGAATAAACATTAATGTTGTTTCCACATATCATCTCCAATGTCCGCTGGACTTCAGGTTGCGCCGTGTCAGCTGTTTGGGATTCCCCTCCGTAATTTCCCCTCAGAAAACAGGAGGGGAATCCGCACTTTCTGATTGGCTACCTGTCACATTCAACAGGCTGCGTTAAGCTCGCAGTCGGGGAAAAACCCTGATTTGGATCGGAACGGCAACAACCATCTGCCTTAACACACCACACACTACAGGATGATCGGTTATGAAATTGCAAGCAACGATCTTAGAGAACGGCCAACATTCTAAGATTGTTGTAAGGGGAAAAATAGGAGCAAAAAATCATGTAGTGTGAATTATTGCATCAGGTAGTCGATGTGCCCATCTTCTCTATTTAAATCTAATTATTACTGAAGGGCAACATAATATACAGACTTCATAATCTGAACTCTTTTGGTTGAATGCAGTATTTATTTCCACTTTGGCTTTATGCTGTTTAGTTTTTATTCAAGTACATTTTTTATTAATGGAGACTGAGAATCCATTTTATTTTTGTTTTTGGTTGTTTTATTTATTTTGTTTATCAGCTCCAGTGTTTAGTGTTCTTTTGAAAATAAAGTGTATCTATCTTTGGCAGGAAATTGCATACATTATTACATCATTTCCATTAAATCAGTGTAAAAAAGGTCTTCAAACAATATTATCGTTTATTGCAATAATTTTTGAGACAATTAATCGCTCGCAAAATTTGTTATCGTGACAGGCCTAATCATCCCACTAATAACCAGGAACCATTCCTACTTGTCAGCCGTTCCGATGGGAGCCGTTGTTTGGGCTGGCATTTGGCGGGAACAGACAGCCGACGGTGTGCTAGCAGCCGGGCTAGAAGCTAATAGCATCCAGCTGGTACTGCTGACCCCGGGTTTGTTTACCAGCAGAGGCTGGCGGGAAAAGCAGCTGCCTCCAGAATCTCCTCGGTTAGCAACGGCTATTTGCGGCTAGCATAGCTGAACTTTGGAAATAGATTAAAGTATGTGCATTATTATGCTACTTTAAGATTATTTCTATTATCTTGCAACAAGATTGAGAACCGCAAAATCCCTATATAATGGAGAAAAATACTACACAGCAATAAACATCAGTATAGATACTCACCAGCGTTATTAATTTCTAAACTTAATGGGATGTAACCATATCTTTAATATCCAAGTGATGCAAATAAGCCTAAATTCTGACTAAAAGTTAAGAACTATATATTCACCCTAACAGTCTATGACCAGGGCTCATTAAGAGTGAATAGGAATCACTCGGAAATCAAAGTCTGAACATATTGGTTTGCGTCCTCGGATGCAGTAAACTCCTTTACTACTCCATTGTATGTAATGCGCAGCTGCGCTGGGTAGGAAAGTCCGTACCTGATCCCTTCGATGCCACGAAGTAGCCGCTTTACCTCATTGCAGGCTGCTCGAGCCCGGGCAACCTTTGCAGTGTGATCCGGAAAAATCGATATAGTTCCAGCTCCGACTTTAATCCGCTGGCGCTCCCTCGCACAACGTAAAATGTGCAGACAGTCACTGTAGTAATGAAGCCTGCACACAGTTACTCGAGGTCGTTCGCCTGGTTTGGGTTTGGGTTGGAGAGAGCGATGAGACCGGTCCACCAGCGGTTCCTTTTCCAGTAGGTGAGCGGGAGCCAGCGCCCTCCTCCACGCCGATGATCCTGATATTGTTGCGGCGCGATCTTGACTCTAAGTTCTCACACTTGTCTTCCAACATGGTGACCTTGGTGACCTTAGCCGTAAGCTGCTCCAGAGTAGTTTTCATACCGGTAATGTCATCAGTGCAACCCGTGAGCGCCTCCTCCACGTGCCCCACCGTGGCCGTTAGCTTAACCAGCTTAGCATCAGTAGCAGCATAGTCACTTGCTAGCTGCGTCTTCACGTACCTCAGCTTTAATGGATGACAGCGCGTCTCCAAGAACCTCTTGAAGCTCCTTCTTAATAATGCCGGCGATGTTTTCTTTCAAAGAGGACAGTAGTTGGAGCTTTAGGGTTCCGGGTTCATCTGAGTCGGAGCGGTTACAACACATGGGTCCCAGAAGCCGAGGCCTGTGAGCATGACTAGCTGCGTCTGAATGGACCTTACCACACGGCCGCTTTTCATTGGCTGATGCCCATTCTACGTGGTCACCTGCGTGGCCGTCTCACAAACACACTTAAATTCCCGTTAGCCAAGTACAGCATAATGGCAGAACTGATACAACTTCTACACCTTGAAGCCTGTCTGCTACACAGTCTTACGTTAGCTAAACAGATCAATATGCAACGTGTCTGTATCTGACGTACACTAAAGATTTTATTTTAGCAGAAAAGGCTTTGGACTAAATTGTTACTCATGTTAGCCACTCTAGCACCAAGTACAGTGTATCAGGTCTAGGCACACTCAAACATTTCAACAAACCACAGGAATCACCCACTGATTTCAAAAGTAGCCTACAAAACGATGAATGCCCGACTTACCCAGCCTGGCAAGAACAACAGGCATCAGTGATCTTGTCCACAGCTATACTGATGTAGAGGATGGGTGGATCTGCCGTTTTCCTCATGGAGCAAAAGCGTTTTGCTGTGACATGAACAATGTTGGAGGCGTCGCGAGGCTCAAACACCTTGATCTCATCCAAAAAGATGACATGAACTTGTTAGTTCCTCTGTCCATTGTACAGTAGCAGCTGAAATATTGTGAAAATGAAATGATGCACTAATGGAGTCAGAAATTCACTGGAGAGAATCAGTCCAAGTGGAAGACGCCATGTTTACATAGGAACAACGCGCTGCCAGGTTTTGTTTGTGAGACTTGAGGTCACCTGGGATTTTCTAGGTTGGTTGTGGGCGGAGCTTAGTAAGGTCCATTGTACAAGATTTTCCCCTTCCTGACATTGCCACATGGTGCAAAAATATATACACAAGACCAGAGATCTGCGAAAAAGTAGATAAGAAAGACTTGGTTCACAATGAAAAGCACAGTTGAATTAGAATTTTAAACAAAATTGGCAGGAGCTACAACCGCCCACCTGGAAAGAGAGTCCTGCTGCTCGGCAGAGCAAAGCGTCTCTTAGCTCTGGAATCAGTGATCAGTCAAGCTGCTCTCTTGGAGTGCAGTAAGTAAGTAAAGTTTATTTATAAAGATTTTCACAGACATAAAATCACAAAGTGCTGTACAAAAGAAATCAACCTTAAAACCGTACAGAACAGTATCAGCAGTCTGGCTGATACTGTGGTGCAGGTGACTGGGAGCAAAAACCAGTTTCTGTCTTACTGGAGTTTAAAACCAGAGAGTTACTGGGAGACCATCACTGATCAGGACAACGTGAGGACGTCCAACATGTCCAACTGATGGAGTATAAATGAAAATACGCCTGAATGTCTTCGGTGTAAATGTGATAAGAGATATCTGAAAAGGACTGAATAATGGCAGCAAGTGGAATAATATAAAAAGAAAACCAAAGCGGACCCAAAACGGAGCCTTGTGGGACCCCACAAGTTAAGGGGGCGGAGTCAGACGAGAACCGGTCCGTCTAAACACAGAACGTCCTGATAAACACGAGCTGAGCCAGAGACACCAGCCAGGACCTGGTGGACAGAGTCACAGAGATCTGCTGAAACCAGCACCGAGCATTTCCCTCATCAGCGCCACTAACGGGTCGTTATGGACTCTCACTAAGGCAGATTCAGTAGAAAGGTGTTTAGAAAGCCAGACTGAAGGATCAGAGATCTGAGACTCACTAAACCAGGATCTGAGTCGAGTTTCTACAACTTTTTAAAGCAATTTACTGAGAACAGGAAGCTTTAGGTGAGACCGCAGTCAGGAATAGGTTCCTTTAGAAGAGGGATCACTTCTGCTTCTTTAAATCACGGTGGGACGGACCCTTGGATCATGGAGCTGCTAATTATTGACAAAACTGTTGGAGCGGTGGCAGTTAGAGCCTGGACAAGCAGAGAGGGGGGAATATTTCCAATGAACAAGTAGAGAGTTTCATTAGAGAGTTAGTGAAGTCGAGTCAGTTATTGTAACTGGAACAAAAGGAGGAAACAAATCCGAACTCTGAGGCTCAGCAGAAAACGCAGAGCAGCTCAGAGACGCTTCTCTTCTGTCCCGGTTGCCATGGCAGCAATCATGATGCTGCGTTTTGTTGTTGCCCAACACCCCACCCCTTCTCTCTCTACTCTCTCACTCTGTACTTCCTCTTCTGAGAGGTGAGATGTGCTACCAGCTCTTCGTCTAACAGGTGTGTTGAGTTTCCTAAATCTGCTGGGATTTACCCTGAACTGAAGTAAACTCTGTTTAAAGCTCAAGTCTCAAGACTCGCCTGGTTTCTGACGGCCTCCATCCAGATGCTCCACCCTCCTTCCCCTGTGAATCAGCTGATCAGCCTGCAGCCACAGTTTCACAGAGCTCACCTGTTAACGGTCGCTCTTTCTCTATATTACAACTTGCTCTTGTTATTGAACCAGGTTGGTTTTAGTGACTCGGGCGAGTCCCAAGGATGTTGTTTTACATTTGGGCTACCAGCAACCTATAAAACATTTTCTACTTTTTCCTCTCCAGAATCAAACATCAGAGCTATTTTACAACCATGAAGAACTTTAAGGTGACTCATTAACTGAATGTCCACAACATCTTTTAGATTTTCTTTATGCTAAATATTTTATTAGTAAGGCATTTTTGCAAGGGTCAGTACAGCTTAATTCAGTAGCAAAAATAATCAAATAAGTAAAATCAGTCATCTAGTCTATCTTTCCCTACTGCTGACACTGAGAACTAAAAAGGGAACCTTTGAGAGAGACGGACGGAGTTTGACGTTTCGATCCCCAGACCTGGCCTGATGATGAAGAAGGTGCTGCAGCAGGAGGAGGAAGTTGATCGACGAAGGCAGGGATCTCTGTAGGTCTGATGAGCTTCTGTCTCTGCATGGATGGTGAGGTCACACAGGACTTAGGTGCTGGCAGGAAGAGTACTGACTTGGAGCAGCAGGTCTTGGGTCTCAGGATGACTTCCTCATGAGTGTAGCGGTCCTCAGCTTCTTGTCTTGCGGCTCTGAAGCTCCCTTCACCGTGTCTCGTGATCTTTCTGGTCCGTTGAGATGCTGACCTCATGGAAGGAAGGAACCAAGTCTTCTTCTTTGTCTTTGGGGTCTGAACCCAGCCGATGAGAGAAGTGCGATTTGAAGCCACAGGTTGTGGGCCTGACCGGTTGGTCCCCATGAGCAGGACAGTCTTCGGCTCTGTGGCCCCGGCTCTTCTTCAGCTGCAGAGTTCTTTGTCCATCTCTTGGCTCGAAGCTGCCCGGAGGATCCAACCAAAGGTTCCTCTTTTGCACCCACCTTTTTTGGTGCGTTAGCATTGGCTAGCACTGTTGCTGTGCTTGTTTCATTGGCTGACTGCTCAGACAGATGATCTCATATCCATCACTGTCTTACAGACATTATGTCCTGATGTCTGTGCTAATGTCTCAGGGTTGCTCAACCTTTTCTCTGAAACATTTACGTTGTTCAACAACCTGTTTCTAAATAAGGCGTTGATCATCTCTGCTCTCCTGTTAGTTCCCCTTTTTCCCTTAACCTTTCACCTACCATCTACCGCCAACATATCAGTGATGTCTAATTGCAGTTTTACACCATTTCAAGTTCAATGTCAAAATCACATTTATAACTTCTTTAGCTTCTTTGATTTAGCATTCATTTATAATTTTATAACCATAAATTTAGTTACTCTTATAATCTTAATGTGTTATTACAAATGTTTTCTGAAAAACCAAGAATAATCTATTATTGTAATTACTTGATACCAAAGTTACAGTTACTTGTTTTTCTTGTATTTCCACAAGTGTAAATGCAAGTATTCCTACAAGTAAACCAATATTAATATAAATATTTTACTTTGGGTTTTATTCAATTCATGCTTTGAAATAAGGAATAGTCTCAACTATTTTTATAAATCTTCAGGCTGGAAACCTACTTCCTGTCTCATGACTCTCTGTCTGACTGATTTCTTATGATTAGACAGAAAAAAGAAAAAGAATTAAAGCAAAGTCTGCAGGAGACAAAAACAACACAAGACCAGATTGATTTTATTGAAGTTTAAGTCTACTGTTGGGTCTAGACGTCACTTGTGATTCATTTTCAAGGTAACTTTATTTATTGTTACTGTTAAACTAAAATCTCCAGCATGGGGAAGTGGGACCATCTCGGGTTTTCTTGGCAGTTTGGATCAGAAACTTGTGACGTTTCCATTTCCTGGTCCTCTGGTGAACCATCGCCATGGAAAGAGACAGGAGTCAGCTGCTGAAGGTTAACGCAATGCATTGTGGGATTGATACATGGCTGGAGGTCCAACGGCGTCCAGCCATGTTTTGTTTTGGTTCTGGTTCTGGAGCGGTTCTACAGACCGGCTGTTCTCCCTTCCAGGTGTTGACCCTGCCCAGCGTGTGTCCTGAGGGCTGGACCGCCTACAGGGGTCGCTGCCACATGGTGAGCCGGTCCGTAGCCAGCTGGGCCAGCGCCCACAGAACCTGCTCTCTGCTGTAAGTATCATCTGGTTCTGTTTGGGCCAACAGAACCGGCCTCTGGTTCTGATGGACCTCCTGCCCTCTGACCTCAGCAGGTGAAACGTGAACTCTGACCGAACTGTCTGCGGTGATGAGGGTCGAAGTTCAGTTTGGTTCTGTTGTCGTCAATAAGTTTATTGATCATTAGATTATTTAAATGTTTTTACTGATCAACTGGGAGGAGAAACCAGTCAGAGACGATACAGAGGCTCGGTTCTGACTGTTACCGCGGTAACCTCGCACTCAGTCATCTCATAAACTGTTGGAGCTCCAGCAGGTCGGGTTCTGATCAGAAAAGTCGACTCTGGACAAACAGAACCACGAGAGAATAAAACTAAACTTTATTAGAACTAAACTTTATTAAAACTAAACTTTATTAAATCTAAACTTTATTAAAACTCAATTTGATCAGAACTAAACTTTGATCAAACTAAACTTTATTAAAACTAAACTTCAGCTTCCTCAATGGAAGGCATGTTGGTGGGATTGAGGAGGTCTTCGAAGTACTCTGCCCACCGGCCCACAATGTCCCGAGTAGAGGTCAGCAGCACACCATCCCCACTATAATCAGTGTTGGTGCCGTACAGCTTCCCCCCCCGGGACGCCGTATGGTGGACCAGAATCGCCTGGAAGCCGTACGGAAGTCTTTCTCCGTGGCCTCTCCAAACTCCTCCCATGCCCGAGTTTTTGCCTCAGCAACCACCCGAGCCGCATGCCGCTTCGCCCACCGGTACCCAGCAGCTGCTTCCGGAGTCCCACAGGCCAAAAAGGCCCGATAGGACTCCTTCTTCAGCCTGACGGCATCCCTCACCGAAGGTGTCCACCAACGGGTTCGAGGGCTGCTGCCGCGACAGGCACCGACAATCTTGCGGCCACAGCTCCGATCGGCCGCCTCGACAATGGAGGCACGGAACACGGTCCACTCAGACTCCATGTCCCCCACCTCCCCCGGGACGTGTTCGAAGTTCTGCCGGAGATGGGAGTTAAAGCTCCGTCTCACAGGGGATTCCGCCAGACATTCCCAGCAGACCCTCACAACACGTTTGGGCCACCAGGTCTGACCGGCTTCCTCCCCCACCACCGGAGTCAACTCACCACCAGGTAGTGGTCAGTGCACAGCGCCCCACCTCTTCACCCGAGTGTCCAAGTCATATGGCTACAGATCCGATGATCCGGCCACATCCATACCTTCCATAACGAACATGGTGTTCGTTATGGACAATCCATGACAAGCACAGAAGTCCAACAACAGAACACCGCTCGAGTTCAGATCGGGGGGGCCGTTCCTCCCAACCACGCCCCTCCAGGTCTCACTGTCATTGCCCACGTGAGTGTTGAAGTCTCCCAGCAGAACAAGGGAGTCCCCAGGAGGAGCACTCTCCAGTACCCCCTCTAAGGACGCCAAAAAGGGTGGGTAATCTGAACTGTCATTTGGCCCGTAAGCACAAACGACAATCAGGACCCGTCCCCCCACCTGTAGGCGGAGGGAGGCTACCCTCTCGTTCACCGGAGTAAACCCCAACGTACAGGCGCCGAGATGGGGAGCAACAAGTATGCCCACTCCTGCCCGACGCCTCTCACCGTGGGCAACTCCAGAGTGGAAGTATGTCCAGCCTCTCTCAAGGAGGCTGGTTCCAGAACCAGAGCCATGCGTCGAGGTGAGACCGACTATTTCTAGCCAGAACCTCTCAACCTCACACACTAGCTCCGGCTCCTTCCCCACCAGAGAAGTGACATTCCACGTCCCAAGAGCTTCTGCAACCGAGGATCGGACCGCCAGGGCCCCCTCCCTCGGCCTCCACCCATCAATCACTGCACCTGATCCCTTTGGTCCCTCTCATGGGTGGTGGGCCCTACCCATGGGCCCACCATGTTTAGTTTAGTTTTATCAAAACTAAACTTCAATAAAGCTGAACTTTGATCAAACATGAGAATGCAGTGCAGCACATCTCGCCGACGGCAGCAGAAGCTCCTCCGTTGGGTGGAGAGTAGGAGGAAATGTTAGCTCTGTCTGGGGGGAATCAGCAGCGGACCTCCCTGTGCTGTATGACCTCTGACCCTATCAAAGGTCAGAGCGTTGGCGGTTAGTTGAAGCAGCAGCGAAGCGTCTGATGTTTCCTGTGTTTCAGCTTCAACAGCAGCCTGAGCAGCGTGCGCTCCAGGAAGGACGCCGCCTGGATGTGGAGGCTGGCGGGGAGGAAGTCCTTCTGGATCGGTGGGAACGTTTCCCTCACTCCACCTTCAATGAACCCCATTTCTGCTGCTGACGTTCTCTGTCGTCCTCAGGTCAATCTGGAGGTCACGACCTCCGGGTGTGGGACGAAAGTCATTCAGCCAAAGTCCGGGGGGCGCCGGCGAGCCGGGATGAAGCTGGCTTCAGCTCAGACTGTGTGCTGGTTGAAAACCCCAGAAGATGGATTCCTACCAACTGCTCAGCCGAAGCCCAGCATTCGTTCATCTGTTCCTCAGAGACGCCGCCGTGAGACGCCGCACTCAAGACCTGCAGCGACCTTCAGCTGGAGGTCAAACAAAAATATCATCAGGTCCAGATCAGCCAACCTTCAGCCAGAGAAGAAATTAAATGAAATAAAAACATCATCAGATTCACTGAAGCCTCTGATTCTTTAGAGCAGGGAGTCAAACTCCAGGCCTCCAGTCGCTGTCCTGCAGGTTTTAGATGAGCCTCAGGTACGAAACCCTGGAATGAAACGGCTTCATCGCCTCCTGGCGTGGATCACCAGAACCTTAATGACCTCATTATGCTGACCAGGTGAAAGTTCAGGATTGGCCAGAACTTTATTGATCTCATGAAGAATCCTTCTTTGCATCATCATTTCCAGAGGTTCCAGAACCAGAACAGAACCAGCCTTCTTATTCAGGCTGTTGAGCCTCTTTAGCTCTTGGTTCTGATGGTTTTAGTGGGTTGTGATGGTCCTGATGGTTCTGGTGGGTCTGGTGGTTCTGACAACAGGTCCAAACCCTGAAGGATTTTCTCTTCCTCCATCTCTGTGGTCCAGATGAACATCCAGGTTTTTATCTTCCTCCACTTGTTCTCCCATGATGGAAACAGGGTTTGACTTTTGACCCTGTTCCTCCTGAAACCAACAATCATCTCCTTTGTTTTCTTCACATTTCAGGTGATTTGACTGTTCCCTCCGTGACCTGAAGCGGTCCACCAGCTCTCTGTACTCAGCCTCTTGTTCGTCTCTGATAAACCATCAACTGCAGAGTAATCTGAGTATTTCTGTAATCCGAGTATTTCTGTAGATGACAGAAGTCAGTCTTGTGCTGGACGTCTGAAGTGTAGAGAGAGACAAGGAGCGGAGAGAGAGCCGAGATAGACGCTCATTCCTCCAGTCTCTACCTGTGGTCTGTCATCGGGTCATCAGGTCATCAGGTGGTGGATCCAGGTGACGGTTCCGGCTCCACCTGAGTCTCCTGAAGTTCCTCACAGAGCAGATCAGGCTGAATCCTGTTAAATGGGAGAAATCAAAGAACCTGATCTTCTCAGTGCTGCTGCTTTGTCCAGATGTCAAGTATTGTGATTATTCCCCCACATTAATATGATCAGGCAGCATGTAATCATATATGTATTATTGTTATAAAGGCTGAGCCAAGAAAAGGTGTGTCTGTATCAAACGAACAGCCCTTCGTGTTGCTCTGGACTCAGGCAGCAGCTCCCAGTCTCAAAAAGGTTGGTGACTCCTGTCATAAATGTTCTCCCAAAACATCCAGAGCTCTCAGGAGATCCTCAACCTTCGGTTTCAGGATGAGGATCCAGAGGATGGGAGCAGCCTGGTTGAGGACAGAGTCACTGGACCCATTATGGTCCCATTGGCCTCACCAAGAGTTAGACCACTGATGGACAAATCCTCACTGTCAAAGTCAAATTTTCCTCTGAGATTCACGAATGCTAATGATGTTCGTCTCGTCGGTGTGTTTGAGTAAAGACTTGTGGGTGGGAAAGACCGGATCTTTCTGTCCTCGCGGGAGAGGAGGAGGAATATGACCAGACATCTTCCATGCAGAAAAACATCCATGCTGCAGATGAAGCTGCATGTCTCCTGATAAATATGAGGACTTTCCTATAATCTTGCTCTTTGTTTGAAGTTGCCATCAAGGCCATGTCTGCCGTTACAGAAGACCCAACTGGTCTGCAGGTAGAGGTTGAGCTCCTTTCTTGGCAAAAACAATTCAAATGCTCAGTATGACAGACTGAGGTCTGTCCCTGAAATTGTGCTGGTAAGTGCAGATGATCCACCCTGGACACAGTCCACAGGTCAAAGTTCAACACAGAATACTTCCAGCTTGTTCTGGATAAATAACTCATCTGTTGCAGCAGTTCAGGGACTTTCCACCACAAGTTAATAGCAACTTTAGTTTATCTCCTTGGTTAACTTCTTTCAGAGGGTCAGAGGTCATCAGCAGAACCAGAACTCCTGGCCTGAACCGAACTTCAGAACCAGAGGACCTGAGAGCTGACCTCTGATCACATGACCAGAGGTTCAGAGTTCCTCCTTGTCTCAACCTGCTGTCCTGTCTGAAACCGTCAGATAAAAACAACTGGAGCCACAAAACATCTAACAGCAGGAAGCTGACATGTTGGCCGCCATCTTGGTTTCTATCACATATTACAGCAGCAGAAACTTCACCAAAGTTCCTGTTTATGGATTTACAGTTGGTTGAATCTCTAATGTTGATGCCATTACACACAAGGGTTCTATTACCTTTAATGTTAATTCTAAAACTAATTATTATTACTGATAATTAATCTGAGCCAGTTTCATACATGATTTCTGATGAGAGTGATCGGTTCCAAAACTGTCCTTCAGTCCAGCATCGGCGTCGCTGTGCTAGCTGTCACAGCTAACCAGCTAACGGCTAACCAGTCTGCCCTAGCTGTTACTGCTAACTAGCCTCTGTTGCTCTGCAGCTGTTGCTCCACCCTAACCCTCCTCTGCTCTGATAGAGCTACAGCTGCAGTTCTTGTCTTAACCAGTAGAGGGCGCTGCATATGTCCAGCGGATCAGAGGAACAACAGAAGTCAGTTAAAATGATTCTCGTTTTATTCAGAACCCTGAGTCGTCACGCTGCCTCCTGCTTGCCTCCTGATGGACCAATAAGAAGCTGCCATTTACAGAGACGGCCCACAGGAAGTGAATACGGCCGTCGTCATGGAAATGAGCAGAGGGGAGGGGCCTAGCTGAGGATCTTGTAGTAGGGGTGAAGGGGAAGGGAGGAGGTGAACGCTCTGATGTCAGTGATGAGGGCGGCGTTCCTCAGGGCGGGCGCCGCCGCCGGCAGGAAGGTCAGCTCGCTCACCGGGCCGTAGGAGGAGGGGGCGGAGCCTCCGGGGTTCTGATGGGGCGGGTCGTTCTCCTCCACCCCAAAACCCACCACCTGATGAAACACACAGGGTGATGACATCACTTCCTGTGAGCATCACCACAACAAACAGGCTTCACCCTGGTTCTGGTTCTGCTCAGATCCAGCAGAACCTTCCGCCCCAGCGGACCTCAGAACCAGAACCATCATGGCTGCACTCACGTGCACG
Source organism: Xiphophorus hellerii (assembly GCF_003331165.1). Taxonomy (NCBI): domain Eukaryota; kingdom Metazoa; phylum Chordata; class Actinopteri; order Cyprinodontiformes; family Poeciliidae; genus Xiphophorus; species Xiphophorus hellerii. The sequence goes on from NC_045680.1 coordinate 32,447,867, forward strand.
CTGAGCTTCCTACTGCAGTTGCCACGGTGATCCAGGAACCAGGAAACCAGTTGCTCCCGGCTGAAGCCTTTCAGAACCTCCACCTGCAACCGGGTCAGACCGGACCAATCTGAACCTCAGGTGGGTCTCAGACCCATCAGAACCTGCCAGCAGGTCTGGGACCCATCTGGACCCCTGGTGGTTCCTGCTCACCTCCCTGCTGAGCCGGTCGAACAGGTACTGCTGCGTCGCCACCTCGTACCAGTTGCGGTCGACCTCTTCGCCCAGGTGAGCGTCCTCACACTCCTTCAGCTTGATGAGCGCCGTCACCTGGGCAGCGAAGCATTCCTCGCTCAGAGACGCCAGGCGCCCGCCGAAGCTCACCAGGAAGTCCTCGATCTTCTGCTCCACCAGTTCTGAGCTGAAACAGGAAGTGACATCACAGTAGAGCTGGCGTTACAGCAGCGCGCCACTAGAAGGCGACGACGAGGAGAACCAACAGAACCGGCTGGGTCGGTCACCATGACCAGCAACAAGAAATCGCTAATCAACTACTAGCAGGGCTAATTTTTAGCTTAGCGCTTTAGCTAATATTGAAAAAACGCAGCGCACTTAGCTTCCCATACGTGAATCTTTGTGGAAAAAGGTTTGAATTGAACTGGTTATTTTCTGAACTTTCAGCTGAAGAACTGGTGGGTTTTTCATGGTTAGTAGCATTGATCAAGTTAGCGCTTTAGTGTTAGCTTCCACTAAATTCAATGTTGGTGTAGCGCCTTAGCAGAACTAATGTTTAGCGTTTGTACAGCTGGCAGGTGAGTTAGCGTTAGCCACCACTACAAGAAGTCAACAGAACAGAGCAACCTACTCACCTGAACTTGGTGGCCTGCGTTTCCACGGTAACGGAGAACCCCAAAACGCCTGAGGTATTCCTGAAGGTCGGATACACCTGGTACCTGCAGGTCAAAGAGAACTTCTGGACCAGAACCCTCTGGAATAAAACCATCTGACCCAGAACCGACTGATCCAGTTTGGAATTGTACCAAGTGGCACCAGCAGGTGGCAGCAGCCGGTCTGAGAGGAAGAACCGGATCAGAGCGGTTCTGGAGGTGATCTGGCCAGGCCGGGTTCAACAGAACCGCGGTCCTGGCCAGGTCCGGTACTGACCCACTCACCCCAGCATCTCTTTGGTCCTCAGGAAGTCAAAGCACGGCTCCTCCATGAGCATCTGGAACCAGACAGGGACTCTGAGGAACTGCAGGGTTCTGGAGCGGCCCAGGAGGTTCTGGAGCGGCCCAAGTGGTTCTGGATTTCACTTACCACCATCAGCTCCATCAGAGCGTGCTCCCTGAGCGTCTTCAGGCCCGACTGCAACACACAGAGACCAACAGAACCTCCAGAACTTCACCAAGGTCCGGGTCAAACCGGGCCAGACAGAGGAGCCATCTGATGAGACATTCTGGCCCGGTTTGGAACCGTTAGGATCCAAAGAGAACTCTCAGTAACATTTACAGGTGTTTCCATGGTAACTAACAAGGACACAGCAATCAGCAGCACCAACATCTGAGACCGCCTGAGTCCAGAAGCAACCGGACCGGGAGCTCCGTGGTTCTGAGCTCACCTGGTAGTACACGGTGACCTCAGAGTTGGCGTCTCCTCGATTCAGAGACTTCACCCTGCAGAGGTGGTGTCTCCGAGGAAGATCCACCACCCGGAACTGCACAGGGACCTCTGCAGGCGGAGGCCGGAACTGCAGCTTCCTGAACAGCCAATCACAAAGAGAAGGACGGGTCAGAACCAGCAGGACGGGTCAGAACCAGGTAACCACAAACCGTCCTTAGCTAGCAGTGGCAGGTTGAGAGGCCTTTCCTCTGCCTACATCCCCCAGAATGCCGTGCGGGTCGGATGTTTTCCTCTGATATTGATCGCTACAGATTGGTTTTATTGCATTATTGGTTCTGATCGGACCTGCACACCGGACTCGGACATTAAGGTTCTCCATCTTCTTCGTGGCCAGATACTCACTGAGTGAAGTACTGCAGGAACTCGATGGACTCCTGTTGGAGAGACAGCCACACATTACCGACAGCCGGTCCGGTCCGGTCAGCCCAGAACCACAGTGTGTGTGTGTGTGTGTCTCACAGCGCTGGTAAAGTTCCCCTGGACCAGGCCCTCGGCGTAAAGCTCCTCCTTCAGCGCCGCAGCGAACTCCATCAGCTGTTGGACCTGCAGACCCTCGGTCAGGACCCGGTACTTCTGGACCACAGACCAGCGGTGGCGCTCCAGGATCAGCAGCCGGACGTCCCTGAACAGGTGAAGCACCTGGTTACGGAAGACTCCTCCCCTCTGCTCTGATTGGCTGCCGGGCAGCTGTCTCCACCCACCTTCCCAGTCGGTCGTGTTTGATGAGGATGTTGAAGTAGGTTTTCTTCAGCTGCTCCGCGAACATGCCGAAGACACTCGGCTCGGTGCTGAAGTCCGCCAGCTGATCCACGATCAGTTTGAGCAGCAGCTGTGAGGAAGAGGAGCGCCGCTCAAAACCACGACGGGTTCCCGCAGAACCGTTCTTCTACCGGACCCGGCCGAGAAGAAGTCCTCACCGGCAGCTTGTGGTTGAAGCCCTTCAGACGGATCACCATGCCGTGTTCTCCCGCCATCAGCTTGTACTCCAGCTGGGCCACGTCGGCCTCGTAGGCCGGCTCGGCCAGGTTGTGGGCCAGGACGTTGATGAAGAGGTCAAACAGGACCAGACTGAGGGAGGAAGACGAGTCGGTCACCGGCGGACTGCGGAGTCCACTGGCAGTCTGAAGGTTGTGGGTCCGATTACAGCTTGGCAACGGGTCCTCTACTGACGTCGAATGGGCCACCTAATGGTTAGGTGGTCTAGCGGTGTGTGTGTGTGTGTGTTCAGGTGAGTTCTTACTTGTCAGGACTCTCCTGGATGATGGGAGAAATCAGGTGGAAGCGGATGTAAGCTGAAAGAGATTGAGGATGCAACAGTGAGGAGGAGATGCTGTCAGCTCTCCAGAACTTTCCCTGATCTTCCTGTAGGAACGTCCTCCATCATCAGGCTGATCTGGAACGGTTCCTGCCTCCAACACAGCAATCCTCTCCTCACCTGATCTATCTGAATCATTTCTGAGGAACATTTCTCCTTATCTCACCTTTGGGGATCTTGAACTTGCTGTCCTTCTTGTACCACAGAGCCCCTTGGTCCAGGGCCAGGATCCGGACCGGGAACTCCGTGTCCGGGCAGTCAGACTTCTTCAGGTTGAAATCCGTGGCTGCGGCAGAGAGAGGCGACACCGTTAGGAGGCGATACCTTCAGGCTGGACCTGCTGGAGTCTGCAGCTGCTGCCTTAGCTCCAGGTCTCCAGCACCATCAGACAGTGATCCGGCCACTCCTGGTTCCTGAACTGGGCTTCAGCTGGAGCTCAGACTGAACCCAAACCGCTCTCCAGCTGAAGGCCGACTGACCGATGAAGCGGTTCTCTGCAGGAAGATGAAGGTCCGGGTTCAGCTCGAAGTCGGATTCCCAGCGCCGGTCCCACTCTTCTGGGATGTCTGAGGACACGGACACCATGAAAACCTGCTCAGGGCACAGTCTGGTCCTGAAGGGCCTGGACCCGGTCCTAACAGGGCCGTACCATCACAGCTGTAGCTGGTACCGAACCACTTCTCCTGGAGCGGGCAGCTGCCTTCGTTCTCTGGAGCCAGCAGCAGCAGGTTGGCTCTGAGCGGCGTCAGCAGAGACAGGGCGGTTCTGATCACCTGAGCACAAAGACCCTGGGTCAGAACCAGGTCAGAACCCTGACTAGAACCGGGCTGGCTGGCTCACCTCGGGGTCATAGTTGAACATGAGCTGGTCTCCGGTCAGGAGGTCCGGTTTGGGGAACAGCTGCATGTTCTCGCAGATGTTCTCCACAAACTCGATCGGATCCGTCTGCGGAGCAGAACAGAGGAAGGTTCTGGCTCGATTACAAGTTCTAGAACCTGCTGCCGGTACCTGGGTCACCAGAACCTGGTTCTGTGGAGGGTCTGTACCTGCTCCTGGTACCGGAACTCATTGTCTTCGATCTTCTGAATTTCCTCATAGATCCTGAAACGAGACAGGTTCTAGTTAGGAACCGTTCCCTCCTCGTGGTACCAAATGGACTGTCTGAGCGGTTCTGTTCATTAGTTTAGACCAGAACCTCCCGGCTGACTGTGAGTCGGACCTCTGCTGGGGTCCCAGGTTCTGCAGCATCTTCAGGTACTGGAACACCAAGTGGACCACCTGCAAACAGAACCACACCGTCATCACCAGGTGTTCATCGAGGTGTTCTGGGCCAGGCATGTCCGGGTCCGGACCTGGAAGAAGTTCTGGTAGCCCAGGTCAGTCAGCGTGATGGAGATGGAGAAGATGGAGTAGGTGGAGTTCTGGTCAAAGCCCGACTCGCTGTTTCCCCCGTACAGAGCCAGAGCCCAGCACCTGGAACCAGACAGCTGGTCAGTGACTGATCCGGGTCAGAAAGCAGCACCCGGAACCAGGATGACTGACCCAGGTCGTCCAGAACTCACCTCTTCCGCAGCAGAGACAGGATGCTGCCGGTTCCCTCGTGTCCCATCAACCAGGAGATGTAATGAAGAGGCTTCACCCTGAGGGGTGCAGAGGAGGTTCTGGTTCCGATGGACAAATTTGGAACGCAGTGGCAGGCACCGCTAACTAAAAAGCTAGCTGCGCTAATGCTAAAGCACTAAAGCATTAAATGACATAAACAAGACCTCAAATTGGTTCCAGAGAAACTAAGGACCCTGGTGGTCTCTGGTATTGACCAGAGACCACCAGGGTCCACCAGAGACTAGAAACGCTGGTGGCTCTGTCCAGAGAGCCACCACCAGAGAAACTGGAACCAATTTGAGGTCTTGTTTATGTCATTTAATTAGCTCTACTTCATTTTAAAAAAAAATTAATAAATAATAAAGCCTTTGTGGTATTCTGATTTAGTAATGTAATTATATTAGTTGTGTTACCATCACCACGCCACTAGAGGCAGTATCAGGCCAGAAAAGATGCGACTAAGGAGCAGAAGTTCACAGAAAACTACGGAATCTGTTAAAAACTGTGAGCTGCACTGAAGTAAATAAAAGAGAAGAAAGATAGAAACTCCTTCCTAAAGGTGAAGATATATCACAGATTTCAAAAGAAAATAAAAAAGGGAGACCGCGGATAATATAGGAAATAATAATAATATAATAGAAAAATAATATAGAAAATCCCATTTCCAAATAAGGTCTGAGACTGACAGTGGTCCGTCCCGCCCCTTCCTGTTTGCTGCAGTGAGGTTCTTCTCGCTGAAACAGAAACAGGAAGGCGGGACTTCCTGTTTCAATGGCGCCGCTGGGTCCGACTCACCTGTAGTGTTTCACCTGCGGGGGCAAAGCCCAGCTGATGGTCAGAGCGTGGACCTTCCGGACCGGAACCACTGCAGCATGTTCACAAGATCAGAACCATCCGGAACCAGTCAGATGGATGAAAACCAGTCAGACAGATCAGAACCATCCAGAACCAGTCAGATGAATCAGAACCGACCTCGGTACAGCTTGTGGAAGGCCGGAGTATCGAACGGCTGCTGCAGGTGCGAGAAGTCGGGTCGGGGTTTCCCGCTGGGGAAACATCAGAACCTCATTTGATTGGTTGGTTTCATTTAAAGTGGCGGTGTCTGTAACCTGATTGGTTAAATGGTGAGCCAATCACAGCAGCATCGGCTACATAGGGTGTATGTATATGTGTGTGTGCATGTTTGTTTGTAATACCTTGTGGGGACCATTTTCCTGATACATGCTACGTTGTGGGACCGAAGCCTGGGCCCCACAAGGGGAAACGCTGTTTTTGGGTCAGGGGTCAGATTTAGGACTAAGGTGTGAATTGGGTTTTGGTTGGTTAGGGTTTGATGTAATGGAAGTCAATGGACTTGTGTCGGGGTGTGTGTGTGTGTGTGTGTGTGTGTGTGTGTGTGCAGCCTCACTTGTTGGGTATCTGGATGAAGATCTCGCTCACCCACTCCTCCAGGGTTTCCAGCGACTCTGCAGCAGCCAGATGGTTGTCATGGAAACACAGACATCAGAGTTATGTCATGTGATGACATCACAGATTGGATCAGTACTTCCAGGTTTATTCTGCTGCTTTTCTTGGAGCTGATCCGAACGACGGAGCCACCAGAACCTCCAGCGGGTCCGAACCGACTGAGCCCGGCTCTGTTTGATTCGGTCGGGGTGCTCCAGGTCAGCAACAGAAACATTCAGATGGTTCTGACGGTACCTCTGGACTGCACCGCCAGGGTCATGTAGTGAGCAGAGTAATTTCTCCTCCAGAACTCGCGCAGCCTCTTGTAGGTGTTGATCCTCCTCTCCCGTGGCCCGTGCTTCAACGTCTGAGCGTTACCTGAGGAGAGACGCCGTGATGGGTCACATGACGGGTCACATGACGGTCATGTGAAGGTTGCTACCTTCCTGCTGTTGCTCCAGGCTGTGGCACTGAGCAGTAGGGCCGGGCTAATGACCGGGCCCTTTGTACCCAAATAATAAAGCTCATGGTAATTTCACTTTACGGCCCGCAACAGCAGATCTTACAAGTTTCACCAACACAGAGAGAAACTCGTCATTCTGAAATCCATCTGACATGAAGTTCAACAAACCAAGAGACCAGAAACATCAGGCTGCTGGTCACTAATGATGAAACAACACAAATTCAAAGAAGTTCAGAACTGCGGATCATTTTAACACTTTATCAATTTCAACTCAGAGCCTGAAGCAGCTAGCAACTGCTGAAGCTAAAAGCTAGGTTTATTGTTGACGAGTTGAAACAGGTACGCTGCAGCAGCAGCAGCAGCAGCAGCAGCAGCAGCAGCAGCAGCAGCAGCAGCGCGTTGAAGCAGGAACGCTCCGGCCACGTGGCACGCAGCGTATCGCAGCAGCTCCTGCACCTCTGGAGCTTTGTTACGCGCCGCCGTTCACACAAACTGGACGATCTGGAAGATTTAAACCTTAACCATAAACGCCATGCTGCTGTCTTGGCTCACAGCGCTCAACCCGACCAGAACTCAGCCTTCAGTCCCTGACGTCACTGCTGGACCACCGACAGAGAGAAAAGGGGATGTAAACTAGACGGCTGGGCTGATCCAGTTTACAATCAGTCTACAGTTAACTCACTCTGTGAATAATGTCACAGTTGCTACCTGTAACCAGTCCGGCTCCTTCGCTGGGCTGCCAGTTTTGGTGGGTCTGAATCGCTGCCAACAAAAAAGTCCGGTTCATCTCCAAGACCAGGAACAAATTATGCGTCCAGTTTTTGGCTTTTCCTTGCTCTCTGTTTCCATCCTTTTCACTTTGCCGCTCCATGAGCTCCACTCATGTTAACTTGGTCTGTAGAAATGCTCTAGCTAGTTTGCCATCTGTTGCCAAGTGACTGATGATGACGGAGGGCTGGTGACAAGCTTTACCCAGAATACACTTGGAGACAATATGGACGGTCCACTTGTAATTTTGTGTCATAAAGTTAAATGTAAATAAAGCCAGTCATGTAGCCCAACATTTTATTCAATATTTTACACTATGTCACTAAAATCAGTCGGTCTGGTAAAGTTTTTAGCAACCATAAGTCAACAATGACTGGGCGACTCATGTAACCCGACACACACCGCCTCATCAGGAGTGGGCCCCAACTCAAATCCTATTCTGTCTCCCATCTGGGCCCCAATGATGTTTTGGTATGGAAAGTGCCGGTTGTACTACAGAATATTGTTAAATAACTGTTTTTTGTTTTGTTTTTTTAAGAGAGAGAAAGGGAAAAAAAACACAAAAAGAAGAAGGATCTGGGCCCCATCTGGGCCCCATCTGGGCTCCCTGAAGGCCCGTGCTGGGGGCCCACTGCCCACCCAGCCCCCCTGGAGCTCCGCCCCTGGTTCTGAGGCTCCCCCCAGTGGTTGGCTCCAGCCGGTGCAACAGGTCCGACCGCTCCTCAACAGAACCAAACAGCCGGACCGGATCAGAACCGCAGCTCACCCCAGCAGAACTTGGCCATGGGATGTCCGGGTCGGGCCAGACTGCCAAACAGCATCTCCTTACGATGGGAATCAGACGGCCGGGCCAACTGGTACTCTGAGGACAGAACCAGAACCAGAGAGGAAGCTGAGCACACCTGGTAGAGATGCCGACCCAGGTCAGAACCGGGTCAGAACGGGGACTCACCGCTGTCCACGGCCTCCACCTCTCGGTCCACGGCATCCTGGACCATCAGAGGGCAGATGAAGAACTGGGCCCACCTGAGCACAGGAGACCCATCAGGACCGGGTCCGACCGGGTCGGGTCGGTTCTGAGGCCGCGCTCACCTGTCCAGGGCCTCCCTGAAGAACTTCCTCTGAACGTCGAACTGGAAGACGGTCCGCTCGCAGTCGGTGGACGCGTTGTCGCTGCCGCCGTGACGCTTCAGGAACGAGTCGAAATCGTTCTCCGCCGGGAACTTCTCACTTCCCATGAAGACCACTGGAGACAGAACCAGAACCAGAACCTGAACAGAACCAGACCTTCAGAAGGAGTCCGGCTCCCTGCACGATCAGCCGCTGGTCATAATGTTCTGCCTTGTTTAACTCACTGTGCTCCAGGAAGTGGGCGAGGCCTGGGAGGTCATCGGGGTCACTGAAGCTGCCGACGCCGACGCAGAGAGCGGCGGCCGCCTGGAGAGGAAGACGACCGGAAACAAACGTTAATAAAATCAAATCCAACAAACACAAAACATCCAGAACCTCCAGCAGCTTGAAAAACCCAAACGCCACAGAAATAAAACATCATTTGATTCTTTTGGTTCTTCTCCATAACCATGCTGACGGTTTCAGTCCCAGAAATAAAATCTACAGAACGTGAATCGATTTCCTTCTTGTTCCATGAACCATAAATAAAACTAGTTAGAAAACTGTTGACCGGACAAAAAGAGGATTCAGTCTTCAACATTCAATAAATAAAGGAGACAATGTTTCATTCTGACAACAGGAAACGCTAACATCTGTTAATAAATTATTTTCTAACTTTTTAATCTCATTTTCTAAATTCTGAATCACATTTTTAATTTTAGCTGTAGAATAACTTGTATATTGTTGACAAAAACTCTTATCTGAGCCTTTCCAACCTCCCACCGATCACTTCAAGACTCTGATTATTTGGTTTCCAGTTGCCAAAAGCTTTGGCAAAAGAAAATGTCTTTAAGTAGTTTCATATTAAAATGCAAATACAATCTGCATCTAGTATTGCTTGAAAAAGGAAAATCCAAGTAAACTAGTGATGATCAGAAATGAAACGGTTGGATAATGTATTTCTAGAATGATTGGAGATATAAAGTGTGTCCAGCCTGGTTTCCTGTTGGATCCTCAGCATCCACCAAGCCCAGCTCCGCTTCGCCGAGTCAGTTCAGAAGGTGATGGAGGACGAGGTTCTGCTCCGGTTCTGTTAGAAAGCTAGTAGTGCAGCTCCAACCCACTCATTTTGATTAGACTGCTGCAAAAAATTACACGTCCTGAAAATGTAATCCTTTGATCTCCCTGATTTGGTGCATAAACATTAATAAAACAAAACAAGATGTTTCTGATCACCAGGACCCTTCCTGGGACTAACTCAGTACAGGAAACTATATCCAGGTCCAAACCTGGTGAAAGTAAAACTGCTACAGCAGCAGATGACCTGGTCCATGAGACCAAACAGCTCAAAGCTTCTCTCCCTGGTTTCCCTGGTCTGTGTCTCTGCTAAAAACACAACATCAAGTTTCTTTTGCCTAATCATCTCTAAACCAACAATGTGTTTATGTGGATCCCTCCCACCACAGATATTTAATGTCCTGATATTTTTCATACAGGTGAAAAAGAGGGAAGACAGACAGAGACAGTAGAGAGAAGATCAGCCAGTTACTTTAATCAGGATCTTATTTCTGAATTTTCAGCCGTTTTGAACCTTTTACGCTATGACTGTCTCTGGACGTTTGTCACGTGCTTTTTCAACCGGAACCGTTTCTTTTCATCCAACATTTCAAAACCTGCGTCTTTTCAAAATGTCCACCGATAAAACACCGACCTTAAAGTCAAACACAGACGGTGGTGGGAAGAAACAGGCTAAACAACCACAGTGACGTTTAATAGGAGCATTAAAATAAATGTGTGTCGATATTCAGTGGGTTGTTTGATATCAGACAGAATGGATCAGGAGAGGAACCGCAGACCCGTCAGAACCTAAAGAACCAGAACATCAGTCTCTTCATCCCTCAGTCATTTCCTGAGACCCAAAAATAATATAGATGGCAATTTATCGAACAAATCATACAAATAGATTAATAGTAAATCAATAAATATTGTGAAGAGATCATTTGTTAGGATTGTGTAGGAAAAATGTTGATATCTTTTATAATTCAGTGTTTTGTGGTCAATATTATTTCACCATTTTATTAATGTGGGTTGCCAGTTTGGACCAGGTTTCCTATCAAGCTATAAGAATGATAGAAAACATGCTAACAAAAAGCCTCAGACCTGCAGACACAGGAGGTTCTAGACAGGATAACAGACGAGGCTCTTTGGCTCAAATATATTCAATGATGCAATATTGCAGTTTTTTGTTTCATTCTTTTTTAATTGCCCTGTAGGCAGCAATTTATTCACATATATGTACATTTATTATTATTGATACTTTAATTAAAAATGAGTTGTACAAGTTTGCGTCATAGTGGGAGGACGACATGTTCACATCCACCTCAGAAAGTCTGCAGTTTCTGTTTTCAAAATATTGCTGCTCCCTTATTCATTCTGGAAGCATAAATTAAATTGATGTGACCAACTAGTTCTGCCAACAGAACCGTTTCAACTGGGATTGTCGGGTCAGGTTGGACCCGAATCCCAATCCTTAAAGAGAGGAGAGGCGGACCTGAAGACACAAACTAACAGAACCGTAAAAACGATAAAACTGAAAAATAAACCTCAAGATTTAGAAACAATGCAAGTAAAGAATATTAGAAAACAAATGCATAAAAGAACAAAAGAAAACTAGAGATAAAGAAAGAGAGGGAGAGAGAGAGAGGAAAAGAGAGAGAGACAGAAGGAAGCTGGTAACTCTTCTTCCTCCATCTTCATCGTCTGACCCACCTGTTTCTCTGAACTCTTCTTCTTCTTCTTCATTCGATCTTCTTCGTCCACCTCCATCGGCTCCGGCTCCTCTTCCTCATCGCTCTCCTCCTCCTCTTCATCAGAGCTGGTACTGGATTCCCCTTCCTCATCATCATCCTCTTCCTCGTCGTCCTCCTCTTCCTCGCCTCCCCCGCTCTCCTCCTGCCGACCCTCTTCGTTCTCGTCCGCCCCGCTGAAGTCCGAGATCAGCAGAACCCGGAGTCCGTTACCGAGTTCAACGAACCTGCAGAGACCGAGAGCAGCTGGAGACCGAGACCAGAACCGGGACCGGAACCAGGACCAAGACCCACCTGTACTTCTTGGGGTCACTGGGGGACTTGACGATGTCCGGGTCTCCTTGCTCCGGCTCCACTCCTCCTCTTCCTCCTCCGGCCAGCATCACTTCCTGTGGAGACGGAGGCGGCGGCTCGCCCGGCTCCGGGTCGCCCGGCTGACTCGGACCGCCGGCGCCGCTCACCGACTTTTTGGTCTGAGGCATTTCTGAGTTGTGAGGCGGAAGCTGCACCTGCAGACGTTTGAGGTTTATGTTTTTAGTTTAATGTTGAGGAAAAGCTGCAGGTTTATATCAGGGGCGGAGCCAGAGGGGGCCTGGGGGCCCCGGCCCCCGATGACTGACATGTAACAACAGGCCATTCCTACACAGCAGAGGTGAGACCAAGTCAGTGGTGTAAAAGTCAGAGATTTTTTCAAGTCCAGTCTAAAGTCTTAATTTTAATGATTTGAGTCCAAGTCATGTGACTCGAGTCACTCCAGTGGTCAGCTGCACGTCATCACAGTCTGGACAGAAACCAGCAGACTGACGTTATCTCAGGTCAGTTTTTACTGGTTTCGTTTTCAGACCACCGACAGCGTGAGCAGCGTATCTACATGTTGTATGTCTGGCGTTTGTCCTCTGATGTGATTAACTGGAGCTGCTGGATCGTTTCTGTCTGACGGATCTGAACTTTAATTCTTTCCTTCCTCAACAGTCAGATGCTACACCTCTGTTTAACTACAGTATATTGTAGATCAACATCAAGTCAGATTCTGCCCCAGGCCTCATGCAGCCTTGGACCGGCCCTGCAGGATGAGTTCAATCTGCTGCACTGAGCAGAGATGAGCAACAAACTGAGATTAAATTGAATGTTTCTAATGTTTCTTTAGCAGCTCTAACATTTCTGTCTGTTGAGTTTTTAAAACACAGAAACTGTTTTGGTTGCTGGAGTTTATGGGACGAGAGTTTCAGATATTTTCCACATTAACTCTTTAGTATGGGCAGCGTGTAGAGATGGAAATGCCGCATAATTCTTTGTTCACAAAGATAAATCATTCTCTTCGCTCCTCAGAAAGCGACTACAAGTTATTCCTGCGGTTCATTGAGCTGCGCAACCAGAGCTAACACGGCGGTTTAAACTCTGACCTTGATCAAAACCTCTGGAAAGAAACTTGATTCCTCACAGGAAGTTGATGTAAATATCCATACAGGTCAGCCTGAGTCCAGTTTGAGTGAAAGGAGGCCTGAGATCTGAGCTGAGGTAAACTTCAGAGATAAAGCAGCAGCAGCACAGAGACGCCAACGGTGTGATTGGTCCGGCTTTAAATGCACAAACTATAAACCTATTTTCTATAAACCGATCTTTAAGGAATCAATCTGCTCGGCTAGTGAAAAGCTCAGAGCAACACAGACACTTTCAATCCAGCTAAAAAAAAATTAAGCGATATTTTTTTTATTATTATTTTCCTAAAAACAAAAACAAGCAGCATTTAGCCTGGCGGGGGTAAATAAAGCATGATGAGCTGCCAGGCTTATAATACACTGGGGGAAACCCTGATACATATACACACACATTTTATATATATATATCTCAGACTCGCGCTAGACTTTTTTGTTCTCCGTCATTTTGACGGACAGCATAAAAAATCCGTCATATGCTATTTTTATCCGTCAAATTCTAATCATATTGTCATAGGCTATTTAGCTGCAGTTTAGTTCATATTCACCCCGTTGAACCGAATCCAGATCATCGCACATTAAGCAGATGAACGCATCTGACTTTTTCTCCGTAGTAACAAAACCAGTGACTGTGGCCCCAATAACTTATAATAAATGAAATTAAACGGCTCCACTTTAATTAGCAGCACTTGACCTGCTGCGGTCTGAAGGCTCAGCCTCACTAACTCCTCCTGGTCGCATCTGCAGAGAAATCTGGTTCACCAGTCAGTTGATCTGTCTGATCCAAAGCGATCAACTGAACTCTGTGATTTTTTTACCCTGTGCGGTAAAAAAGGTTTGTGCTTTTTTTGCGTGGTTTCGCTTCCCTGAAACGAACAGAGGTTACGTCTGCCGCCCTCCTTCTGGATGCAGGTTGGTTATGTGAACAAAGAAGGACGAAGCTGAAGATGGTTTCCGATTCTGGAGATGGCAAAAGGGCGATTTTAGCCTAAAATCGAATTTTTTCCACAAAATTAGGTGGAAAAAATTCCACCTAATTTTTCACACCTTCCTCATCTTTAAACGACTCTAGTTTAAAAACTACAACACCTGGACTCTTCAAATCTGGACTGGATTATTCTGCTCTAATAGCAGAATAATTGAATCCATGTTTGGGATTTGTGAAACCTTTTTCTGATTTGTGAAACTTCACTTAACAGACCGCTGCAGAAGATCTTTCCTTCCAACAGCCATAACCATCTACAATAACTCTGAAGAATTAATGAGTTACACCAATATTTAATGTCCCTTTGGGATTAATAAAGTGGTTTTGAATCAGTATTGAATTTGAGAAAAACTGCATGGAACAAGTGTGAATAGTGAAGTTTAGATTGTGAATTAGCCCCGCCCCTGCTGGTCAATGCAGGTCAATGAATAAAGTTGAATTTGATCACCAGCAGATACAGTATGGGAATATCTTCCCCAGAGTACTTTAAAACATATTAAAACTTTCGGCCGAATTATTCACATTAACTTGTTGTTTTAAACGGAAATGTAAAGAATATTCCAACATGTCTCCCGGTGCTGGAAAATAAAAACTAATGAAAAATGTTGGATTTTCCTGCAGCAGTTTGGCGCGTCGCAAAAATACGACGTTGTAGTTGAATGAGAGCTCGAGATAGAAAGCAAAATTTCACGTTAATATAAGCCGATTTAAGAGCGGAGCTGCTAGCTTAGCTGCCAGAAAACAGACAGACAGCAACGGACTAGCAGTCGGAGCCGAACCTTAAACATCTTGGAAAACTGCAGCTCTAAAAGGACGAATTAACAAGAACTGGAATTGAACCAAGCTGTTAACTAACCCGCCTTAGCGACTCAGTCTGCTAACTAATCCTGTTAACCGCTAACTGTTTGAGCCGGCGCTTTCAGCCCGGTCCTAGTTTGGCTTTGTCAGCATGTCGGCAGCTCCGTGTTGGTTCTGAAATTCAGTTTGGACCTGTGGTACCGGCAGGAGGAAGACTTACCTGGATGAATGCTTGACAGATGCTGCTGAAGTTTCAAGTTGGTAGTTTAAGCGAAGCTGCGGCTGCGTCAAAGAAGCGCTCTGATTGGTCGAGAGCTCAAGCGGCTGCGTGATCAGCAGCCTCTTGTTTACAGTTTTATTCATTTTTAGGTACCTATTTCCTTTGTTTCCAGACCATGAAGTCGTCCGTATCATTTAAAAATAAGAAATAAAATACACAATGAAGTGAAGAAGACAACACATTGAACACAAAGCAAATAGTTATTCTAATATTTTAAAAAGCTCGAGGTACATTTTGTCGCTGTTACAGTTGATAGAGCTCTATTAAGACGCAAGTTGTTCCAAACACAAATAAAAACCAAACTGACATCGACACAAACATAAACAATATTCTAGAGAGAAAATAAAATTGTTGTTGAATATTGACATATGAACGGACGATGGAGGACTGGAGGACGTTATTATGATTTTTTTCTAAAATTTGCATAATTCATTATGAAGCACACAATTTTATCACAACATTCAGACTGACTATAACAGTTTTAGGGCTGATGCTGACAGTGTGTTTAAATTTTTCATAGAGAAATTTCTCCATGTCTCAAAACAGGGGCGCAGCCAGGAATCTTGGGGCCCCATGACAAAAAGTTAAATGGGCCCCCCACGCAGCTGCTGTTACAATTTCTTGAGTTTATCTGACTCATCAAATGCTTCACAATTTTAAAGCCTTGCTTTCTTTGGTCCAATACTGATAACTAGCACAATATTTACTGATCATGAATTTTACATCCAACAGTCCACATTCAGTTTGCAAGTATGTTGCTTAAATTTGTTCTATTAGTTTTAGATACTGAAATGTTTCTCCCCACCAGCAACAGTCAGAGGCAACATGCAAAATACACATAAAACAATCCACACTTCTCATAAAATGCTATGTAGTTGCATTTTATTAAAGCTGTAATACATAACTTTAATAAAAAATATGTTTTCTCCATATTTGTTAAAATTGTCACAATGTCATGACAGTTTGTTATAAGACAGATAATCTGTGAAAACAATCAATCTCCTCCACCTGAACTGCTATTGCTAGCTAAAGTAAAGCAACGTTCCGACCAAAACAACCAATCAGAACCAGGAGGAGGGTCTTAGCGCTGTCAATCAACCTCATTCACTCACTGCTAAATGTGCTAATGGTGGAGAAACAACTTATCATTACAGGAAAAATGTTTATCTGCTGTAATTGATAGCTATGCTAACTAGTCTGAGCATTCACAACAGGCTGCACCAGCTGCAGCATAGGGATGAGCAGCCACATGAGATTGTGATTGACAGCACTAAATCTCTCCTGTCTCTGATTGGTTGTTTCTAGAAAGAACTGGGAGAAAGCAGAGGAAATAGATTTTTCACAGATTATCTCTCATGCTATACTGTCACAACATAATGAGTTTTAACAAATATGTGAAAATATATTTTTTATAAAAGTGACAAACTGCAGCTTTAGTTTCACTAGGAGAGGAGAGAAGACGGGTCAGGAGGGACTAGAGCTGCTGCTGACTGACTCACCTGTTGTTATAGTTCAATATATGAATATGTTGCTAATTTCTTTCCTTAATTCATTAAATGTTAGTGAAATGGAGGCAAGCAGTCTGTAGCTAAGCTAACTATGCTAAATGGTTGATAATCACAGTCTACCCACCTCTCAGAGAAAAACTGGGTTATAAATTGACACTCTTGTTTTTTCTCTCTCTCTGTCTCTATTTTTTGAAAACCTAACTTTATTATATTTCTTAGCAGCATAGTAACAGCCACAGCCGTTCTTGTTTTCCACTGTCTGCTGCTGAACACCTGAAGCTCCAAGCAGGAAGAAACCATTTCCTGCAGATCCAGGAGGTTCAGGGTGAATATGTGCATTTTGGTCTGGGAGGGAGAACATTTGATTTTTACTGCTAAAAACAATCTTAGAAAACACAATATGACTAATTTTGTTATTGACAGGGCCCCAATTTTTTTTTCTATGAAAATAAATAAATAAATTGTGGAGGGCCCCCTGTTGGTCAGGGGCCCTTAGAACTGTCATAACGTTTCCCCCTGCTCAAAAGTGACCTTCTTCCTCCGACTCATTATACATTAGAATTTAGCTACAAGGGCAAATAGTGCGCAGTGGGAAATTAAGTTCCCTTATTTTATTTAAAATACAACACTGAAAGTGGCTCATCCATAAATTTGGGTGACATCATATCTGAGCTGCTTAGTACTTCCTTTATGTGCTGATTGGAGCATTTCGTGGCCACAGTCATTTTTGAGAAATCATCTGCAGGCCAGGTTTGAAAGTTAGTTTAGTTTAATTAGCTCAGCTGTGCCTGGAGGGACTGAATAAATGTTTCCTTTACGCTCTAATAATCAGACAGAGTAATTTATTACAACTGTAATCAAATCAGTCTGGGTCCAGGTTCGGTGGCTCCTCCTCCTTGGCAACGTAGCTGTCACCATGGCTACCGTGCTACATGACCAGTTATTTTATTTTGAAAAGAACCGGTGCAGCAACAGCTCACCTGTCAGAACCCCGATCACACTGGTACATTTTGGAGAAACTGGATCTCAACAAAACTTTCCCTTCATCATCCCTTAAAAACAGAGGATCTAATATTTGGACCCACAGAGACAGAAGAACCGACCTCATTCCTAACAACCTGCTGATCCTCACCAAATTCTTCATCCACTCCTGTAAAAGGGAAAAACAGAAAACCTGACTTTTAATGGACAAACATTTCAGAACCTTAAAACTGATGAAAAACAAGCAGGGAGTAAATACAGCTCTATAATGACCTGCATTTATTTCTTTTTCTGTTTGGTTTTATCGTTCTGCTATCCCTCTGTTTGATGTCTGAAATTTTATTTATTTATACTTTTATTTTACTTTTTTTATTGTTATCTTATAATTATATGTGCCTTAAGCCTGTCAGACTTGATTTCCTCATGTATGTACATGTTACGTGATCTTGTACAATTGTTCGAAACGTTTAATAAAATAAAGAACCCGGTCAGGTTGGGCCCATATTTATGACATCATCAGTGCTCACTCCATCAGCTGCTTTCCTATTGGATGAAGCTACATGTGAAAAAGACCTGTTTGGATTCACGACAAAGTCAGAACCTGGATCCCGGTCCGAACAGAACCGAAAGAAGACGTGTTTTGATGAAAGACTGTGGTTTTTATTATACTAAGAATCATCTACAATATACAAACATTCACAATATTTTGTACAATCACTTTGTGCTTCTCCGGAAGGAGCAAACCGTAAGACAACAAGTTCACAGAATTAGTCATAAAAATAAGTTCATACTCAACAACGGTATATTTAGCTCTAACTCTATCATTTACAGTTTCACCTCAAAATAAAATAATACAATATTATTGTTTATTCTTAACGGGGGAGATGGAGGAACCCTTACAGCTGGACAGGTTATTAATATCATGGTAATTATATTTAACACTCACACACACCTGATCATGTGAAACACACTGCAAACATGGCGGCTACAAGACAACACCTGCTAAACGGGCGGAGCCTCCTCACGCTCCAATGATTGACTAAAAACAGCTTCAGAGTGACGCCATCATGAGGCTCGGCTGCAGGCTGAGAGGAACCGTCCGGTCCGGACCGGACCGGACCGGACCGGACCGGACCGGGATGGACCACGAACCGGATGAACTGGCCGGAACTGTTCTTTCCTGAGCTGAACAGTCTGGAATGATCTGACCCACTTCAGGCAAAACTGCGGTGGACTGACTCGGGTCTGGATCGACTTTTATATCTCTTCACATGACGAGTCTGGATGCTGGAGGTCAGATGGAGACTAATCAGTGCTGAGTTTAATGTTCAGCAGGCGACTCGAGTTAACGAGGACTCATGGCTTGGCAGGTGACTCGTTGAACGATGAGTCAATGTTCAGCTGGTGACCATTAATGTCAAGTTTAGAAGTTGAGAATATGGGAAATGTCTCTGTCCGGTGCTACTGTCAGAGGTCAGAGGTCAGAGCGGGGGTGGGGGCACAGGAAAAGTGGGTAAAAAAAACGCTAGCCAGAACAGGAGACTTGACAGGTATGCAGGTGACTCATATTGACCTGTAGTTGTACCTCTCGGTGTTTGGCCTACTTCGTTGTTTTCCTGAGCAGAGTGGAGCTCATTGGGCCCATCAGGTGTTAGAAGGTTTTCTGCTGTCAGCCTCATCATGGCTTTAACTGCAGCTGGACGTTCTGGTCGCATCGGGGTTCAGGACGTTCCAGCGGTTCAGTGGAAATACAAAAATCTTGGGAGGTGCGGACACAGAAAGGACAGCAGCCACTAAGTGCTACTCATCTGTACGGTCTGCAGGGGGCATTGTGGGCTGTCCTAAACTGATTCGCTACTGTCATTTGAATGCAGAACCAATGGACCGGCCAGGTTAAGGCGGGACGGGACCTCCAGCGGTCAGCCGGCCTCAGGTACACGGACGAAGCGGTTTCCTGGATGTCAGCAGGAGTGATAACTGACGGCTCACAAACGTGGACTGAAGCAGAGCGGGTGTGGAGGAATGTCTCAACAGTCGGAATATCGGATCTTTTTATGTCACCTACAGCTCAGGGTGGGGGGAGGTGGACCGATGATCAGCAGCATTTCTGAGGTAGCTGGGCAGGCTTGTCGGTCAGTCTGGTGGTCTTAGATCCAGGAGCTACTGGTGCCTCCACGTCCACGCGTTCAGACATCTTTACACAGATGATGTCTACCAGGCGCTCAAAAACCTGACGCACATTGATGTTCTCCTTGGCACTCGCCTCATAGTACTCAAACCCTGCAGGAGACAGGCAAAGGTCACACCAGAAGTCTCCAGTCTGTGGTTGGAAAGCCTGGTTTACCAAACTTTGACCTGTGATGTTTCTGCTGAAAATATTTCTAGAAATGTTTAGTGGAAGGTCTCTGAAAAGGTCTTACTGGGTCAGTAATTGCTCAAAATCTCTAAAAGTACCACTTGGCGTACCTCCAGTCCTCCAGAGGTACCATCCTGCAGCTTTCAGGGTTCATTCCCACCAGTCCCGTTCAGTCCGCTTTAACCCAACTCCAGTCCGTCTGCCTAGTCAAAGTTCAGTTTGGTTGGTGAGGTGTGAATGCTAACCAACCTCTGAACTCTGGTCCTTCAAACCTCGGTCTGGGTTCGGTTGAAGTGAACTCTGGTTTGGCTTGAATGTGAACGCCAAGCGGACCAGAGACCGCTCCAAAAACAGGAAGTGAACTACAGCACAGTGTATTCTGGGTAAATACAACCAAAGCTAACGTGCTAGCCTTGCGCTAGCAGCAGAAATGGCTCCTGGTCTTCAGCCAAAGACTAAAGAGAAATCCTCCAACACTAAAATCTGACGCCTCCATCTTGTTTCCATCTGGTGAAGAAGGAAGTTGCTCTCAGTGTCTTCAGAGGTTTTTGTGTCATTTCCTTCAGTGGTTCTTGGTGCAGCGCCCCCACAGGCCAGGAGGGGAACAGGTTGGTTTGACTCAGAGCAGAGAGAAAGAGAACTGGATTTTCAGCCATTTGGTTCAGGGATGTCTCTAAAAGCTGCAGGATAGTACCTTAGGACCTGGTCCCCTGGTTGACTGACATCAAACTGAAAACACTGTAGATCACTATTGAGACAATAAAGTATTCAGGAATGCCCTGATAACAAATTATCCTGACTACTGTGAGTTATTATTTCCTTCTAAAACTAACTAATGCACACCTAGCTGGTCTGCCAGGTGTTTTCCTTTCTCAGGTGGTACCACTCTCTCCTCATCCATGTCACACTTGTTGCCCACCATGATGACCTGGGCGTTGTCCCACGAGTACGTCTTGATCTGGGTGGCCCTGTGGACACAGAGCGACAGCTAGCTGGAAGCGATTCACACCTACTGACATCACGATGCAAGCCAGGATCTGACCAATCCCCTACCAGTCCTGGACCGCATTGAACGACTCCTCGTTGGTGATGTCATACATGAGGATGAAGCCCATGGCTCCTCGGTAGTAAGCCGTGGTGATGGTGCGATAGCGCTCCTGCCCCGCGGTGTCCTGAACACAAACAGGAAATGAAAGGACCATTCGGGTTCTGGTTCTGGTCTAATTCCTGGTGGACATAAAGACCTCCAGAGACGAGCTTTCAAGAAGCATCAAGACGTGGCGCCTGAACCAGGGGCCCCGCTCCCAAACCAAACTAATGGAGCCCAGAGCTAGAATGGCCTGAGAGTAAAACACCTGCTGCAGCGTCATGGCGATGACTAAAGCTCCCATGATGCTCTCCTCCAGGAACGACTGCAGCTGCTCCACACATCTGAGGATTCAGTCTATTTTTACTCCTCACACGGCTGTTACACACACGCAAGCCTACCCACACAAACACTTACACACACACACACACACCCCAACACACACACAAACACATGCCTACATCCCTGCATATCTGCTGGATCTCCATGCGTTCAGCCTAACACGTGTCCCTTTAATTATCTCCAAAGACGACGCCGTTTAAGTCTGTTTTTGTCTTTATCTCTGTGTGAGTGAAGCAGTAGGGAAGTGAGCATGAAGACTTGTTGCCATGGCAACAACATACCTACCAAAGACCAGCACAGCAGCGAGCAACTCTGTCACAGCAGAAAAACATGTCTCAATCCACACAGTTGGAGGTTCCTACTGAGAGCTCCTACTGAGGGTTCCTACTGAGAGTTCCTACTGAGGGTTCCTACTGAAGTTTCCTACTGAAGTTTCCTACTGAGGGTTCCTACTGAGAGTTCCTACTGAGGGTTCCTACTGAAGGTTCCTACTCAGGGTTCCTACTGAGAGTTCCTACTGAAGGTTCCTACTGAGGGTTCCTACTGAGAGTTCCTACTGAGGGTTCCTACTGAAGGTTCCTACTGAGGGTTCCTACTGAGAGTTCCTACTGAGAGTTCCTACTGAGGGTTCCTACTGAGAGTTCCTACTGAAGGTTCCTACTGAAGGTTTCTACTGAAGGTTCCTACTGAGAGTTCCTACTGAAGGTTCCTACTGAGGGTTCCTACTGAGGGTTCCTACTGAAGGTTCATACTGAGGGTTCCTACTGAGAGTTCCTACTTAGGGTTCCTACTGAAGGTTCCTACTGAGAGTTCCTACTGAAGGTTCCTACTCAGGGTTCCTACTGAGAGTTCCTACTGAGGGTTCCTACTGAAGGTTCCTACTGAGGGTTCCTACTGAGAGTTCCTACTGAGGGTTCCTACTGAAGGTTCCTACTGAGAGTTCCTACTGAAGGTTCCTACTCAGGGTTCCTACTGAGAGTTCCTACTGAGGGTTCCTACTGAAGGTTCCTACTGAGGGTTCCTACTGAAGGTTCCTACTCAGGGTTCCTACTGAGAGTTCCTACTGAAGGTTCCTACTGAGAGTTCCTACTGAGGGTTCCTACTGAAGGTTCCTACTGAGGGTTCCTACTGAAGGTTCCCACTGAAGGTTTCTACTGTAGGTTCCTAGTGAAGGTTCCTACTCAGGGTTCCTACTGAGAGTTCCTACTGAGGGTTCTTACTGAAGGTTCCTACTGAGGGTTCCTACTGAAGGTTCCTACTGAGGGTTCCTACTGAGGGTTCCTACTGAAGGTTTCTACTGAAGGTTCCTACTGAGGGTTCCTACTGAAGGTTCCTACTGAGAGTTCCTACTGAGGGTTCCTACTGAAGGTTCCTACTGAGAGTTCCTACTGAGGGTTCCTACTGAGAGTTCCTACTGAGGGTTCCTACTGAAGGTTCTACTGAGGGTTCCTACTGAGGGTTCCTACTGTAGGTTCCTACTGAGAGTTCCTACTGAGGGTTCCTACTGAAGGTTCTACTGAGGGTTCCTACTGAGGGTTCCTACTGTAGGTTACTACTGAGAGTACTTACTGAGGGTTCCTATTGTAGGTTCCTACTGTAGGTTCCTACTGAGAGTACTTACTGAGGGTTCCTATTGTAGGTTCCTACTGTAGGTTCCTACTGAGGGTTCCTACTGAAGGTTCCCACTGAGGGTTCCTACTGAAGGTTCCCACTGAGGGTTCCTAGTCCTCCTTTCCCTATTCATTCTGAAGTAAGTCTCATTCAGCCTATGGCTGCACTCCAAACTGAAGCTCCGCCCTCCAACCTGCAACCCGCCCCACCAGTCAGAAGCTCCTCCGTGTTCACGATTAAGCTCCGCCCCCTCCTCACCCAGATCTGCAGCTTGATCCTCTTGTCGTTGCGGTAAACGGTCTTGACCTTGAAGTCGATGCCGACGGTGCTGACGAAGGAGTTGCTGAAGGAGTCGTCGGCGTAGCGGAACAGGAACGACGTCTTCCCAACGCTGCTGTTCCCGATGATCAGCAGCTTGAACATGTAGTCAAAGTTCTGGTCGGATCCGTCCCGTTGGCCGTAGCGCTGGTCTGCCTTCGCCATCTGGGGGCGCAAGAGGACAAGTCATATGATCGCTGTATTGACGGCCACTTCTACCAGGCATAACATTACGATCACCCATTACCTGCCTGCAGCAGAACTTCCTGTTTCCCTGATTAATGAAGGAAAACTGGTCAGAACTGCTGATGATTCTGATGCCGGGACAGGAAGTGGTCGGTCTGCAACAGGAAATGGTCAGACTGGTATCTGGTGTGGGTTGAGCTGGTTCCTGAGGAGGAAGGTCCAGTTGGACCTCATGTCAGGAAAGTTGTGCTGTGTTTGGTTCTAGAGACGAACCCTTTTATACCTGCTTTCATTAGGCTGCTGAATTACTTCATGGTTTTAGTTACATGACAGCAGCTTGTAAATGTTTTTATAAATGGTTTTAGTTTGCCGTCTGCAAAGTCGTTACTGTAAACAAGTTATTGTTTGGCAGTTAATCAGGATAAAATATATTGTTTTGTAGCTATTTTGTCCCTATATTTTAAAATATTTTAGTTTAATTACACTCTTTTTATTATTATTAAACTTTGCTAAATAGATGTGGGATTGATTGTAATAGCTGTGTAATATTAGTGTTTATTAATCATATCCTATCAGTTCAGTGACACATTGTGGCTGATATTTAATAAAGTCTGTCATACAGCAGATTCATGCACAAAAAAGAGTCACACTGATCTGTATTAGTCTTTAATTTAATTCCAATAAAAACCTATTTACTGTTTTATTCTTACAAACCTCTGTATTTAAAATATTTTAACAGGTAGGATATTCTAGTAAAGGATTAGTGCAAACATCTACAGCTTTTCATTTTAAACAGGTAGATATTCAGATGAAGGAAGTCATCTTCTTGTGGTTTCGTCATGGATAGAAATTGTTCCGATGCTAAGCTAACCATAACTGCTAAGCTTCCACTTGAGTCACTCAAATATTGTTATTCAATATATTTAACATTAACAACCCGCTATAGTTTTCTGACTGTAAACATGACGGTAGCAGCTTTGGACGGGTAGCACAGACAGATAGACTTAGCTATCTATCCGTGCTACTGTAGGAAAATCTGACGAGGTAGCACAGATTGTCAGAACACCAGAACCATGAACACCTGAGGAACATTGTGTAGTCGGATTGGACCCTGAGCTCAGAACTCCACAGGTGAACCTGAAGCTTACATGCTTGCAACCAGGCAACTGGGCAACAAGGCAACCGGGCAACCAGGACACCAGCAGGAGATGTGCAGATGTTCCTGCTGAAGCGTCAGATGAACATTTGTCTGGTGGTTTCCAACCGTCATGGAGTCCAGAGGTTCTGACTCAGAGGTTCTGATGGTTCTGGAGGTTTTGACTCAGACCAGAACTGTACCGCCATCATGCATTCTTTAGGTGAAACTCCGGTCATGCGACTGATCAGTGCCTTGTTGTCATGGACACCAGCTGGATCCATCCCATCAGAACCATGACCTGGTTCTGATGCAGGACTCTCAGGAGGTTCCGGACGCTCGGTCCCACCTGAGCACCGTCACCATGGAGACAAGCTCAGCAGCAGCTCAGCGGTTTCCTAGTGAAAACAGGAAGCTGTTTCAGAACCGAGTCCGAACCCGCTGGGTCACTGCGGTTCTGGTTGGGTTCTGCAGCTGGAGCAGCTGGACCCATCAGAGCACGAGGTCACCTGTCCACCATCAACTGGTTCTGGTTCTCTAAACCTAGAGACAGAAACGTCTGCAGAAGTTCTGATGGGTCAGCTTGATTAGAAGGTTCTGTTCTGTACTGGTTCTGGGGCTGCAGAGACCAGAACCCTGCAGAAAGCACCAACAGAACCAACAGAACCGCGACCAGACAGAATCAGGTTCTGATCCAGATTGTTTGGATCAGAGAAGATCAGACTCCACCCTGGGTTCGGTTCGGTTCTGGTTCGGTGTAGATGTGCGGCGGGCTCACCTCAGCTGGGCGGGTCCGATGCGCGCTCCCTGCAGCAGAATAAAACCCAGAGCGGTTCCGGACCGGAACACAATCAGAACCAGCAGCTCCGCTTCAGCCGAACCGAGTCGCTCTTCGCGCGCGCGCGGCTTCACGCGGACCTGCTGAATGGTGAGAGGCGGCAGCCAATCAGAGAGCGGCTCCGTGCCGCGCGCGGTGACTCATGGCTGCTCCGGAGTCCATCTGAGGCACGCGCACGCGCTCACGCGCACGCGCGGGTTGAGACTGAAGATGAAAAAAAAAGAGAAACAGAAGCAGAAAATGGAAGAAAGAAAAACCTGAGAAAAATAAAGTAAAACATGTTTAGAAATAAACAGGAAACGAACCGAAAAGTTCAAACCGAGACAGAAACGATCAGATGTTCTGGACGGGTTCAGTCCGGACTTAAAGGAAAATGTTCCTGATCAATATCTGGATTATTAATCACACACTGAGGAGAAAAATGCCACGAACGAACGAACGAACGAACGAATGAATGAATGAATGAGTCTAACTGTTGGGGCGCCAGCTGTGAGTTGAACATCAGAACCAGGAAGTCTTGATGGAGGTTTCCCTTAAAGGGCCGGTGTCGAGTAAAAACAATTTTTAATCTTTAGATTATGTTTCTCCCAGGAGTGTCACTTTGATTATTTCATGATTGAGAAGTCTTTTAATCTCCATGGCAACCATTCACCTGGGTGGCCGTAGCCCCGCCTTCAAAGCGCCGCTCCTCCCCCTCTCAGCTCCTTCAGACTAGCCAGCAGCAGTTAGCAAACAGCTGCTATTATAGGAGCTGCTGATCAGATCAGCGCTGGTAGAAACATTAAAGGGTTAATAGAGGAGCCATGTTGGAATGACTTCCTGGAGGCGGAGCTTCAGGAAGAGCAGGAAGTCTTAAAGAGACAGAGGCCCAATTTCAAGATGCTAAATCAGGAAGTAAAAATTCTGATATAACATTTTTATAGGTAACATAGTTACTTGATTATGCTTAAATCATTTTATAGCATGTATAATTATATGTTTTGTTCTATCATGTATGTAAATGTGATGTTGTGAAGCACTTTGCTCAGCTGAGGTTGTTGTAAATGTTGACCTGGAAAACAGATAATTATGCTTCTTTAAGGAGTAGAATTATTATAATTATTGTAATTATAGAATATTTGGCATCAAGGATAAAGCCCCCCCCCCCATGTCAAGGTTATAACATCAGTTTAATCAGCAGCTGTTGTTTAAAAAAGAAGCAATAACAAAATGGTCAAATAAATAAATAAACTAGGTCTTCTTGCACCGTTTGTGTTGGTTTTTAATCACCAAGAGAATCAGTCTGGTTCCAACTTTTGTCATTTAAGCCTGACAATTAAAAGTCACCAAACAGGTTTCCAACACGTTGTGTGTATTTATGATTTTTCATTGCTGATATCAGAGGATGGAAGCTGCTGACAGCAGGACACAAACAATTAAGACTTACTGAAAGGATGAGAGTATAGGCTTTCTGGAAAATCACATTATAATGTCAAATATGACAGATTACTTAATAAAAGAAATTTCTACACTCTATCACATATAACAATCTTTGAGAATTTGGAAACATTTGCTCTTTATTTGCCAAAGTTATGAGGAGGAAACTAAATATTTCAGCTGCCTGAAATGACCTGTTCCCTGTTCAACGCTCTTTGGGGGGAACGGATTATTTCAGGCAGCTAAAATAATTGGTTCCCCCCTCATAACTTTGGCAAAGAATGAGCAAATCTTACCAAAATCACGAGATTTATTGTTGATGAAGAATAAGCACAGTTAAAGACTTGCTGGTAAATTAATTTGTTCCCATGTTATTAGAGGAGGAACAGAAGTCAAAGGTCGGACCCGCCTCTCTGGTTGCAGTACGCGCTCACGACACAGGGGGGCAGACAAGACCGGTTCCCTGAACTTTAATGAGCCACAGTCTGAGCCGCTTCCTGTCGCCGGGTGGCGCTGTTTCCGCCTCCTGACGCAGAAGAAGAACGCAGAGCGCGCTGATTGGCTGCAGTCGGGGGCGTGCAGCGGAGAGCACAGATGGCGGCGGTGACCAGAAGATCCTTCAGCGCTCTCAGAGTTCTGGTGAGGAGCAAACCGAGCCGGAACCACGCCGAAACGAACCCGAACCACACTGGAACCCAACCAGGCCGCTCTGCTTTTTAGCGCCTGCGCGGCTGACGCTAAAAGCTGCTGGTGACGCAGGCATTACGTCACTGCGGTGCTAACTGAGGCTAACTGGGTTGTGATGGTCTGGGTCCGGGTCGGTTCCGTTCTGGAGCAACGGACAGCGGGTTCTGTCTGTCCCGAACCGAACCGGTGGGCTCCCCTGAGCTGCTGGTTCCGGTAGAGTCCAGTGGTTGATGGTGCATTCATGTTCTGTCAGAGGTTCTGCTGCTGACGGCTCGGTCCAGTTGGATCCCAGCCTGAAGAAAGCAGCAGCTGTTGGTCATAATGTTCTGCCTGCTCTGGGACGTGGAGAGGGTTCCGTTAGAACCCGAACCCAACTCCGGATTTATCCAGTCAGTTTTTCCAGAACTTTTCCAGGTTCTGCTCAGATTCTCCCACTTTGTTTAGATCTTTAGTCCCTGATCTTCAATCCGGTTCTGGGAATCACTTCATAGAACCAGAACCGGAAGAAGGTTGGGACTGGACCCGGAGCCGGTACCGGACCGCTGAGGCCCGGATCTTAAAACAACAGCAACGAGGGAAACCCTGAGATGAAACTATGACAACAGCAACAAACAGCAATCTGATCATACCGATCAGGAGGGAGTTGACCCATTGCAGGCACGGCAGTGAATGTTGCCATGGTGATGCCAGATGCCCTCCCAGGCCGGCCCACAGGAAGCGGTGGAATCATCAGATAATTGAAGCGTTTCACTCAAACGTTGGAAGTCCAGAAAGTTTTCACATCGGGGCAATAAATGAATAAATGAAGCTGCAATATTCAGAGAGCAACTAGGAGACGTGTCGACGTTCAATCTGCCCGACGGAGGAATTTAAAACCTCAAATTAAAATCATGTTAATATGTATAAGCTGGTTTTGGGGTCAGGGTAGTTCCTGGAGGTTTTCTCTCCAAGACATTTTCCTGAGGTCCATTTGAGATCAGGAGCAGATTGTTGTTTCTAACTGAACCGTTAATCACATCCCACTGAAATCCAGTTCTGGTTCTGACCCGGTGACTGTGGTTCTGGTTCTCTCTGCCAGCTGACCCAGCAGTACCGCCGGAGGAGTTTTGGACCCCAGAACCTGAGGCTGAGCAGAACCGAATCGGCGCCGTCCAGATGGGCCGCGTCGCTGCAGACGTCCTGCAACAGGACGCTGCAGACCACCGTGGGTAAGTCCAAACCGGTTCCAGTCTGGGTCATCCCCCGTCCTGGAGGATGCAATAGCTATGGCGACCTGCAGCCACAACAACGGCGGCTGACGGCGTCTCTGTCCCGCAGAGCGGCGCCGACCCGTGGTCCAGTTCAAGCTGTCTGACATTGGAGAGGGCATCATGGAGGTCACGGTCAAGGAGTGGTAGGAACCAGGCCCGGTTCTGCTGGGCCGCAGCAGCTTCCATTAGCTTCTAATAGCTTCCATCGGCTCCCATTAGCTCGCACTAGTTCCTGTTACCTTCCTTTAGTTCAGGTTTGCTAATCACATGAAATCTTTGAAGTCATGTGACCTCCTGACCAGCCGTTCCACCTGGTCTCACCTGTCTCAGGTACGTGAAGGAGGGGGACAGGGTGTCTCAGTTTGACAGCATCTGCGAGGTCCAGAGCGACAAAGCGTCCGTCACCATCACCAGCCGCTACGACGGCGTCATCAGGAGGCTGTACTATGAAGCCGACGCCACCGCCCTGGTGGGCAAGCCGCTGGTGGACATCGAGACGGAGTCTGCATCAGGTGAGGTGCCGCCGTCCGTTCCGCCCTGTCCCGTCCGTCCCATCGGGACCACTAGTCTCTGACGTCCGTCCCCCAGAGCTGAGCCAGGAGGATGTGGTGGAGACGCCCGCCATGGCCCGTGAGGAGCACACCCACCAAGAGATCAAAGGTCACAAGACCCAGGCCACGCCCGCCGTCCGCCGCCTCGCCATGGAGAACAACGTGAGTCCGTCCCCAGGTCCCTGTCCATCGTGTCCGTCCCGTCATTCCTGAGCCGATATGGCGGCTCTGACCGCCAGATGATCCAGAGATGGACCTGAGGAGTCTGTCCGCGGCGGACAGGAGGTCCAGAGCAGGTATGTGATGTCTCTGCTGCGTCCCCTCAGATCAAGCTCAGTGAAGTGGTGGGGACGGGGAAGGATGGACGCATCCTGAAGGAGGACATCCTGAACTTCCTGGCCAAGCAGACCGGCGCCATCTTGCCTCCAGCTCCGCTTTTCCAGGAGGTCCAGACGCCAGGCCCCGCCCCCGCCGCTGCACCGCCCCTCAGCGCCCCAGCTGCGGTCAGACCTCCACCTGCGGCCCCAAGACCCGTCTTCACCGGGAAGGACGTGACAGAGCCGCTCAAAGGTCAGACCCGTTGGACCAGAACTCGGTACCGGGTCATGTGACGTCAGCTGGGTCATGCGGCTTCCTTGTTTGTCTGCAGGTTTCCACAAAGCCATGGTGAAGACGATGACAGCGGCGCTGAAGATCCCTCACTTTGGTTACTGTGACGAGGTCGACCTGAGCCGATTGGTTCTGCTGCGGTCCGAACTGAAGCCGGTCGCCGAGAGACGCGGCATCAAACTCAGCTACCTGCCCTTCTTCATCAAGGTGAGCGCATAGCTCAGACCGCAGCTGGTTGGCTAACGAGCGGAGCTGCTGGTTGGTTCAGCGATGTTGTGATTGGCTGAACTCTCTCTCAGGCCGCCTCCCTCAGCCTGCTTCACTTCCCCATCCTGAACTCCACGCTGGACGAAGGCTGCCAGAACATCACCTTCAAGGTGAGGCGGTCAGCAGGGCCCGTGTGGCAACGCATTACTGACACGGCTACATGTCGCTGACGCTGCGTCTCGGCAGGCGTCCCATAACATCGGCGTTGCCATGGACACCAGCCAGGGCCTGCTGGTCCCCAGCGTGAAGAGCGTCCAGCTGCTCAGTGTTTTCCAGGTGGCCCAGGAGTTGACCCAGCTGCAGGCGCTGGGCGCCGCTGGCCAGCTGGGGACAGCCGAGCTGAGCGGGGGAACCTTCACTCTGTCCAACATCGGATCGGTGAGTCCGCCGGGCTTCCCGACTCCAACCAGGTCCGACCCGGTCCGACCGCTCTGTGTTTCTGTCTCAGATCGGAGGGACGTACGCCAAGCCGGTCATTCTTCCTCCAGAGGTCGCCATCGGAGCACTGGGGAAAATCCAGGTTGGTTCCAGAACCGGCTGAAGTGTTGGTCCAGACCGGGGTCAACCCTTCAGGCGGGGTCACATGGAGGCCATGAGCGCCCTCAACTGGAGGCAGTAAAACTATTCCAGCTGCGGGCGACGAATCCTCCTGAAGATGAAAACCTGATCTGATTTAATAATTGCTCAGCAAACGGTCCTCAGTTTTCATCATGAAACGTGTGAATGATCTGACCCTAGCAGCCAGGTGAAACCAGGTGTTCCTGATCCGCCAATCAGAGCGAGGATCCGTCCGGGGGGATTCTGATTGGTTCTCCAGGTTTGATTGGTGTTTCCTTCCAGGTTCTGCCGCGGTTCGGCCCAGACGGTCAAGTGAAGGCAGCCCACATCATGAAGGTGAGCTGGTCAGCAGATCACCGCCTCATCGACGGCGCCACCATGTGTCGCTTCTCCAACCTGTGGCGGGAGTACCTGGAGAACCCGGCCAGCATGCTTCTGGACCTGAAATAGACACTTTTACCCATCAGCCCCGGGGAGGCCGGCCCCTCGAGCCCACGGCCCCGCCCATTCCACTCCTTCACTTCCTGTTTGTGTCTGAGGCCTTCCTGTCGCTCCGTAGCTTCCTTGTTGCCTTTGAGCAGGACCCTGGGGGGCGGTTACCATGACGACCAAGCAGACACCGGGAGATCCAGAATCATTCGGCAGGAGAACCGGACCGGTTCCCCACACCCACAGGTCCAATTCACATGACCTGACCAGCTGACCTTTCAGGGTCCGCCCCCTCTTTCTGTTGCACTGGAACTAGTGGGGGCCGCATAACCGTGGTTACGGCTGGCGTCCCATGTTGGTCCTTCATGTCCCGCGTGTCTTTGGTGCTTCCCCGGGTCAAAGGTCAGCTGCAAAGTCTGGCCCGGTGGCTCTGGGACCTGGAGGGCGCAGTAGGACCCGGTTTGCCTCAACGGGTTGGGAGCCGGGCTGGTTCAGAACCAGAGCGTCTCCTGATGATGGGGTGGTCGGTGTCGCCGCCCTGCTGGCAGCTCCAGGGTCCTGCTCCGGTCACATTCATTAAAGCTTTTCTATGTTTAGTGGGAAGATCTCAATAAAGCTGCTGAAAACACTTCCTCTCTGGTTCTGGTTCTGGTTCTGGTCCAACAACAAGGAGACTCTAGTTTTACACAGACTAACCCTTGAACACATTCCTACAGGAAGCAGTTGCAGTCAGATCCTTTCGGGTCACGTGACCCAGTCTATTCTTGGCCAGCAGATCGGAGGTTGGGTTGCAGCATGAAGGACGGCGGCAGAGCTCCAAGGTGAGAATCAGAACTTTTACTAACAGTCTGGGTTCCAGAACCGGCCAACCGGACTCTGGTTCTTCAGAGACCCAGATAAAACAGCATGCTGGTACCGGAGGTCCAGTTTAAAACTGGATCACAGAAGCCGAGCTGCTCACATTTCCAGCAGTTTGTGGTTTTTAAAGGGCCAGAATCACGTAAAATCTTTCCTTCACGTTTTTAGAGTTGCTTTGATTCAACCTCCCAGCTGTTAAACACCTAGGTGGACTTAGCCCCGCCTTCCAGACGCAGCTCCTCCCGACTAGCCAGCAGCAATTAGCAGTGACTGCTAGTGCGATGCAATGTCAATAACGTGTCTATATGATGAGGATGCAAATGAGCCGATCAAACGTGTTTAATTTTAGTTTCATCATCAAGACTCACTTTCTGAATCCAGATTCAATGATCAGCTGATTGCTGGGACGGTTTGGTTCCGCCTTGCAACCAATCACTGTGTCAGCCCTAGCAACGGGGTCTACTGCCTAGCAACGGGGTCTGTTTCCTCTCAGTCACTATCAGCAGGTCAATCTCTGATTTAGGACTGGACTGGGAGCTGTGGGAGAAATGGGAGAATCCTGCAGCCTGGTTCTCAGCCCCGTAGACATGAATACGTAGACGCCTCATTGAGCGGACTGGCTCGTTGCTGCTATATGTCACAGCGTCCACCATATTGAATATGATCTACAGTATGTGCCATTAAGCTAACATAATTGTACTGAACAAAAATCTAAAGGCCTCATGTCAGATGTTGTTGCCATGTGGAGTTAACTGTAAATGAGCATTGCTGACATTTTATTGTACCAAAGTAATATTTCTTTTGAACTGTGTATAATATTTAATCCAACTTCCTGTCAGTGAGCGTTACTCAGTGAGTTGTTGTTTTACTCGGTGCATTGTGGGACATGTCCACTGGGTGGTCAGACGAAATGAGCAACAGCTGGACAATCCTTGGTCTGGACAATAAAAGGCCCCAAAATGTCACATTATGTCAGAAGTCAGAAAGCCTCAGATGTTATGTGGGAGCCGTTGGCATATTGGATGCAGGACGTCGTACCGACGGTCCGATAATGGTCCGTTATCGGACCGTTGGCCCTTTAAGAGTTGGTTTCCAACAGACCGGCTCTACTGCAGATCCTCCTCATCCTCGTCTGACCGCTCAACACCAGACGGCCACATCGGCTCGTCCGTCTGAGGATCGGCTCAGACCAGCGACACTCAGCTGATGAGACTATTGGTCTGAACAACAGACGCATCAAACCTCAGACTGTCTGTAACCGCCTACGGGAAGCCAACTGGGTCAGAATCAGATTCCTCAGCCTGACCCCGATCAGGACTGTCGATCCGCTACAAACGGCCGAACCACGATGTCATCGATGCTGATATGAAGATCAGTAATTACTGAAAATGTATTTTGAGTTTCTCTATATATTGCGTAACCCAAATGTTCATAAAACTCTTATATTTGACACGGGGCTTTATATTTTTGTTCAGTGTAAATGGACTTAACTTTATAAAGCATGGTTGTACAAAGTATTTTAAGTTAATGCTTGTCATTAACACATTCTGTCACACCCTAATATATTTGGGAATTAAAGAAAGCACTAAAGACAATATTTCTAACTTTTTGATGTGATTAATTGTTTAAAGAGCACAGTGTTATATTTGGTACAGCTGATTCTCATCAATCCTTTTTATATTGACATTATGAAGACACACACTGGAGTGTATTCATGAACATAAAAACACACAAAAAGTAAAAGAAAAAAGGTGTACATTAAATACAGATTTATCTGTACTGCCAACACCGGGTTCAGTCTGCTGGTCAAACTGGGAGCAGTCCAGTGACGTCCTGGTGGCTAAAGCCAAAGATAAAAGACAAATTATCTAACATTTTAATAGAAAATTAAATCGTGACTCCTTCACATTTTGAAAAAACATACATTTTTAACAAATAGGGGCATTGACTTGAGCATCTTTACAACATAGTTAAACATCGACATTTTGAAACAGAAGACTGGAGAAAAACAGTCGGTGCTGATCCTGACTGACCTCTAAAACCCTCTGGTCATCAGCTTTCTCTTGTTAATAAAACTACACAGTATGAAAGTTAGCTAAGCTAACAAAATTATAACCAGAGTGGTTTCTCTGACCCAGTTATTTACCTGGGAAATATTTCTTGGTTGTTTAGAAGCTAGATTCTAGCCGCAAAGCCAAGAAATTCTGCTCATAAAATTACATTATTTTCTCTCATTCTTACCTGTGAAATGAAATGCTAATGGGTCCAGTTTATCCAGTTTTTACTGTAAAACGATTGAAACAACAAGAACATGAAGTATGGAGCTCCCATTGCTCTACTGCCACATTCAAAATGGCGGCGACGTAACGTTGGAGTCCAATGAGGCGTCGACGAATTCACATCTGTGCTCAGCCCGTTCAGAGATTCTTGCTGATTTTCCGTTGCAGGTTGATTCATCCCAGCGTTTAAACGCCACATAACCTGAAGCACCAACAGCCAGTTTAAACTCCCAAACCGCCACCTCGTCCCTGAACGCCACTCTGGGTCCATTGCTGTCCTCCTGCATCCTCAGCAGAGGTTGAGGCAGACGTCCAGAGGTCAGAGGTCGTCCTGTGCGCCGTGACATCATGGTGGGCGTGGCGGCGTGCGGCTCTGTGAGCTCCATCAAAGCTCTGTGGGAGACGCGGATCCAGAGACGGAAGGAGGAGGAGGAGCAGAGGAGGAGACCGTCCAGGGGCGGGGCCACAAGCAGGTTAGACTCCGCCCACTCACTCCTATAGGTCGATATTATCATTGGTTTATTCCCGGTCATTCACACCCAGCGAGCAGCGTCAGGTGTTTGTCATGGTAACGGAGTTATGACGTCTTCAGCCCTGAGTCCTGTTTGTGTTCGGACACCTTGAATCTGTCTGAACTGGGACCAGTTTGGCTCCACATACTGGTCCCAGTTCACAAGCTCCTCTGCATAAGAACTAGACCAGGCTGGACCAGGTGAATGGTGTTCAGAATCAAACTGGGATCAGAGGTTCTTCAGAACCAGGATCGGTGGTTGGGTTCTGGTGGGCCCAGTTCCTAACTGCTGTGACCCGTTCTGGGCCAGGCTGAGTGTCCGGGTCTGGGAGGACCGGGCGGTTCTGGCCCGCCTCAGGGAAAAGCTGCAGACGGAAGATGGACGGCTGGTTCTCCGGATAGAACAAGAGGAGTGGA
This sequence comes from Xiphophorus hellerii, assembly GCF_003331165.1. Classification (NCBI taxonomy): domain Eukaryota; kingdom Metazoa; phylum Chordata; class Actinopteri; order Cyprinodontiformes; family Poeciliidae; genus Xiphophorus; species Xiphophorus hellerii. Next base: position 32,482,730 of record NC_045680.1, read on the forward strand.
AGGTACCGCCCAGGGACCGCCTCGGTTCGCTGGTCCAGAACATCCCGTTGACCCACCTGTGTTTGTCTCAGAACCTGCCGGCATGTCTGGTCCGGTTCGTCCAGGTCCAGGAGTGGCAGATCCACAGAACCGGCCTGCTGAAGGTTCCGCCATTCATCTGCAGCTTCCAGAACCTCTTGGTTCTGGACCTGTCCCGGAACGCCGTCACAGAGATACCACAGCAGATCGGTGAGCACCGCCTGGGCCCAATTGACCCATACTGGGTCTATCCGGACCCGGCCTCTGAACACCTGTCGTGACCCGGTTCTCGTCTCAGGGAAGCTGACCCAGATCAGAGAGCTGCTGCTGAGCTACAACCGGATCCAAGTCGTTCCTGAAGAACTCGGTGGCTGTGAGAGTCTGGAGAGGCTGGAGCTGGCCATGAACCGGGACCTGAATGAGCTCCCAGACCAGGTATCATTCCAGGTATCGTACCAGGTTCCGGACCAGGTCCCATTCCAGGTACAGGACCAGGTCCCATTCCAGATACCAGACCAGGTCCCATTCCAGGTACCAGACCAGGTACCATTCCAAGTACTATTCCAGGTACCGGACCAGGTCCCAGACCAGGTCCCATTCCAGATCCCAGACCAGGTACCATTCCAGGTACTATTCCAGGTCCCAGACCAGGTCCCGTTCCAGGTACCGGACCAGGTCCCATTCCAGATCCCAGACCAGATACCATTCCAGGTACCGTTCCAGGTCCCAGACCAGGTCCCATTCCAGGTCTCGTACCAGGTCCCATTCCAGGTCCCATTCCAGGAACCATTCCAGGTCCCATTCCAGGTCCTAGACCAGATCCCAGACTAGGTCCCTTTCCAGGTACCATTGCAGGTCCCAGACCAGGTCCCATTCCAGGTACCATTCCAGGTCTCATTCCAGGTACCATTCCAGATCCCAGACCAGGTCCCATTCCAGGTACCATTCCAGGTACCAGACCAGGTCCCATTCCATGTACCATTCCAGGTCCCAGACCAGATCCCAGACCAGGTCCCCTTCCAGGTCCCATTCCAGGTACCAGACCAGGTCCCATTCCAGGTACCATTCCAGGTACCAGACCAGGTCCCCTTCCAGGTCCCAGACCAGGTACCATTCCAGGTACCAGTCCAGTCTAGGTTCGGTCCAGTTGATCCAGCTCTGTCGGTCTCCAGCTCAGGAACTTGGTGCGGCTGCAGCACCTGGACCTGTCCATGAACGACTTCGTCTCCCTGCCAGATTGTGTAGTCGCCCTGCCGGCACTGGAGTGGCTCGACATGGGGGGCAACCGCCTGCAGCGGTTACCTGACGACATCCACAGGTAGGAACACCTGGGCTACGCCTCCCGTGGCACTGAGCTCCGCCCCCATGTGGCCTAGTGGACCAATGGGACGTGTCTGTCGTCAGGATGCAGACGCTGCAGACGCTGTGGCTGCAGAGGAATGAGCTGCAGATCCTGCCAGAGAACATCAGCAGGATGTCCAGATTGGACACGCTGGTCCTCAGCAGCAATAGGCTGAGGGACATCCCGTCCCTGATGGAGGACATGACCAACCTCAGGTACACCTGTTCATCTGTCTCCATTGACTGTTTGTCTCTGAAGCGCTCCAACAGCCTGTTCAAACAAATGAAAATCGTCTTCAGCTGAAGCCTCTAGACGAGCCACCCATTTGGTTCAGCTGTTGGAGACGAACATGTCCAAGACCTACAGGTCCCTATGAGACAACAAGTATGGTTCTGAGCTGCTCCAAAACCAGAACTGACAAAAAGCCATCAAACAGTTTGGCAAAATCAAAAGACTTTCTAAAAATTGTCAAAGTGTCTGAGAATGTAGATGGTAACTCAGGATTAGACAGGGTAGTCGAACCGCAGGACAGATTGCCCAAGTTGGGCAATCTTCAGTGCGTCAGTCTCAGGTTGGTCTCTCATGTCTCAGTCTCAGGCTGATTCTGCGCCGTCTCTTGTGGACAGGTTTGTGAATTTCCGGGACAACCCTCTGATTGTAGACGTGTCTCTGCCTCTGAGGACGGAGGACTGCGAAGACGACCGGGAGATGTTTGGACGGGACTTCATGCTCACCTACATCCAGGAGGCCCGGAAGAGAAACTACGCCGTGCTGAATGCGCACCGACTCCACCGTTAGTACTGCCGGTTCTGGACTCTAACTCTATCTAGTAAACTGGTCTGCAACTGTAACCAGGTTGCCAAGGCAGAACCTGACCCACTAACTCAGGGGTGGCCAACCAGACCAAGACCAAGAGCCACATTTTTTACCAAGTTACCGCAAAGAGCCACATCATATGCATGGGCACACATGAACATCAACCCATCCCTTCCTCATACTTTTGCTCAGCCAGATTTATTGTAAATTTCACCCACTATTTTAACACTACAAAGACCACAGGCCAGACATTTTCAACAATGAACACTGTGCACTTTCTCATGCAAACAAACTCTGTTTAACCAAATAAACAAACAATAATAGAACAATTTACAATACATTTTTCCTTTTATTATGTGCATTACATGTGTTATTTAATGGGACTTCTGGCATTCAACTAGCATGGAGTGAGCTGAAGTGGCGCTGAAGGTTTGAAGCCTTAAAATGCGACAAGGACACCTGACATATAAGGCAGAATGGCTTTCCACTACGTTCAACAAAAAAATATAAATTCTCCCACTCTGTCAAAAACGTCCTGTGTTCATCTTCATATTTTCGTTTTCCTGTGCATTTTTTCCCTGCCACTTTGAGTGCGAAAGGTTTACTCAAATGATTTTACTCTTACTGAAAAACTGCGCACATGAGCATTTGACGAAAATACCGTATTGCACTCAAGCGAAGTGAAACTTGGATATTATAGCGACCCTACAGTATGTGCTAAATGTTACTGCATGTTACGCTGTTTAGAGATTAAAATTAGAGTGTATGATTTCCCATTGTCCGCAAATGCATCAGGATGGATGAGAGAGTGAGGGGTGAGCGGAGGTTTGTGTGAGAGCAGATGGCGAACGACTGGAAAGAGTAAGGCAGCAAGAGAAACACAGACTGTTTTTTGTTTGTGTTGTTTTTGCGTGGTTACGGCCAACAGTAATGGCGTGCTGCTGTTGTCAGTAATTGACAGTTCATTTGACTACTTTTCGTCATTATTACATGAACGTAAGAGCCGCATGGAACCGGTCAAGGAGCCGCATGCGGCTTGGCCATCCCTGCACTAACTGGATTAACGGAACCATCAGACCCAAACATTAACCTCCATGTTGATCACGGTCTAACGGTACCACTAACCGGGCCGGCGGGTTCATACCAAGGTTTTGACGTCTTTCTGTTCTGGACCTTTCAGAGACAGATGAAGACCAGCCCAGACATGACCCGGTACAGCTCGGTCCCTCTACTGCCTGATTCCAGCGAACCGGATCAGAACCAGAACCCGGTTTGGATCAAGAGACAGAATTGAAACCAGAAACTGGAGCTGATCAAGTTTGACTTTAATAAACGGATTCTGATCCACAGACTGACGTTTTATTACAGCTGCTGGTTCCAGACAGGAACCAGACCCTAACAGGTCCGGTCCAGCAGGGCGTGAACCAGGCCAGAACCGAACAAGTCCATCAGGACGAGGGCAGGGCGGTCAGCAGGACGTTCTCCAAGGTCACCTCTGCGTGTGCGTAGCCAATCAGACGGCTGCTGAAGCCTCTGGTCCGCAGGAAGTCCCGCCTACCGCTGTCGATCAGCAGCTTACAGAGCCGACCCAGATGCTCCCGCTCCGCCGCCGACCAGAACCTGCAGAACCACAGGAGGATAGATCAGTACCAGGAGGTACTACTGCTCCAGAGCCTCCAGCAGAACTGAAAGCTTTACCTGCTTAGCACCGCCAGCCGCTCCGCTTCTTCATGATCCTCAGCCGCTCCGCTCTGATTGGCCGCTCCGCTCTGACTGGTTGTTCCGTTGTGATTGGCTGGCGGGCCACAGGTGGCCCAGCTGGACATGCGGCAGAAAGCGGAGAACTCGGCGGGTCCGAGTCCTCTCTGGAGGAAGAACTCCTGACCCACGTAGTGACGCCATTCACAGCGGTGGTGGCAGCATAACGCCACGGTCAGGCCCAGAACCGGACCGGTACCAGTGCCGGACTCTGGCCCTCTGACGCTCTTGGGAAGCAGCTGGGTGTCTGATTGGGCTCCGGCCGTGTCCAGTAGGCAGCGCAGGGCCAGATCTGGGGGCAGAACCAGAACCAGAACCGGGATCTAGCAGCTGAATTGGACCTGCAGGTCTCACCTGTCGCCGCTCCGCAGAGATGCTTCCCGACTCCCACCAACGGCAGCGCTTTCTCCCTCAGCACCGGAACTTTACCTGCATAGAACCTGGTCAGAACCGGGTCAGAACCAGTAATGTAGAGCCCCAGAAGATGCTGGTTCTTACTTAGGTCCAGGTGCTGAATGTCCACCTGTAGCCGCTCAAATGGGTCGGCAGAACCCTGGTGCTTCCCGTCCACCTGAAGAAGGGAAAAAGTCAGAGGGGCGGGTCCGGTTCTAGTTCTGGTCAGTTTCATGGATTTACATAAATATTTATCTGATCCAGACCGGTTCTGGTTCCCTGGTTCTTCTACCTTAAAGCGGGTGCTGCAGCGCTCCACCAGCAGCAGCTGGAGGTCCTGGCTGGTTTCCATGGCGACCCCCTGACCTTCAGGGTTCTGCAGGGCCCGGTGGATCCAGTGGGACAGCTTTCCCCGGCCGGCGCCGAACTCCACAAAGCAGCGCCCCCTGCTGAGCAGACCCAGCTCCTGCAGGTGACCTAGGAGGGAGGCCTGAACACACCTGTCCGTCAGACAGGCTCCGCCCCCCCAGAGATGACCGGCTCATGGATTGGTTCGTCTCCAGTGGTGTCTGTCCTCACCTGTTGCTTCAGGTGTTTGTGGGCAGAGCCTCCGTTCTTTGGGTCAGACAGTTCTTCCTGGAGGACGGGATGGGACAGCGTCCTGTCCTCCATGTCCTGCTGAAGACCTGCAGGGGACATGGAGTAACCAGATCACTTCCTGGTTAACCTGGTTACCTGGCAACAGAAACTCACCTTCAGCAGCTGCCTTCAGTTTCTCCACCAGAGACTCCAGATCTGCTCTGCTGCGCTCAGCCAGAGACACCTGATACACACCTTCATCATCATCATCATCATCATCATCATCATCATCATCATCATCATCATCAGCTCTGTTACCTCTGGAAACTCCTGATCTCTATCAACTCGTCCTGCATTGATGTTCTCCACATAGTAGACCTGAAGAGAGAGAAAGAGGGTTGGGTGGTTGGATGGTTGAATGGATGGATGAAGGTTGGATGATCTCACAGGTCGGGGTTTCTCTCTAGAGTTGCATTTCTTCAGGTGCTTCTCCAGGTTCTGTTGGGCCACGGTGCTGTTGACAGAACAGATTCTGATTACCGACCCGGTTCCAGTCCGACTGAGACAGATCAGAACCAGGACTCACTGCTTGGGGTCCAGTGGACACGTGATCCTCCTGCTGCCACCGACCCCCTCCTCCTGAAACAGGAAACACGTCACAGCTTTAATGACATCACTGCTGATCAGCGGCACCGATCCAGATAAGATCTTTTTAGGAAGTAGCTACTGAATCCACGTGGCTCACCATGGTCTTTTTTTTTTATTAAACAAACCGTATACAAAGACTCGTTGAGGTATAAGAACATTGCAACATAGGTAGAAAAAATAAACAAAAACAAGGGGCTAAGACTAAAGATAAGCACATAAACAGTAAGGCAAATGAATAACAATAGAGCAAGATTTTAAACAAAAGAAAAGTAGAGATACTGGCAGTTACTTTTTTTGCAGAAATAGATTTCAAATGTTTCAATGAGGTGTAATACAGTTTAAATTGGTTAAGAAAAAAATCAAAACAAGGTGTAGAACCTCTCCATTTACAGCAGGATTTATGATATTTAACAAGCAAGAAGACAATATTTACCATGTCAGATATTTGACTATCAAGGCCATCAACATAGTATAATATGTGGGTGATGGTTATCTCTGGGATGGCTTCAATTTTAAGGGACAACCAGTTTTTAATGTCTCTCCATAGTTTAAAAGAAAAAGGACAGAAAAAAAGAGCTGATTAATGATTCTTCTGGACATTCACTAAAGATACAACATGTTGAATGAAATTTCAATCTTTTGTGCAAAAATTCAGCCACTGGGTAAAAATTGTGAGATTTTGAAGCGAGTCTCTTTAACCTTTGGTGAAATCGGCCATTTTACATACTTGGAGAACAAATTCTTTATAATAGACAGATTGGTTGTTATCAAGATACTATTGTTGTAATCATTAAATAATTTAGATTTGAAGGCCGTCACAAGCAGAACATTATTGCACTTTCTATCAGTCACACTATATTCTCCAATTTTCAATTTGGGTAAAGATGAAATAACATTTGAATATCTGAAGGTGTTTTGGATGAGATGGATCAGAGCTACAGGAATAGCTTTGCATACTTTTAGATATTCATTACAAGAACAGTTCAGATCAAATTTGTTGGTAAAATCTCTATGATTTAACAAAACACCATTACTATCCATTAAGTCAGTTACAAATAAAATACATTTTTCATACCAGTCAGTTTTAAAAATAGATTTTCTATTTATTAATATTGATCTGTTATTCCACACAACGGATCCATGTGGGGTAAAATTGTGGGTAAATATCATTTTCCAAAAATGTAAAACTTGCTTGTGAAAATTAGACGGTGCAATATTAATCTTGGTTAATTCAAAATCACATTTAAGCAAGAAATCCAAGCCACCGAGTTTATTAAATATAGATTTAGGGATATGAAACCACATTGAGTTGGAATGAGACAAATAGTTTTTCAGCCAATTTATTCTAAATGAACCAATCAGAGCCTCAAAATCCAAAGCTCTAATTCCTCCTTTATCATAATCTTTAATAAGATGAGATCGTCTTAAGTGGCTCACCATGGTCGCATGCTCTCCGCAGAAGCTCCGCCCCTTTCCGGGGACCATCTTACAGAAGCGGTTTTTCTTCTGGACGAAGAAGCTGCATCTGCTAGGCAGAGGTGTCGCCATGTTGACCCCGGTGAGGCGTTCAGGGGCTCCGAGAGCTGTAAGAAAAAAACAGGCAGTCACTGAAAACAAGAACGGCTTCACAGCGGAGTGGGGAAAATTACTGCTGACGTCTATCGTAGCTCTTCTAGTGGCGGAAACACGTCATCAACACATGTTTTGTAGTACGCGCAGCTCACCCTTTAGTGTAGTCCCTTTTTAAAAGTCTTCCTAATGTCATCCTGTCTCATCACAATGAGGCTAAAACAGATTTCTCATCATCATCTGACCCCTAACGAGCGGAGCTGTATCAATGAAAACGCATTAATATTTGTTTCTGTCTCAAACTCTGGAGCCGGACCAGTTCAAGTTAATACCAAAGTATTACTTTGTCTTCCTGCGGAGCTCCGACAGATCCAGAACCGGACACCAAAGCCGTTTGAGTCCAGAGGTTTCTCAGCGAGAAACACGAGGCATTCAGGTGACCAGGGGAGTGTGGGAAAAGTCAGTACATGCAGGCAGACTGATTGAAGTGGAAACAGTTTCCAAGTTACGTGAAAGAAAGCAGGAATATGTTCATAGTTTCGCTTTGCTAGCTACATTACAGGCCTTTCTTGTTATTCTCCTTGAGTTTGCTTAAGTCCACTCAGAATGCAACCTTCATTCTGGATTCAATTCCAACTGGGCCGAAATCATTGTGGTCTCTGATTGGCTGCAATGAAGCCGTCCACCCGCCTCCACAGGACTCTTCCCGTATTCATGTCTCTGACTCCTCCTACCAGGGCGGTGCTGAGCGTCAACGTGCGGAATGACGTTGACTGCAAGCAGTCTGTGATGGCGGCGCAGCGGGGCGGCGGTCCCAGTTCTTCTCGGCCCGCAGCGGCTGCGGATCACTCGGTTCTGGTCGTAGTGGGAGCGCTCCAGCCCAGCGGACCGCTGGATCTCGTACTGCGACAGATAGAAGCAGGTGAGCGGATTCTGGAGGACTGAAGAACCGAACCGTAGGGCGGGAGGTCTGTGAGCTTTTCAAAATAAAAGCATTCGACTACTGCAGATCGGACCAGCGCGGAGACCCGGATAAATTCAGGACCCGGTTCGGTTTTTCATGGGTTTAGGTTCGGTGTGAAGAGCTGCACAGTGTGTTGAATATGAGGCAGGTTTGAACTCTTAACAGAACGTTCTGTGGTCGGACAGAGCCATGCTATCGGGGTTAGCATGCTGGCTTCCTCTATCGGAAGCTGACTTTTCAGAGTAAAGTGTCTATGAACTACAGGACTGAACCGAACCAGAACCAGTCTTACTGATTCTGATCCGGAAACATAAACTGGAGTCTGGACCAAATCTGATTCAGTAACCAGAGATGGCCGGGTTCAGCCTGGTTCCGGCTGGCTGTGGCTCGGTTCTGACCCGCTTCAAGACGGGTTTCTTCTGAATGATCAAAACACTAGATCAGCTTCTCTGAACGTCTGCAGCTGGAGGAGCAACACTTCTGTTTGTGGTCGGGTGATCCTAGGTCGGGTCCAGGATCAAGAACCATTACATGCGTCTCCTCCAGGAGGAACCCAAGGAACCTCTGGTCCATTCACTGAACCCAGTTCCATGTAGAACCTCCCGAGGAGCAGCAGCTCTCAGTTTGGACCCATCTGGTTCTGATCACTGCTGTTCTGATTGGACCTGGAAAAGAACTGGTTCTGAGCCCAGGTTCTGGAGAACCTGCTGTGGTTCTGTCGCTGCTGGACAGAAAGAGGAAGTTCTGTTTCTACACACCAACTTCCTGTTTGTTCAGGAAACCTTGTTGGTCAAAGATAGGAAGAAAAAGCGATGGGTCACTCTGTGAGGAAACTGATGCTTAGCTGGGCCTTTTGTTCAGGTTCTGTTCAGGTTCTGTTTTTCTTGGTAGTCCCTGCCGCAGTAGAGACTCTCTTTCCTCTAATATCTATAAATAATAGTATTACAGAAAACCCTCAAACAGAACCAGAAAGCAGATGCCGATAAGCAGCCAGCAAATTGTAACCTCCAGATTATCTGCTCATCCTTTCAGTTTCATAGTTTCACATTCTGGATCATTTTAAAGTTCCATTGTTGTGATGAGAAATGGCTCCATCAACATGCGTTCACTTGACAAGTTCTAGATTAACTCAGATTACAATAACGATGGAGGCTAAGAGGCTGAAGGCTGGTCCGACACGCCGCCATCCAAGAGCTAACAACTGTAATTGGCTTGAAACACATGCTGGTGAAAGTGAAATGTAGCACTTAAGCTAACCTTAGCATTTTGAGTAATTTTAGATTATACATTAATGTTTTTATACTGAATAGAGCCAGTCCATATTAGTCAACATAATAATGGTACTCCACGTGCTATTGACTACTTTTGCTAATTTTCAGCTTCAGATCACAACGCCGGGTTTCCACCGACGCGCACGATTTCATCAGAAATGTTCTAGTCATTGATAAACTGCAGCCCATGCAGACCCAAGGTGATTAGCGACTCCAGTTTAATTTCTGATTTCCACCCACAGGCTTTCCTCTGCCTACATCCCCCAGAATGCCGTGCATTCCTGGATCAGAATTCAGTGACATTATTAACAGTCAGACGTTTTTTGAATTGATATTGATCACAAGTCTATGGTGATAGATATTGATATTGAAGCCAATGAGTCCAAAGCGACATTTCTGCTTATCCTAGTCACCATTTTATTTACTAGTTCAGCTCATCAACAGCTAGGTCTGTTAGGACTTGGTGATGATGGTGATGATGGTGACCAGGTGGTGTCTCTGTTCCAGGTTTGCGCTGCTGGCAGGCGGATCTAGACGTTGTGGTTCTGGATCAGCAGCTAAAGCTCTTCGTGTCGAGACATTCGGCTTTTCTGTCTGAAGACGTCCGAGGTGAGGAACAAAGATCCTCTATGCACACGAGGTGCTCCTCTCGATACAGGGGTAGAACTATAGTGGGTGGGGCCACAGCGGGTGTAGTAGCCTGGTTCCTGGTCCATGAATGGACCAGGAACTAAAGTGGGTGGAGCTTCCTGCAGGTGAGTGTAGATCAGCTGCTGCCTCAGTGTGAGCAGACCGACCAGAACCAGAACTTTACTGGCCCTCCTGCTGTGTGTGTGTGTGTGTGTGTGTGTGTGTGTGTGTGTGTGTGGGTGTGTGTGTGTGTGTGTGAACTCATGAACCGGGTCAGCTGAGTCTCTGCTGAGCCGCCTGCAGGAACATCAGGAGCGTCTCCACCACAGTTATGGTTCTGACCCAGTTTCTGAACCACAAGACTAATGAGCAGAACTGGGTGCCGCTGTTCTGTAACCAGGTTCTGGTTCTGACCCAGGGCACTGTCCGTCCAACTCTTCCTGCTGTGTAACGGATGTTTTGTTGGTCCTGCAGGTCAGCGGACCCTGCAGCACCGGGGAGAGGTTCTGGACACCCAGGTGGTTCTGAACCCGACCCAGAGCTTGGTCTGCTCAGAGGTGAGACTCTCATTGTATCTCTGTCTCCTCTGACGGACTCTAACGGACCCGTCGGTTCTGTTCAGGTCCAGCGGCTCCTCTGCGACCCGTCGCGCCACAAGCTGCTGGTTCTGGCGGGTCAGTGCGTGGAGAGCAGCGGAGAGCTGGTTCTGCAGCAGGGCGGATTCTCCAGCCGGGATCTGGCCCAGATCCTGGCCGGTGACGAGGTGAGCGGTACTGATAATTAGAACCACCTGGTTCTGATGGTTAGAGCCAGCTGGTTCCGGTCCATTTGGTAAGAGTTGTGTCTCTGGTGCTGCAGGTGGTGGAGCTGCTGGGTTCTGCTGACCCGGTTCTGAAGGCCCGTCTCACCCTCAGCTGCCCGACCCATTGCTTCTGGACCGACTCGGAGCTGCAGAACCTGCAGGTCCCGGTCTGCATGCGGATCAACCCGGGCCCGGTTCTGCCGGAGATGGAGGGCCTGCAGGAGTTCACGGAGTACCTGTCGGAGTCGCTGGAGCCCGGCTCGCCCTTTGACCTCCTGGAGCCGGCTGGCACCGCCGGCTTCCTCAAGCTGTCGCGGCCCTGCTGCTACGTGTTCCCCGGGGGCCGCGGTGACTCCGCCTTCTTTGCCGTCAACGGCTTCAACGTTCTGGTGAACGGCGGCTCGGACCCGCGCGCCTGCTTCTGGAAGCTGGTCCGGCACCTGGACCGAGTCGACTCGGTGCTGCTGACCCACATGGGCGATGACAACCTGCCGGGCCTGAACGCGTTACTGCTCAGGAAGGTGGCCGAGCGGAACCAGGAGGACGGGGATAACCGGGTCAGGAACCTGGTGTCCCCGGAGCTCGGCGTGGTGTTCTTCAACGCCCCCGGCAGACTGAAGTCCGTCCGTCCAGTACCAGGCCGGCTGCGTGGCTGTGACCAGGCGGCTCTTGCCCTGCTGACCCTCCAGAAGCTGGGAGTGACTCCAGAACCTTTGAGCAGGCCCGGCGGGCCCACCGTAGAGCCGCTGATCCTGTTCCAGAAGATGGGAGTGGGCCGGCTGGAGCTGTATGTTTTGAACCCGGTCCGCGGGTGCAAGGACCTGGAGGCTCTGATGCAGCTGTGGCCCAACGAAGCCGACTCAGGAGCTGCAGAGCTACCTCTGATCTGCCGGGTGTCCATCTGCGCCTTGCTGGTCTGGCACCCATCCGGAACCCAGGACCGGATTGTCCGAGTTCTCTTCCCCGGCTGCACGCCACAGGCCAAGATCCTGGACGCTCTGGACAAACTCGCTCATCTGGATTTCCTGAAGCAGCCGACTGTCAGTCTGGAGGCACTGGAAGTGTCCAAAACCCAGAAGCCATTGATCCGCCAAGAAAGTCGCGAAAGTCTCAAGTCCCAGTCCAAAGACCCAAGACCCAACGGTGCCTTACAGAAAGACAGACGGATCGAAGTCCGAAAACCTGAGCTGAAGACCAAGACCAAAGCAGGAGGGGACGCCACGTCCAAGGATGCAGAAGAAAAGACCCAGATAAAGGATGCAGATCTGAAACCAAAGACCACAAAAGCTGCTGAGAAACCAAATTCAAAGAGGGATGGATCAAAGGAGGATAAGAAGGATGTGAAGAAGAAGGACGAGAAGGTGTCTGCTGCTTCTGGGAAGAAAGAAGAGGCCTCGGAAAAGAAGAAGGAAGCTGCAAAGAAGGACGCCACAAGTCTGAAGACCAAGAAGGAAGCAAAACCAGAACCAAAGAAAGACAACAAGAAGGAAGGTAGAACCGAGGAGAAGAAACCTGCAAAGTTACTGGTTAAAGAAATAAAGAGAACCGATGGAACCACTTCCTTAACCGGAGCTACTGAACAAAGGAAAGCTACGGGTAAAACCGTGAGTGTGAAAAAGGGTGGGATGCTTCCAAAGAAAGATGCCTTCAACAAGGAGACGAGTAGGAAGTCGGGATCCCAGGAAAACCAGAAGACTTTAACGGCCGAGGACACGACGGTGGAGTTTAACAAACTGGAGGATGCCAACGGGAACAGAGGCCCAAAAACTGCTGGGGCGTCCAAGGAGACTTCCCTCAATGGGAACCAGATCTCCACCACAGAGAGTCCAGAGAAGTTCCGCTCTGTTGAGACGGATCCGGTTAGCGCCGCCTCACGTATCACCAGAACACCAAAAGGTGACCTCAGCGTGAACTTTGACCTTAGTCCAGCAATGTTCCGGGTTGCAGAGGGTTCCCCCAGAGTCCGGGTAGAGAAGACCCTGGAGCTGTTTTCTCCTGCAGACTCTGCTCCAACCAGTGCCGGACACACTCCCTTCCACCCGTCCCCTGAAGACACGCTGGGTCTCAGCAGCCCGGGCGCCCGGGGATCCAGTCTGGGCTTTGAAGACTACAACCAGGCCGGATCATGCAGAACCTCGGAGGTTAGCTCTCTGCGGGAAGGTGTGGAGAACTCCACATCGTCTCAGGATAAATGCTCCAGCCTCCTGAGTCCGGCCAGGGACTCCTCCCCCACCATGACGTCCATGCCGGCGGAGGTCGGCTCCCCCCACTCCACCGAGGTTGATTGTTCCCTCTCGGTCTCCTCAGAGCCGGTCCCCTCTGCCGGTGCCTCGGAATGCGCCAACACGATTCTTCCCGGTGGGCCCACCCTGAACGGACGCTGTGGTTCCGGGGAGAACGTCCGCGGGGTGTCGGGACTCCCCTCTGAGGTTCCCCACAACGTTGACCTCTGCCTGGTGTCTCCTTGTGAGTTCCAGCACCACCCGACTTCCGGTGCCTCACCAGACCTATCCGACAATGACCCCTCCCCTCCCACCTCGGCCTGCAGCCAGGAGACCCCACCCACATCGGTCAGCGACTCCCTGCCTACCGCCACGGACTCCGACTTGCCCCCCAGCACCGAGGAGTGTCCCTCCATCACCGCTGACCTGGACTCTGATGAAGACTCCGGCTTCCTCCGTCAGGCCAGTGATCTTCCCAGTCAGCACTTCATGCGGCGGACGGGACTCGACCCGCCACCTGCACCGGTTAAAGACCTGCCCCCTCTGCCGCTGCAGCGTGGCGCCTGCATGGCCGACCCCGAGGCTGACCGCGCCCTTAAGGCGTCCGGCGCCAGAAAGAAGCCTCTGCAGAGAACCACGTCAGGAAGCAGCCGGTCCAAAGCCGGTTCCCCCGGCTCCCTGAGGACCGGCCTCAACTCCAAACCTTCGTCACGGAGTTTGCCTGGTGGATCCAAGGTCACGCCTTCAAGACCGTCAGGTAGACGAAGTCCTGGGAGTCTTTAGATGGTTTCAGTCTGTTTCTTCTTTCAGTTATGTTCCTGCAAGAAACAGGCGTTTATCCTCAGCTATTTTTCAGTTTACTTTAGATCATATTTAGGTCATATTTAAATCGCACATGATGAATGTTATATGACTTCTGGTAATGTTTGAATTTCCTAATGTTTAACTCTCTGGATGTCGACTGATTTCTCCTTTAGGATCAATAAAGTAGAATCTGATTCCCACTCGGCAATCTGATGGTTTAGAACAGCAGTCCCCAACCTTTCTAGTCGCGCGGACCGGTCAGCCCTTCGCAATTTTGCTGCGGACTGGTGGGGGGGCAGTAAAGTGAAACATTATTTTTTTTTACAATTATTATACAATAAAATACTCCATAATACATTGAAACGAAAGAAGAAAACCTTTTTACAGGCCCAAACATTTGGTTAACAAATAAAAAGTACTGTGTAAACATTTTTTTTTTTTACAAATAACTACTGTACTGTAAAATAATAATTTTAATATGAACTGAAAGCGGATTCCGGTGCCCGAATTGCGGAGATCAGCGCCGCCTCACCGCAACCTGCACCATTGGATTAGAACGGGAGAAAATAAAAAATGATTATAAAAAAAACAAAACAAAGTACAGTAGCACAAATAGTGACTCTCGTGTATTTCACTGCTCTTCTGACTGAGCCGCTGCATCCTGACTCCGCTCTGTAGCGTTTTTTTTTCTTTTCTTCTAAAGCCCGCGGTGCAGGTGTGTTTTTGAGAGAAGAACATAGTTATCGGCAGCTGCTGTCGCTCTTTTTTCTTCTGGGAAAAAGATTCTTATAAACCGACATGCCACCATCGATTATGTTAAATTTGGCAAGCTGTTTTACGTACGTACATGTACATATTAAACCGCAACGTTGTTGACACACAGGTAGAGAAGAAGCGGAGAGACTGTTTAGCCAATCAGAATGCAGAACACAATGCACGATGCAAATCCGCGAAGCAGCGAGACCGTGAAAGGTGAACCGCGATGTAGCGAGGGTTCACTGTACTCCGATGTTGTTTTGTTACTCGTTCTGCTGCAAGTTGGCTCAATTTTTACGCGCAAGACGTAACCGGTAAAATCCGGTTTAAGATTTTCAAAATAAAAGTAGTTCATTATTTCATGCGCGGCCCGGTACCAATTGGTCCGCGGACTGTTGGTTGGGGACCACTGGTTTAGAAAATCCCTTTGGCTCCCTCTGCTGGTCTCTGACTGACACATCCTCACCTGCTCTATCTCACCTGTTGACCAAAATGCTGCTTCCTTCATGCCAGGTTCTGCTGGTCCTGAAGGTCCTGTGGTTTACGTGGACCTGGCTTACCTGCCGTCTGGCTCCGCCTCCTCCACCGTCGACCACGGCCTGTTCAAACGCCTGCGTGCTTCGTATTACATCATCAGCGGCGACGACCCGGCGAAGGAGGCGGCGATGAGGAGGATCCTAGACGGCCTGCTGGCGGGGAAGAGCACCTGGCCCGACGATCCGGTGGGTGGCGCCTTCCCGAACTTCCTCTCCTCCAGATTGGACCTGCCCTCTGATCCGTCTCTCCCCCTGACTTACAGGTGACCCTCATCCCCACCTTTGACTCGCTGGCCATGCACGAGTGGTACCAGGAGACGCACGAGCGGCAGCAGCAGCTGGCGGTGACGGTGCTGGGCAGCAACAGCACCGTCGCCATGCAGGACGAGACCTTCCCCGCCTGCAAGGTGGAGTTCTGAGCCGGGCTCCGCCCACCTCCCGGCAGGACGCAGCTGCTGTACCAGTTAGAAACGTTTGCTCGCTACTTTCCTCACCAGTGTGACATCATTGTGGTCCCCCCCAGGCCCCACTGGAACAGAACCAGCAGCTAGAACCCATCCTGTGGATCAGAACCTGGATGGTTGAGACGTTTTGACTAAAACGGTTCGGATTAAAATTAGCATTAAACGCTACGATTAGCCCGCCGCTCAGTGTCAGCATTATGTTAAAATCTTGTTCCGCAGTCATCGACATAATCACCATGTAGCCGCACCGTTTCTACGGCAACGCCGCTGACGCCACAAAACGCTACGTATATCACACGCCCCACTTTCACCACAGGAGCAGAGGTGAAAGGTCGTAAAGAAACATTATAAAAAACATCGTAAAGAATCATCGGACCAAATCGTAACGAAACATTGTAAAAAACCGTTGACACATTAAAATGAAACTGTAAAGAAATGTAGGAAGGAAACACAGGAAGATGCAGACGGAAGGAAAACCCAACTGAATAGCCATGCTAATGCTAAAGCTAGTGCTAAGCTAGCGACCATTCGTCATCGTGAAGAGCAGAACTTTAGTTTAGAAGTTTAAGCCAATAAGCTGCTGCGCTGATCCAGCTCTGCTAGTTCTGCTTGTTCCAATGCCAACATTAATATTCACGGCCATGCTGGTTCTGCTACGGTTCTGGTTCCGGCCAACCCAGTCGATCCCTGGGTCTTCATCTGCTGATGAACTGGGACTCTGGTTCTGACCTGCCAGCTTCTGAACAGAACCCAGTAATCATGGCTGTGCTGCGGTTCTGAAAGTCTCAGGTTCTGTTGGCGGTTCTGTTCCTCCTGAAGGTTCTGACCCGGTAGGCGGTTGAACTGTTTTCTGGTCGGTTCTGATGCCTCCCCAGGTTCCGTCCACGCTGCCGCCGGCTGCAGCAGCAGTGCATCCTGGGAGCTGTAGTCAGTGTTTCTGCCTGTTTAAATGAATCCTGACTGAATTCACCTATTTATTTAATTTAACTGTGATGTCACAAAGTGTCCTTTAGGGCGGCGCCGTCCGTCCGGGCCGCTCGCCGCCTCTTAAAGCCACAGAATGTTTTTATGCTCCTGATGGAACCAGAACCTGCTAATGTGGTTCTGGAGTTCCGTTGGGTCCTTTAGCCCCGCCCCCTCACCTGTCTGCTTCCTGGAACACTAAGGATGGCCTTTCAGAATAAAAGTAGCTGTTGAACAGAATCTGTGTGGACTTTATTTTGAAAGAGTGGTGTTTCAGAAAGATTTCCATCGGATCGTCTGATGCCCAGCAGAACCAGACGGAGCGCCGGGTACCTGGCCAGGTGAGTAGAACCAGAACCGCTCCGGTATCGTCTGATGGGGTCCAGAGCGGTTCTGGTTCTGGTCTGTGACGGGTTCTGGCCGGGTCTCTGAGACCCGGAGCAGAACTGGTTCTGATCTGTTCAGAATGTTTCTCTCTTTCAGTCAATAATCAATAATCAGTTCATTATGGTTTGGGCTTTCTGCAACAGGTTCTTCAGCTTCTGGTCGGTTCTGGTCCAAACCCAGTTAAACGGGCAGCCAATCAGAGCATGACAAACTGCTTCAGTTACTTTTATATTTTATAATTATTTGAAAACATCCAGCTCTAAAGAATTATTAGATTCATTTTTTCTTTGTCTCTTTAAGGCCCCCTGGTGGCTCCCAGCGGACCAGCAGGGGGCCGCGGACCACACTTTGAAAACCACCGGTAACCTCTGACCTCCAGATCCTGGTTCTGGTTTTGGTTCTCTGAACTTTGACCCCACAGTCAGAGATGTTCCTTCAGGAAGGTGAACAGAACCTGGTGGAGGTTCTGGATCAGGATAATCTCCGGTTCTGGGTCTAGTCGGAACCGCTCCGTCATAGTGGAACCCTGAAGCTCCGCCCCGTACCCCCACCCCTTTCCGGTGGGCGGGGCCTGATTTGTCTGCGCTGGTTCCGCTGCAGCGGTGAGTCAACCTTCATCTCTCCTCTTCCTCTTCTTCTTCTTCGCTTTTTAAATAATTTTATTTTTTTACTTATTTCGCTTTAAATGCGCCAGTGCGTCTATATGTGCATGCGCTGTGACGTCATTGTGCGGCACCGGACTTTGCTCTGCAGCAGAACCGATCCCGGTCCGGTTCGAGGCGGGTCGGAACCGACCGTCACTCCGGGCCAGGATCTACTTTTCGTGCAGAATGATCCAATCATGGATCAATGAGCTGCAGCTGGTATCAGTTATTGATCAGTTTACTGATATTAATGTGACGCATCAAGGTGGACGCCCGCAGGCAGCACGACTTCCGGTGAGGTTTTCAAAACAGAAGCGAAAGGGGTGGAGCCTCAGGGTCAGAGGTCAGCGCTGCCTGCTGGTGTTCCACAGGCCCAGCGGCTCTCTGAGGTCATCTCACCTGGAGGTCAAAGTTCGTGGTGAGGTCAGCTGCAGGAACATCAGCAGAGGTTCTGATCCGACCTCCTGCAGCCTCAGACGGTCCGATGAGGTTCTGGAGTCCAGCAGAACCTCTCTGGTGAGGTTCTGACTCTTGTTTTGAAAGGGTCTTCCTGTTTCCTTGTGGGTGGGGCGGAGCTTCCGGTCAGAACCAGAGCAGGCCAATTTGACCCACCGGCTGTGGTTCTGGTTCTGAACATCCACGTAGAGAAGCTGTTAGTTTCTCTTGATCCACACAAGTGAGGACTCAAAACCTGGACCAGAACTTTGGGTTTACCATCAGAACCAAGTGTGACCCGACTCTTTCTGTGTTTCAGCGCCATGGAGGCTCATCAGAACCGTCTGCAGCAGCTCGCGGTGAGTTCTGAACAGAACCGACCCAAAAGAACCAGAACCTGTCCTCACTGCAAACCGGTCTTCCCATCAATTAAACTGATTGATTGAAAGAACAAACAGACTTCGATCAGAACTGATACCAGCAGACAGAACGGGTCGGGTTCCTACAGAGACAGAACCCAACCCGTTCTGTGTGGGTTCAGACCGGGTCGGAGGTCAGGCTCCTGGAAGGTTCTATAGAACCGGACCGGGTTTAGCCAGGCTCTCAGGAGAAACAGACGGGTTCTCTGCCTCCAGCGGCCGGGTCCAATCGATGCTGGTATGGATCCAGTCCAGGAAAATTCTGCATTCAAACCGGGCCAGCTTTATTCAGAACCACTCAGAGACAAACACACTGGCAGTCTGCCAGCAGGAAGCACCTCCTCAACCCTTTCAAAATAACAGCATCAGACACACACAACCTCTGACATCAGGGCACTGACGAGTCGTGAGAGGTTCAGGTTCTGGTTCTGGTTCACTGAGGCCAAACTGACTCAGTTTCCCATCATACCTCAGGAAAAGAGGAAGTGGCAGACGGAGATGGAGAACAAGCGGCGCCAGCTGGAGGATGAACGCAGAGCTCTGCAGCACCTGAAGGTTGGTTCTACTGGTAACCATGGCAACTCACCAGATGTCTGCAGGCTTTGATTGGCCAAGATCAAAGGTCAAATTGATTTTAAGTTTAAAAAAAAAAGTCCATTTGAATCCTGCGAGAGTTAACCCTTCTTTCAAACGTCAGAGTGTGGCTGAGGGGGCGTGGCCTAAATGGGGCTGTGTTTATTCTGTTGATGCCAAAACAAACATGGCTGCCAAGTCAGTCCGGGTAGGAGTACCAACAGACGGTACCAACACAGAGCCATGTTGTCACCTGAAGGTGTCGCTGTGTCTGTCTCTTCAGTCGAAAGTTCTGAGGGAGCGCTGGCTGCTGGAAGGACCCACTGGTCCGGACCAGAACCAGAACCGGGACCCGGACCAGGTCCGGAGTCAGCTGGAGGAGGACGAGGCCAGAAGCAGAACCTTGGAAGAGTCCATCAGGAGGTCTGATCTGGTTTCACAGCGGCTTTACTAGTCCTTCATTGTACTACGTTAATTTGTGAGTTTATTGATTGGTTTGTTTATTTTCTGGTTTTTTTCTGTTTCTTTTTCTTTATTTCTGTTTATTTTTGCTTTTTGTCTGCAGGTTGGAGCAGGAAGTCTCCAGTCTGGAAACTGGACCTGTCTCTCAGACCATAACACACTCTGTTGTGAGTAAATACGCTCACTCAATCTCACTGGGATTGTTTTATTTTGAAATGTCTCAGCTGTTTCAAGTGTGATTGTGGAGGTTTACGTCCTGTCTCTGTGCCTCCAGGTGATGTCAACACCTGATCCAGGTAACTACTTATTCTCTGCTTCTTATTGTGTTGCTTCTACATTTAACTCATGTCTCTGATCAGCTGTTGAGGTCAAAGGTCACAGCAGAATGGAGCTGGGCGGAGCTAAGCCGTCAGGTCAGGTGATCCAAGGTGGGAGCAGTTACACCAATCAGGATACAGTAATCAGATTGCAATAAAGAGTGATGACATCACATTCTGTCTCTGTCTTCCCCATTTGTCCCATGAGACCCTGCAGAGGTCAAAGTTCACAAAAGTCTTAAAGTCAGTAAATCAAGAGAAGCCCGGGGTGAGATGAAGAAAGGTGAGTCAGATGTCCAGCATGTAATCCAAGTAAACTACACCTGAACAGGCCAGTAGGTGATCTACAGCCTCATAACATGTTAACTACAAGTTTATTACATGTCAATTACACATTTATAACATGTTAACTACCGGTTAAGATGTTACAGGTTTTACAATGGCAACGCAACAGGTGACCTCATATTAGCATGGCTTTTCAGGTTTAAAATGTGCTCACTACAGCTCTACAGTGTGTTAACTACATGTTTATAACATGGTAACAGGTTTACAATGTGTTAAAGGCATTATAACATGATAATTACAGGATTATTAATAGTGTTGTGCTATGAAAATAAATAGTTGTATTATAACATATTACCTACAGCTTTATGGGCCTGCTAACCAGTTTGTAGCCACAGTCACCATTAGCTTTCTGTCAATGTGTTGTAATTCAATTCCAGTTTAGAAATACTAACCAGGTGACGCAGACTGCTGGTTGATCAGGTCAGAGGTCAGGCTGGTGCTGACATCATGAGTTCCTGGTTAGCATCTGTGTCTAACAGCTCTTTATTTCTGTGCCTCCTTCACACTGTTTACCATGTGCATCCTCTCTGACTACTTCCTGTCCTCCACTTCCTGTCCTCCAGCCATGTACTCAGTGGAGATTAAAGTGGAGCGGGACAGAGTGACGGGGGAAACCAGAGTTCTTTCCACTAACACCAAACTTCCTGTTGACCTCTCCGATCAAGGGGTCAAAGTTTATGAAGATGAACAGAAAGGTGAGATTTAACAGAAAGCTGAGCGCGCTTTAGGAGAAGAGACAAGGAGCCTGATGAAGAGGAAGAGGAGGAGGAGGAAGATGGCTTCAGATTTAACATGAAAACGTCTGGTTGTTATGACTCTGTGTCCTTCTCCTAAAGTTACTGCTGGCATCAGGATGATGCAAGAGAAGCAACAATCTGTTCTGCAGCTGAGGGCAGGGCTGCAGTGGTGCACGGTGTGATGTCATCCAGTGCTGCGTTGCTATTGGTCCTTCAGCAGCAGGTGTGTCTAGTGTCCCTCTAACGTCTCGTCCCTGTCCCCGTGCCGTCCCCGTCCTCATCCCCGTCCCCGTCCCTGTCCCCGTCCCGTCCCTGTCCCCGTCCCGTCCCCGTCCCCGTCCCCGTCCCTGTCCCCGTCCCGTCCCCGTCCCCAGTGGTCCATGAGATGAACGGGGACGACGCTCACCTGCTCAGCTCCGTTGAGGTGGAGGAGCTCATCCACAAAGCTGACGAGGCCTCGGTGATGTCACATCCCGTCACCACGGCAGCCTCCCTGCCAACAGGAGAAGTCCTGAGGGAGTTGGACTTTCCGCCAGAACCAGAACCAGGGTCCACACGGACCCCCAGTCACGCCCCGGCCGTCGCCGCAGAGATCACAGGGCTGGAGGCGGTGGCCGGCGAGGAGCTGGACGTGGCTGAGGCCAGCGCTGAGAACCCGGTTACCATGGTGTTCATGGGATACCAGGATGTGGAGGACGAGGACGAGACCAGGAAGGTTCTGGGGCTGCAGGGCACGGTGAAGGCGGAGCTGGTGCTCATCGATGACGGAGATGGAAAGGTAGATCCACCTGCCTGTGCTGCCCCGCCTTCTGCTGCCCCGCCTTCTGCTGCCCCGCCTTCTGCTGCCCCGCCCACACCGACCAAAGCTCCAGAAACGGTGATGGCGAGCAACGGGGAGGCGGCGGCGGAGGGAAGGGTGGCAGCAGGGAAGAAGAAGCAGCCGTGTAAATGCTGCAGCATCATGTGATCATCACATGACTGAGACTGAACTAACTCCGCCCACTCCACCTTTCCCTTTAGCAACATGACATCACTTCCTGTTTTCTGCTGTCACTTCAACAAGTACTGAGAACACTTAAGTACATTAGCATTAGCATGTTAGTATTCCACTCTCCAGGTGTGTTCGCCTGTATGCCTGTCTGTTTCCTAAAAGAGGAAATAAAATGAAGTTACCGTGAAGCTGTGTGTGTGTGTGTGTGTGTGTGTATTGTTGACTGGTGATCCAGCTGCTCCCAGCCTTGGTGGCTCTCAGATAGTTTCTGGGTTTCTTCTCTCTGACTGCCCGGTTGGGTGTTCTGGCCGGGCCCTGATTCCGGACCTCACAGCAGAACCAGAAACAGAACCTGGTACTGAATTGCCTCAGTTAGCGGACCCAGACTGTGACTCCATCAGAACCCGTGGCTCCATGCAGACCGGCCGGCAGCACCATCAGCTCTTCCTGTTTCTCTTCTTCTACAGAACCTGTAGGTGGGCACCACGCCTGGGACCTGCTGTCACCATGGTAACCACCAGGCAGAGGCCACCCAGGAGGTCATCTGTCAGGATGAAGGTCTCCCTGCTGCGTCCTCTTCACCTTCTTCTTCTCTTCCTGCTCTCGGTGAAAGCCATTGGTTGTTTTCTCTGACCTCTGACCTCTGCTGTCTTTTCTGGATTCTCTCTTATCCTCTGAACTGTAAGTCATGGATCTTGTCAGCTGCTTTCTGAATGTAATGGGTCCAGTTCATTCTGATCAGACTGGTCAAAGAAGAGCCATGGTTCCCCCAATGGGGCCCATTGTGGCCTGTGCAGCTGATAACAGCTTGGATTCCTGGGGAAGCAAGTCCACCTTCCTGCAACAAACAGGAAGGGGTGGGGCCAGACCACATGGCAGACCAGTATCATATTTGGAAATCGAACCATTGCACTCCAGAAGTGAAGGGGGCGCTATTTCCTATATTATCCATGGTCTCCGTTTTATTTTCTTTTGAAATCTGTGATATATCTTCATCTTTAAGAAGGATTTTCACTCTCAGCATGTATTTGAACTTCTCTCTTTTATTTACTTCAGCGCAGCTCACAGTTTTTAAATTCTGTGTACTTCTAAATCTGCTCCTGACAGTTGCATCTTTCTAGGTCTACTACTGCCTCTAGTGGCATGGAGGTGGTAACACAACTGATATATTTACATCACTAAGTCAGAATACAACAAAGTCTTTATTTATTATTAATTCTGGCATTACTGGCACCATAGAAGATAAATTCTGTAATAAAACAACATAATGTTTTCATTTTCTTAAGGATGTAGAGCTAATTAAATGACCTAAACCTACACTCACTGGCCACTTTATTAGGTACACCGGTCCAACTTCTCATTAATGCAAATGTGGAATCACATGGTAGCATCTCAATGCAATTACGCATGTAGACATGGCCAACACGATCTGCTGCAGTTCAAACCGACCATCACTCAAGTAACCACTTGTTACAATCGAGGTCTGCAGAAGAGCATCTCTGAACGCACAACACGTAGAACCTTGAGGCGAATGAGCTACAGCAGCAGATGACCACACCGTCTGTCAGCTAAGAACAGGAAACTGAGGCTACAATTCACACAAATGTAACCAAAACTGGACAATAGAGAATTTGAAAAACGTTGCCTGGTCTGATGAGTCTGGATTTCTGCTGCAATATTCGGAGGGTCAGGTCACAATTTGGCGTCAACAACATGAAAGCGTGGATCCAGCCTGCCTGGTATCAACGGTTCAGGCTGCTGCTGGCAGCGCAATAGGATATTTTTCTATTCTAAATCTCACCTGTCATAAAGTCCAGCCGCTGCCACCTGCAGGCAGCTGTGTGTGTTACAGTTCAGATTCTGACTTTATAGTTTCTGATGATAAAAATCTGAGGAATCATGATGATAAAATCCTTAAGACCCATCAGGGTCAGAATCGGAACATCTGGACCCGCTGAGGATTCAGATCAGTGTGTTGAAGGCTTGGTATCACTGGTCAATCTATCCGCCAAATTCTTATATTTTTTTTGTGTTGTATTTATATTTACTTATATTCTTATATTCTATATTCTTATTCCTTGTTTCTTGCATAATTTAAGGTTTTTCTTGCATAATTTAAGGTTTTGGTTACTCACATTTAGTGTGTACCTTAGTATTTAATTTGTATTTTTGTATTCTTTTGCACCTTTGCTTACTGTGTGTTATCCCTGTTTTTTGCCTGGGAGCTGCTGGTAACTTCAATTTCCTGAGGGAGTCTTCCCAAGGGATCAATAAAGTACAAGTCTAAGTCTAGTGTGGTACATCCCAGTTGCTTTGGTTGACTGAGGTCATAGTTCACATGGCCCACACATTCTGCTGAAACAGGTCAGCAGGAAGTCCAGGTCGCATTGCCAGCTGGTTCAGTAAACATGGCGGTCCTGACAGGAAGTGAAGTCAGAACCAAGTCCCGACATGGATAGAAATACAAACCTGTGTGTGTGTGTGTGTTTGTGTGTTGACATAAGGGCAAGGTGGGGGAGGGGTAACGCGGGGGGTGGTGGGGCAAATATTGTGTCTGTGTTTCTGTCGATCAGCAGAATTCCTGTCTAATTCCCCTACTCAGCAACACACACACACAGACACACACACTCTCCCGGTCGCTCTGATTCGTCTGGTGGATCTTCGGTGAGTCCTGCTTGTCTTTACGTGTTCTTACTTGTGTGACATCATGATGATGTCAGCTACCTGTGTTGCTAATCGATGATGTTATTGAGAGTAGAATTTTAGCCCAGCCCCTACAGCTGCGGCTCCTTTGCTGTTTATTTTCTGCCTCAACCAATCAGAGCTGACGGTTTAAATTTTATTGGTACTCCATCTGTCCGACTGCTGGGTTTGGTTCTGGTTCCGACAGTAAAGAAACCAAAACCTTCATGAAGAGCAGAACAACCTGGGAAACCAGCTCAAACATAAACCAGAACCGGGAGAACCATCGGAACCTGTCGTTAAGTCCTTCAGCTTCAGAACCAGAACTGAATTCTGTTTTAAACTCTGCGCAGCTTTCACACTCAAAAACAAAAACAGAAAAGTGCGGCGCAAAAAAACCCCTCAGGGCCTCATAAAGTGTGCGTACACACAAAAAATATGTGGTGCCATATTTTACACAAAGGCAACATGTATAAAATGAACGTGGTGTGAAAGTTTGCATAAAGATATGCAAACTTTTTACCTGCAGTGAAAATGTGCGGCAGCCACTTTTAATACGGACAATAACAAACTAGAAGGCATCAAAACTCACCTAAATACACTGAAACCTGAAACCTGAATTTATTCAGTTATTTAGTCCAAGAAGCATCAAACTCGATGGTTATCATGAATCTTTTATTGTTTAAACATAAATGATGAAACTGAACCAATTTATCCTCAGACAACCTAACACACACACACACACACACACACACACAGAATAAAGAAAATAGAAATAGAGGATGTGAAAACCTCAATGTAAATAATCATGTTGCTCAGTTTGTGTCTCATAAAGATGAAACTCATCGTCTGAATGCATCTATTTATTCTCACTAGAGAGAAACCAGGGCTGATCAAACAGTTTGATTATTGAAGGTGATCAGGTGTGGAGACAATCCCAGGTATA